>NC_083634.1:7305817-7614232 GCF_963584025.1 Labrus mixtus
ACGTTTCAATGTAGGAGGAGCTAAAGCTTTATAGCGGCGGATTGTGGTTTGATAAACACGCATTGTGTGTGTGTGTGTGTATGTGTTTGTGTGTTTGCAGGTGTATTTCTGCCGCTCTCTGGCAATCGCCTACATTGACCAGAACTGTCTGAAGAGGTTTTATGATGTGACCTTTGACCCTGACACTCCGGCTGCTCTAAGACCTGTTCTGAAGAAACTCTGCGCTCTGTATGGACTGTGGAGCCTTAGCAACCACACGGCAACGCTGTACCAGGGTCAGTATTTCACACCTGTACTCACACCTGTACACAATCCTTTACTAAACACCTGTCCACACACCTGTACTACACACCTATACACAAACCTGTACACACACCTGTACTACACACCTGTACAGGTACTACCCACCTGTACACACCTGTTTTGCAGGTAACTACCTGAGTGGAGGGAAACCTGCAGAACTGATCCAGATGAGCATCCTCACTCTCTGCTCACAGGTACACACACACCTTTCCTTCTACCTGTCAGACTACCTGTCTGTCTACCTGTCTGACTACCCTTTAATTCACCCTACCCTCTTTATTTATGCTCCTGCCGCCCTCAGAGCTCGCCCTGTGTCTAATCTCAAATCTGTGTGTGTGTGTGTGTGTGTGTGTGTGTGTGTGTGTGTGTGTGTGTGTGTGTGTGTGTGTGTGTGTGTGTGTGCAGCTGAAGGATGATGCTGTAGCGTTGGTCGATGTTTTGGCTCCTCCTGATTTCATACTGAACTCACCCGCAGGAAACGCAGACGGACAGGTAAACACACACACACACACTTTAAACATTAATAAAAAGATTTAACAAGAAAATAATCAGACAGCTTGAAAGTTCATGAATGTTCTCAATAACTTTAGATCAACACCCGTGTGTTTGTGTGTCTGTGTGTGTGTGTGTGTGTGTGTGTGTGTGTGTGTGTCTCTCAGCTGTACAAGAACCTGTGGTCCACAGTGATGCAGGGCTCTCAGGTCCTGGAGAGACCGTCGTGGTGGAAAGAGTTCTGCTCAGACAAACCTGTCGTCGGCTCTCTGCGTCCCAAACTGTGAAGAAGAAACATCCAGAACCAGGTCCCCTGTCTGTGACGTCCTGTCCCCTGTCTGTGACGTCCTGCCCCCCGTCTGTGACGTCCTGTCCCCCGTCTGTGACATCCTGTTCCCCTTTAGAATCACTAACGAACAGGACTCTGCAGATACTTCAAGCTGTTTGTTTGTTTGTTTGTCTCTCCAGAAGGAGAAATCTGTGCCAATCAAATCCATTCATTGTGACCTGTATGAACAGACAGACTTGTAGCTGCTAACGCTAACATCTAGAGCGTGGCCTTAAGACAACACGAAGAAGAAGAGCACATCAGCTGTTCGTGTCATCGTCTTAAACTCTGCCTCTCTCCTTTCCACGCTCTGACCTCGAGGTGTCGCTTAGGAGTCAAACAGACAGCTGACTGAAATGCATTATGGGTTGTAATATCTGATTAACTGATGATGATCTGTTGTTGATGTACAGAGACATATGTGCCTTAAAGCTGCAGGCGCGCTCTAAAGTCATGAGAACGCACTGACTGATGATGTTTCCACACTCTGACATCATCGGGCTGCTCTCTGCTCGGACGTCTCTTTAATGACTCTGTGTCGTTTAGTGTGTGTGTGTCCTGGAGGCGCTCGGCTTTTATCAGAAACAATCATCAATTCACATTAAATGACTTTACTAATTTAAATTATTGTCGTTGAGTCTTTGTGTTTCACACCCAGGTGTGAGCTCACCTGGAGCTTCAGGAGCGTTTTTCTAAGATGGTTTGTTTTCCTGTCTTTAGGGGACGAGAGGATTGTGGGGAAAAAAAAGTACATTTTCAGAGTTCTTCTGAAGCAGCAACCTGTTAAAAAATGTAAAATCCTGCAGTTCTTCGAGTGTCCACTAGAGGCTGGCTGCAGAAGCACAGGAAGTCACATACACACCCATTCTAAAAAGCCTGTTTTTACAGCAGAGATTAACATGTTTACAGCCTGGTTCAAAAAACCAAATAGGTCTGATTAGCTCATGTCTTGAGGCGTCATCATCAGTTTTGATTTGATGAAGGATAAGAGTTATTCACAATAAGGCGTGTAGCTGACCTGATTGACAGGTGGGCGCGGTGTAACGGTTTGTCAGGAGGTTTAAAACCCGCCTCAGCTCCAGCTCTCAGCCTGTCGTTAGGTTGACTGAAAGTTAGACTGAGACAGCATTTCCAGCATGGAGACCGCCATCGATGGGACTCCAGCGCCCCCTGCAGCAACAGACGGGTGACCTCACTCAGACTTCAATCAAATTTACAGTCTGTGGTCTCTCTCTGTGCTGACTCATTATCTCACCTGCACAGGTAGTGAGAGCATCATTCTGCGTGCGTGTGTGCATGCGTGTGTGTGTGCACCTCTGAGGGTTTCTGCGTTGTCTTCGTGTTCAGGTTTGAGTCTGACGTTTGAATATGAGCAGAGTCAGCTGTTCTTTAAACACAAATATAAACGTGCAGCCCGTCATCATGAAGGAGCACCCATTCATTTCATGCTACGTGACATTCATAGGCTCAGAGTCCGCACACACACACACACATATATATATATATATATATTTATATATATATATTCAGTTTGACGTGACCACAGAGAGGCTGAGCTCTCTTACTGGTCCAATCGGACTCTTTAGACCCAAACCCGATCTTCTCTCTGTAATTACAGACGCTCTTCACAAAGTCTTTCACATCTGTTATTACTCTTTTTTCTTTAAACTCAACAGAACTTCTGGAAAGTCCTCTGCACAGATCGCTGCTCTCCTTCTTATTAATAATATCATTCTGACCTGTTCACCGAGTCATTGGATGACAAGGCCATCGATGGTATATTCGATTTCCATATTTTCCCGCCTTGTGTGTCAGCCCCACCCTCACCTGCGTCTCCTTATCTCCTGAGTATCCTCACCTGCGTCTCCTTATCCCCTGTGTCCTCACCTGCGTCTCCTTATTCCCTGTGTCCTCACCTGTGTCTCGTTATCCCCTGAGTGTCCTCACCTGCGTCTCGCTATCCCCTGTGTCCTCACCTGCGTCTCCTTATCCCCTGAGTGTCCTCACCTGCGTCTCCTTATCCCCTGAGTATCCTCACCTGCGTCCCTTATCCCCTGAGTGTCCTCACCTGTGTCTCGTTATCCCTTGAGTGTCCTCACCTGCGTCTCCTTACCCCCTGAGTGTCACTCGCGTTAAGTCTCTGTGTGTCCTCCCTCTTGTTGTCAGTTCGTTGTGTTCACTACAGTCGCTCCGTCCTCACGTTCTCACTGGTTTTCTGGTGTTTGACTCTGCCTGCCGTTGTCTTCTCCTTTTAGTGTATCAAACCCGGACTGTCAAACCTGCGCTTGTATCCCCATTGGGTTAGGGTTGGGGTTAGTCTGTCTTTGAATCCTACCCTATCAAATGAAGGTTTCTGACTTTCCAGAAGAGTCTTTTTAAATTCTCTTGTTTCCAGAGCTGTTTCTGAGCCTGATGGGTGAATGGTTATTAAATTCATGTAGAATAAAGAGGTGTGTTTGTTCATATCAGAGCAGGGATCTTTAACACACAGTTAACAGACTGAATCCATTTCTCAAAATGTTCTTGCTCTCTCTCTCTCTGGCTTTGTTCCTGTTTCCTCTTGACACTTTACGTTTCATTCATGTCGTGGTGATCTGTGTCTCAAGATGTTTTTACAGCCGAGTAGTCATGACAACAGAATCTTAACCTTCAGCGTGAAACTGGTTCAAATCAGCTGATATCAATATCTCTGTGTGGATACCATGGCATCAAACAAACAGAAGTCATAGGCACCCAATGTTGGATCAGTTCTGTTTTTAATTTTCTAAAATATCCGACACTCCGTCTAAATCGCACAAACACACAGGAAACATTTACCGTGTACCTTAACATTGCCCATATTTTTATGTGATCTACACGGTGTGCGGGAGTTTGTCTGCAGTGTTTGAAGTTATCATCGCTCTCCTACACACCTGTTTCATGAAATAGTTTTTAAAGCGTCAGTATTTTATGTTTCTATCAGTCATTAAAATAACAGACTGTCTCTTTAAATCACCAGGAATAAAAAATGTTTAAGTTAAAGTATACTTCAGACACAGAGGGAAAAAAGGGACAAAATTATGATGGAGTCAGTCCACCTGCTTGCTCCACTTATTCCAATCTTTATGCTAAGCTAGGCTAACTTTAGCTAAATACACATTCATGATTAAGATGTCACAGGTCAAACATGGTCACAGGGAGCGGGTTCACAGCTTTACTTTACCAAAGGTCGACCTACTCCTTTAAAGGAAAACCTTGAGGGTATGTAAATGTGAAGCCTAGCTTAGCACAAAGACAGGGAGACAGCTGACCTGTGAGATCACTGAGGTGTGTTCTGATACTTTTATCCACCTGATTCATTGAGCAGCTTTTGAACCTGAAAATGAATCATAAAGTCACTAAACACACCCAAAGGGTTAAATGTTCCTCTAACTGCGCTGTAGAGCAAACTGCGTCTCTGAGCGTCGCTGCTGTTTGTATTTCAATGATCCATTATTCAGTCATTGAGGAACAATCGTGTCTATCTCTGTAGATCGGCCTCATTGTAAAAAGAGTCTAACTCACCAACAGGGGGCGCTAACAGCCAGTTAGAGTGAAGAAATGAGCGTCTGCTGAGAGTTGGTGGAAACAGCGCTGCAGTATTTAGAAGAGTCTGCAGGTCGCTCGGTCTGCAGGTCGCTCGATCTGCAGATCACTCGGTCTGCAGGTCCCTGAGTCTGCAGGTCACTCGGTCTGCAGGTCGCTCGGTCTGCAGGTCCCTGAGTCTGCAGGTCCCTCGGACTGCAGGTCCCTGAGTCCGCAGGTCCCTCGGACTGCAGGTCCCTGAGTCCGCAGGTCCCTCGGACTGCAGGTCCCTGAGTTTGCAGGTTGCTCGGTCTTGATTGACTTGAAATTGTGAGCAGATTTCTTAGATCTGAGGTGATAACTAAATTTGTGGTGGAAACAGGTAAAGCAGCGTAGACAGACGTCTCTCTCTCCTCCGTCCAAACCAAGAACAGACGGTTTACATAATCCCTCTTTAGAGGTCTGGGTCTTCCTATTGGTCTCCTACCGGCTGGATGGGCCATAAAATCTCCAAAGACAGCTCCTTAGACACCCAAACTATCATGTAAGGCTTCAACAAAGTCAGAGCCAGACCCTGACCAGGTCTTCAGCCGAGGTCAGCTGATTATTTAAACAGACCTACCAACCCACCGGATGAGCTGGTTTAACATTAGCCTCTGATGCTAGTAACTAGCTCTAAAATCAAATGTTTATACGACTGAAAGCACAAATGAAGATTGGACCTTTAAAGACTGAAAGATCAGGAGGCCTCTGTCCTGCAGCGATAGTTATCTGAAGGGGTTTAAAACTCTTTAAGGTGTTTCTGTGCTCCTTTATAATTCAGTGATCTTTACATCGAAGGATCCAAAAACAAATGACCCTGACACTCCAATGTTTCCACGCCAACAGGACTTCAGACCCGTCACTGACCTGAGTCTGAACGGACCGTCGTTGCTCCGTTCTTTCTCTCGCTGCAGGGTTAAAAATAAAGAGCTGATTCTATCGCTTATTAAAAACAGAGATGATCTCGTTTTAAAACACGTGGTATCAGAGAGTATCAAAGTATGAGACATATTGACGACCTTATGTCAAAGGTGTTAGGTCATCTCTATCATGAGGAGCCACATGACTGAACTCTGATGATTATAACTCTTATTTTTCAGCCTGCATGGTGAGTATGTGTCACTGATTGGAGCCTGCTGCTGCCCCCTGCAGGACTGAGTCATCATGGGTTTGATCTGTCAGGTAGACGTCCAGGTGTAACTGTTCATCATGATGTTGTTCCTTCACTGATTGTTGCTGCAGCGTTGTTGTGGTTAAATCTGTGTATGTGAGTGATGTGATTTCCTGCTGACACACCTGAACACCTGTCAGTCCCAGGACCAGAGACTCTCCTGTTCTCACCTGTTAGGTTAACAGCATCAGGGCTAAGTGACGCCTCTCAGAGACGGGATTAGAAAGCAGGATGAAATATTCCAGTTGATCATTCGTTCATATTTAAAGTCTGAATTTACTGTGTGAACATGAAATAATAAAGATGTAAGAAAAGCTTTGGATTGTTGTCTTCACTAACTGAATGAATGTTTTTAACAAACGTCACACAGAAATCATTGACAGGACCAGTGGTGACCAGCAGTGTGCGATTCAATCCTTCCGTTTGTTAAGTTTTAAACCAACTCAGATTGTTTTGTTTTTAAACTGGTGGAGAAGTTTTTCACCATCTTCACCTTGACACCTCAGACACCTGAAGGCTCTGCAGACACTAACTGTGTTTCAGTAATCAGAGGCAGCGCTGTCACTTTAACCTGAACCGATCTCTGATTGGACGTGTTCCTCTCTCTCCTTTGATCAGTCATTCATTGTATCAAACTGTTTAAATATGATTTATTATTTATTCATTTTTTAAAATAAAAGTTCTCATGTTTTTATTTTGATGTCATGATGTTTGTTAAGAAGTTTTGTGGTAGGTTTGTGATATTCTATCTGATGTACTGGGTGTACCTGTGCCATGCTCTCCCGCTCTGCTGCTCCTGAATGATACAACCTCATTAAAATTAACATGTATAAATACACGTATTCTTTTAACAGGCATCACTACAGCCAAAAAGATGTTGGCTTTAAGCTGGAAAGCCCCACACGCAGTCACAAAAAACCAGTGGATTAACACATATATTGATATTATTGGTGTGGAGCTGTCAGTGGCAAGAGTGCATGGTGCTGCAGCTGTCAACATCTCGGCATGGGAATCGATGCTAAAAAGAATTAACAAACTGCTGTAAGCGCTATATTATTATTTTATTTTTTATCTATGTTCTGGAATCTGTTTCCCCTGCACACAGTATTTATTTATAATAGAGACCTATGGGGTGGGGAGGGAGGGAACGCCACAGGGTTTATGTTTCACTTTTTTGTCTTCTTACTTTTTGTCTGTATTTTTGTCTGTATTTTTATGATTGTTGTAACTCTGTCTGTTATAAAAGGAAATTAAAAAGTTGATCAAAAAAAAAAGAAGTTTATTTCCATGAAAATTTTAACTTTTATAAAGATGACTCAGACCGGAAGCTGCCCAGTCTTCACCCAGACCTTCAGAATAAAACCACCGTAGTGAACAATGTTTTTAAAAATTTAATTTCTGCTATATATCTGCACATATTATTGATTTCTACCGTAAAAAATAATATAGATATTCATTATATGTTATTTTATTTTACGACTTTGTTTTTTCCGAGGGTGAAAATCTGCCTGGAATTAGATTTATTTGGTGATGATGCTTTTATTCTGAAGGGTACGGACAGGAAGAATTGTTGTTGTTGTTGCAGATCCCGGAAGGAAAAAAAAACCTTTTGAAGGACTGAACAGAGGTCCGGAGGTCCACAGGGCCATGTAAAGCCCACTGCAGGACACCTGAGAGAGAGAGAGAGAGAAAGAGAGATGATACTTACCTGTCAGGTGAGATGACGTTGTTGTTCTTAATGAGAAACCTCTGAGGGTGAGAACTGTGTTCGTCCTGTTCAGGAGGGAACGTGACAATCATTTAATGATTCAATATTAAAGTTTAAGTTCTTCCTCCATGTGCAGAGGGATCAAAGAATCACAGTCATTACGTCATATACCACGGAGGAAACCTCAGATATACAAACAGTTTAAAATGTGAAATAGTCATCCATTATTTTATTAAAGTTAAATTGCAACAGCTTCATGTGAGCAGTGTAACTCTGTTTACTTTTTAGCCAAGTGCCAAAATCTGCAGTTCCTCCAGTGTCCAAGTAATATTAGTTTCCTTACTTAACAAGGATGTTGCCCCGAGTTATATATATATAAATATTAAAAGTAGATACGCTACATATTGGTGCCCCGTGTGAGGCCAAGTTAATGTAAAATAATTAATATTTACACAGACAAAATAGTTCACAATACCAATAAACCCTTCCCCTTTACCAGTTAATCCTATCTACCCCGCTATCCAATCTGCTATATTGATGTTCAATACTTCTATCTATCTGTTTATTCAAGCAATGTGGTTTTGTAAGTTTGCAAGTTGTGTGTGAGAGAAGAACTGTGAGCATTCATTTGCGCGTCGCCGTACGATGAATAATTAAGCAGCCATTCTCGCAACACCGCTGTATGTTGTTTATTGATATCACGTGTTCACGTATGGTTCATGCTTATGACCCGTACATCAGCTGTGACAATTCCTTACGTCACGGCACGCCGATCAGCTGAGCTGTGTAAACAAACAGCTGACCAGCTGAATTGCTCTCGCTGTCAGAAGTGAGTGTGTGAGTTTCTGTGAATGCCGCCGAGGCGCTCAGGAAACAGTTTGAATCCGTCTCCAACGGACATTATTTAACGCCGCCAAGGCGCTCAGGTAACAGTTTGAATCCGTCTCCAACGGACATTATTTAACGCCGCCGGGGCGCTCAGGTAACAGTTTGAATCGCCGCCGAGGCACTCAGGTAACAGTTTGAATCCGTCTCCAACGGACATTATTCAGCGCCGATTGATCGAGTAAAGGCCTAATCTAAACCACATTCTTTCGCGAGATTCAGAATTAAAGTCAGTTTAGCCGTGCAGGACAGAGATATCTACAAGCTTCTCGTATCTTCTCGAACCCACAGGACCCCATTATTAGTGAACGAATTAGCTACTTGTAAACTTTTAAACAGAACTTGTTGTGGGGGATTTTCACATTCTGCTATAAAGAGCAGAATCGCTGATGTTGAAACAGCTGTTTATTTATACCTCCTCCTCTGTCAAAGGAGAGAGACGATAGCATTTACCTTAGCAAGAAAGCTAAGCTAGTGTATTTTTAGCAACAAAGCTAAAGGTTCGAGGACACTTCAGGTGTTCTTCTTCGTGTAGCATTAGAGGTTGAAATTGAGCTACACCGCCCCTGGTGGCGGCTAAAGAGGGCGCCGACCCCTCAGCTGGGCCAGCTGATATGAGAGCTCCATCTCGTAGCTGTCTTAAGCAACTGAGCTTTAACACTAGGAACCCCCTGGTGGCTGTCTTTAGTAAATAGATTCTTGGGTGCCTTTGTCCCCATCGGGTGGTCGTTTGAGCAACTGAGCTTTAGCACCAGGCCTGCCCTGGTGACTGTCTTTAGTAAACAGATTGTTGGGCGTTTCTGTCTCCATCTATTGGTTGTTTTGGTTAACTGAGCTGATATTGTTTTTTTTATTTTTTTTTAATATATATATATATTTTGTGTTTGTTTTGGTTTACATCCTACAAATAACTGACACAGCTTCCTGATCACAGAAAGATTCCAGGATAAATTTCAGAGAGATTCGCTAAGTAAATTAGTCAGGCCTTTCTCCAAAATAGGATTGATTTATTTGAGGAACTCCTAACTTTAAACTTCAGGTAACACAAATAAGACTCATTTGAGTAAAATTCTATTCTCCTCAAACAGTTTCAATAAAACTTGAATTTAAACATTTAGTTTCCTTCAGATTAAAAACTAGTCATTGTCAACTAAAAGTTATCCTCACCCATTTTTCTCTGCTAACCATCACTACTGATAAGTGTTAACTTCTTATTTTTAATTTTGCTTTCTAGGACCCAAACTTTAATTCAAACACGTTTAGTTTTCAACTTTGATCTGAACTTTGATTTCCAGTTAAGATCCAAATCTTACCAGGTTAATGGTTAATTTAAATTTAATTTTGGATTTTGGATTTTAAATTTTGGATTTTAAATTTAAATTTAAATTTAAATTTTGATTTTGATATTAAGTTTAATTTTGATCTTAAATTTCAGTTTTAATTAATTCTAATTTTGATTTTGATTTTAATTTTGAACTTAATCTTAAATTTAATTTTGATCTTGATCTTAAATTTAATTTTGATCTTAAATTTTAATTTTGATTAATTTTAATCTTAAATTTTAAGTTTAATCTTAAATCCTAAATTTTAATTTTGATCTTGATTTTGAATTTGGATTTTTATTTTTCATTTTGATCTGAGTTTGATTTCAAGTTTAAATTTGACGTTGATTTGAAATTTTAGTTTAAACTTTGGGTTGTGGAACTTCAAAATTTTAATTGTGATTTTCAATTAAAAGAAAATAAACAAAAGAAAAGTGTTTTTATTTTTATTTTTATCATTAAACATTTTCTTTTTGTTTTCTCTTATTTTTCTTTTGTTCACCCTCATCTTTTGCTTAGTTTGCTCAGTCGTTAAGTGTTAGATATGGAGACCCCCGGTGGCGCTGGCCAGGTTGCCTTGGATGACCCCATGGAACACTTAGGGTCTGTTCTGGCGGATATGACTAAATCATTGATTCCTGGTTTTGTGGATGAAGTGGAAAACACTAACCCTTCTCTCCTTCGTGACATGATGTCAGAACTGGTTCTAACAAATCTAGTTAATCCTCTGAAAGATAAGGAATTAGCTAAGGTGCTAGCAAAGATGGCCGTAATTAGGACTGCCCAAGAAAGTTATGTCCACAAAATGCTAGATCGAATGGCAGATGGGCATACACATCTGCAACGAAACTATGACACTCTCCAGCTACAGCTTATAGAGAAAGATGAAGCCTTAAGCAAGGCCGAGAGAATCATCTCAGAACTACAGGATGCTGGCCCTCACTCACCTGAAGAAGAGGAGGACAGTGAGGAAGGGCACAATGAGCTCAAAACGGCTCTTGAGAGGAAAGAACACGAGTTAGAGACAATCAATGAACAACTCACAGCGACGGTCACACAACTCGACCGATCAGACGTCCTTCTCGAAAAGGCTCAGGAGAGAATCAAAGACTTGTCAACTCAGGTCAAGGCTCAAAACCGAGCTCTGGATACGGAGGTGCAGCAAGCACGCCACCTCCAAACCAGACTAAGCGACGCCTTGCATCAGGTAAGTCATGCTCAGCAACAGCAAAGGCTGAAGGATGATGAACTAGGGAGAATCCAAGGGCAACTCCAATTTGCGCTCGAGCTAGAGCAAAGTCGACGGCAACGAGGTGAGGAGTCACCCTCTGACAGGAAGAAAGACATCCTCCCTCCAAGGGATAGAACCCCTCCAACGGGCTTCATGACCGCAACAAATGATCCTCTTTGGACTCGATCAAACCTTGATCCCTCCGCACGCATCTTGAGAGGGGCCACTCCGGCCTCAAGGTCCCCTGTACCCGACCATCGTCACTCTTTATCACGTCCCTCCGATTGAGACTTGGACAAAATAGCTCGTAACATCACCCGTTTCGAGCCGGGTAATAGAGGCAGTCTTGACCCAAGTGTATATCTAAAAGACATTGAATACCACCTGCGAAGATTCCCAGGTGCAACGGTTGACGACAAAACCTACCTAATCAGGGTAACTTCCAACCGAGACATCAGCAGCTTCATCGAGCGCCAGCCCAATCATGTCAGGGATAATTATGACTTGCTTTCTCAAGCTATGATGGTTGAATTCTCTGATTACGATCATCCTACAGGGCTTGCCGCTGCCCTGGCAGTTAAACAGGAAAGGAATGAGTCCCCTCAACAGTACTATAACCGCCTACGACGAGCTTACTTCGGTTCTAAAAATGAACCAGGGATGGAGGAAGAGTTGGATTTCAAAGTTCTTTTCACTCAGAATCTCCATCCCACCACTAGCCATCATCTTGGCGTTTCTGCTTGCCCACGCACCCTCTCCAGTTGTCAACTACGAGAACTGGCTCTAAGAGGTTTCACAAAGCAAAAACAAATCTCTGCCAAAAAGGCAGAGCCCAACAACGTCCTGAGTATCGACACAAAGGACATGCCCCTCGAACTTGAAGGAGCTTCCAAGGGTGTTCACCAAAAGGAGTGGCCAGCCAAAGTCCACAAACCCTTTCAACCCACACCAACTGGTGAAAGTCGCAACTTTCAACCACCTTCCCGGTCTCATGGCTACCACCGTCAACCAGAGTCAAACCGAAACTTCCAAGACTATCGCCGAACCAGGTTTCCACCTCAACAGTGGTATGACCGGGACAATAGAGACAATAGAGACAATAGGGGATTTGGCATCAAAACTACCACTCCCGCCCAAGGGACCAACAGCTTCACCAAACTGCGCGACACGACTTCACCAACAATCTCCCTCGGGGAAGTGACAAGTCAAATCCTATGGATAGACGGGAGAAGACTGAGAATAAGTCAGACACTTTCCCTCTGTCAAAGGAAGAACTAGAAGCTATCAAGCAACTCCTTAAGGAACGCACGCTCTAAAGGTAACAAGAAAGCCGATCTCTTCACAGTCACCTCAGTAAACACAGACATATCTCCTCTAGACCAAACCAACATAGAGGATGAAGATTTTTACCGTGACACAACTGACAACCCGGGTCAAGAAGTTACTTCAAACAAGCTTCAAGCAATCCCAAGAACTTGAGAAACCTGCCAGTGCAGTGATGGTTGTCAGTGCTCACCCCACCATAGCATCTCACAACAAAGAGTGTGCCAACCACCCTCGAAAATGTGCTTGAACATGAAGCCCTCCTTGACACGGCAGCCGACATCACCTTGATGTCATCGAAACTTTTCAAAAAACTACGTAGGCTAGCTCATCAATCCAATAGGGATTTAAAGCTCCAACCATGTGCACTGGAGATCCAACCATACTCCAAATCAGGCACAACGATCAAACGGTTGGCATGGATACAACTTACCATTGGAACAATGACCGTTGTCCATCCTGTGTACGTGTCTCCCCTGAACTCCATACCTCTGCTTATGGGCAAGGATCTGCTCAACCGTGTCGAGCCCCTGATCGATTTCAAACGCTTGAATATCTGGGCTCAGGTTCGCAGTCCCTCACCCTTCTCTCTTCCGGGCACAAACACGACTCAGTGCTTCGTACTAGAAAATAAGGGCTTGTCGCTTGAAAAGCAACCAACACAGTCGACGACTGTGGAGACGGACGACGACCTTGGTGCAACATATATATATATAAGCCCTCCGGTTGGACTTGTCCATTGTACAGACAGACAATTAGACAATTAGCCTGATTAGCCAGACAACACACACACACACACACACACACACACACACACTTTGACCACAATGGGACTGAAACACAAGGCTATCCACGCGATGTTGGCGAACCCTCACCTGGCCCCGTTTGAATTAATCAACAGGCCGCCTCAGCAGCAGGACTGGACTCTGATAGATCATCTCATGGTGATCCACAGAGTCAAGGAAAGCGACTACGTCGAGGGCGATCCGCGGGCGTCCATAGCGAGCATGGCCAGAACACTCGCGCGTGTCTACGCCTCGGAGAACGCGGACAGCCGATGCGTAGTGCTCGTAAAGGATGGCGCGGGAGCTCAGAAGCCGGCCGTGAGGGACGTCAGACTGAGCCGCTCCCCTCCGCCTCACATAGAGT
This sequence comes from Labrus mixtus, assembly GCF_963584025.1. NCBI lineage: Eukaryota > Metazoa > Chordata > Actinopteri > Labriformes > Labridae > Labrus > Labrus mixtus. The sequence goes on from NC_083634.1 coordinate 7,319,315, forward strand.
TTTGTAAGCGTAACCTGTGCGCCGTGGAGTACGCCACGATGAACATGCTGGCCGACATGGGCATGAAAAACAAGTTGTTTCTAGTGACCGGCGCCAAGGGAGACTCCTCGGAGGCCGAGCTCCTGGAGGGATCTTCGGTCGATAACCTGGTCTCGTTTCACCGCGAGTACCGGGAGTACGGGGACGAGAGCGGGCTCGCGGCCATGATCAAGATGTGAAACCTCGCAAGGGCGATCTGTCCCACGTGGATCCCGGTTACGTGGACGGCACGATAGACAGGCCCCCGGGACTCGAGGGCGTCTTCATCGCGACCTTCGCGGACCCTGACACTGCACCGCAAGCATCTACGTTGCGGGATGCATGTCTCCGGTGTATGAGCACGGAGTTCAACAAAGTCCGGTTCCGGTTCCCTCCACCAACGCCGCCTCCACCACCAACGCCAACGCCGCTGCGGCGAAACATTCCCGCCGCCGCCGCCTTCCCCCCTACCCCCTCTCCTACCCCTGCCATCTCTCCTCCTCCCCCTCCCTCCCTCACGCCAGCCAATCGGGGTGCGTCTCTCGCCATATCACAAAGGCGTTGTAGGCGGACACGTCGACGATGTTGTGGAACACGACCATGTGGCCGCGCGGTCATCCTCCTGCAGCTGTAGGTGCCGACCAGCTTGTCCAGGTTGTCGACGCCGCCCTTGGCGCGGTTGTAGTCCAGCACGATGGCCGGCTTCCTGTCCCGGCGATCAGCACGTTCCTGCGCCTCCTGGCCAGGTAGGACACCAGGACGGCGGCGGGCGTGAACGCGAACCTGGACAACAGCATGGCCCTGTCCTCGGTCTGGAGCAGCGCGGGCGGCAGCTCGGGCTTGTTCTTGCGCACCGTCCCCACCGCGGTGATGTTCCTGTCCTCAAGGAGCCGCAGCGCCAGGTCGTAGGAGGTGAAGAAATTGTCGAACGTCACAACGTGACCCCCGCTCAGTCCCTCCGTCACGTCGAACACGACCCGTGCGCCCTGGTTCTTCTCGGGGCCGCCTTCCGCCCGTTTTCCAGTGTACACTTGCATTTTCCAGGCGTAGCTGGATTTGCCGTCGCAGGCCACCCACGACTTGATCCCGTATTTGGCCGGTTTGTTAGGCATATACTGCCGGAAGGGACAACGGCCTTGTTTTTTTTTTTGTTTTTTTTTAAAGTTTTTTAAATGTTTTTTTTTTGTGCACACACATGCAAAAAGGTCCAGGGGGGCGGGGGGGGGAGAGAGTGGGGGAGAGCATTATTACACTAGAAACACATGAGTGGATACATCACGAGACATTAAAGGAGACGTGTAAAATAAAAAATAATTTTTTTTAAAAATTTACTCCACCTCTGAATGGATTTGGCCCGTGTGTTAGGCATGTACTGCCGGAAGGGATAACAGCCTTGTTTTTTTTTTCCAATATTTTGTTCATTTATTAGTTATGTATTTTTAAAGAACAAAAATGTTAAAAAATGTTTTTTAAATGTTTTTGGTGGGCTCTGTATTTCTCGGTGTTTGGAGAAATACACTTTAGTAATTTATTACCTTTCTTATATTTTTTTTATTGCTGTTTCGTATATTCTTATTCTTTCCTTTTTCACATCGCCGGACCGGCGGCGGGCCGGGAAGCGGAGGACAGCGGGAGGGTTAACCAACATAATCCATTTCTGTTATAATAGAATTTCGGTTCAATCCCCGAATCGGATATATGTATCCATGACATCAAGACTAACACTTTCATGCAAGTTAGATCCTGCTACGATCATCTATGACGAACTTAGATATTGAGAAACTAAATCACATTACCTGATGAATTCTACTTGAGTCTTACGTGGAGCACTACTGCCCCCTAGTGGCAAGAGCGCTGTACCGACCTGAGTTTTAGGACGGAGGAAGTACAATAGTTACTATGTGATTTCGTCCTAGTTATAAATTTTGTATTTTAAGATATGATGCTATACCCTTCATACTATATTAATGTTGTTTTTTTTAATGTTGAATGGTATAATGCTGACTCATTCCCATACAGGCAGAAATCGTCTAACTTTCTTCAGGTTTCATTGCATAATTGTCTGAAATGTTTACTGCCGGAAATAATCCTACATACGAATATTGACATGGTGATGTTCATATGATCAAAGTTCTTATTTATGCTCTTAATAAGTAAAGAACTCGGAGTGGATTCAAATTAAAAAGTAAACATCAGAGGTGGGTTAGATATTAGGCCCCGCCCCCTCGTAAAGTCATCCCCTGGATAAAGTAGCTCGCCTCTCTGGAGCGCACTTTTTTTCTCGTTTTTTTTTTGTAAATTTTCCTCGTAACTTCTTCCTCTAAACTCTCTTAGACGTCTCTTGTTAAATCCTTGTTCCAAACCACTTTGTTTCTTCAAGTTTTGCCAACACGAAACTCTTTGAATTTAAGTCCGGATTCGCAGGACCTGCAGAACTCGAATCCAACTTAAACCAACCCTGATTCTTCATGCCCGCATTCTAAGGTTTTTTCTTACAGCCTAAGATTGAGCGCCTCTGTCTTTTCCCCCTTTTTCCAAGTATTGATCATTCGTCTTCCAGAACATTATTTTTTTCTATCCTCACATTTCACTACAAGTGACCATTCAAGTCAAGTGAGGATCAACGAGCGTCAATCCTGACGAACGTTAATTGAGACTCTTTGAGCCGCTGAGAGAAGGACCCACGGACAACTGCTTGGACCGCTGTGTTTTTCTTCAAACCCATCTCATTGTCGACTCCGACCAGACCTGCTACGGCGGTTATTGTGGGCCACCGGCATTCCTGATCCGAAAGAACTCGACGGGAAGTCTTGGTACCATTCGGCGGAGTTCAGTTGAACACTACATCTCAGTAAGGAAGCGTTCTGATTATGAGATTGGGGTGTTGAGTCAAGCTTGTGGTATCCGAATCAAAGCCTCAGAGTCAACTTTCACCAAATTTATTAAGTTCCCTTTTTATTTTTATTTCTCAAAATCCCACTTCGTTAAATCCCTCAAACAATATAGTTAAACTCCAAACTTGACATAAGGATCTCACCATGGCAACTTAAACAATTCAATATTATTATTCAAGTTATATCACTGTCGTAATTATACTGATATTACTTATGCATTTCCTTTAAATTCTTTTGTTCATCATTTTTCTGTATTAAACTTTCATATAAACTTTCAATACTTTGTCTGTGTAATTTTATGGTTTTTACTGCTTGAGAATTCATCCCAATGATATGAGACCGATTTATAGATTCATTAATTATTACAAGTAATATTAGTTTCCTTACTTAACAAGGATGGTGCCCCGAGTTATATATATATATAAATATTAAAAGTAGATACGCTACACAGCTACATTGATCTCCACAGTGTCAGTTTAGTTTCTAGTGAGAACCTTTTAGTCTCCCCTGAGAACCTGTCAGTCTCTCCTGAGAACCTTTTAGTCACTCCTGAGAACCTTTTAGTCACTCCTGAGAACCTTTCAGTCTCTCCTGAGAACCTTTTAGTCACTCCTATGAACCTTTCAGTCTCTCCTGAGAACCTTTTAGTCTCCCCTGAGAACCTTTTAGTCTCCCCTGAGAACCTTTCAGTCTCTCCTGAGAACCTTTTAGTCACTCCTGAGAACCTTTCAGTCTCTCCTGAGAACCTTTTAGTCTCTCCTGAGAACCTTTCAGTCTATCCTAAGAACCATTTTCTCTCTCCTGAGAACCTTTCAATATCTACTGAGAACCTTTTAGTCCCCTGAGAACCTTTCAGTCTCTCCTGAGAACCTTTTAGTCACTCCTATGAACCTTTCAGTCTCTCCTGAGAACCTTTTAGTCTCCCCTGAGAACCTTTTAGTCTCCCCTGAGAACCTTTTAGTCTCTACTGAGAACCTTTCAGTCTCTCCTATGAACCTTTCAGTCTCTCCTGAGAACATTTTAGTCTCTCCTGAGAACCTTTCAGTCACTCCTGAGAACCTTTCAGTCACCCCTGAGAATCTTTCAGTCACTCCTGAGAACCTTTCAGTCATTCCTGAGAACCTTTCAGTCTCTCCTGAGAACCCTTTAGTCTCTCCTGAGAACCTTACAGTATCACCTGGGAACCCTTTTCTCTCTCCTGAGAACCTTTCAGTCTCTACTGAGAACCTTTTAGTCTCTACTGAGAACTTTTTAGTCTCTCCTGAAAACCTTACAATATCACCTGGGAACCATTTTCTCTCTCCTGAGAACCTTTCAATATCTACTGAGAACCTTTTAGTCCCCTGAGAACCTTTCAGTCTCTCCTGAGAACCTTTTAGTCTTTCCTGAGAACCTTTCAGTTTCATAAGAACATTCCTGTATTGATTGTTTGTGTTCTTGTTCGTCAGTGAGAACAGAAAAGATGGACTCTTTGGTTCCTGACCTCCCCAGCGGCCCACTGGACGTCTACAGGAAGAACGCTTCTTTTAACTGGAAGGAGATGCTGCTGTTCATCGAAGGAGAGGAGATCATCGCTTACAAGGTAAGAGAACCCGAACAAAATGCACAGAACCCTGGTTCTGTTTAATTCTTATCTCTGTCATCTTCTGCCTGTCTGTTGTCTCCACACATTCTCTGCATGTTCCACACATGTATGTTCTCCTCATGTTCTCGACATGTTCCACACATGTATGTTCTCCACATGTTCTCTACATGTTCTCTATATGCTCCACACATGTATGTTCTCCTCATGTTCTCTACATGTTCTCTACAAGTATGTTCTCCTCATGTTCTCTACATGTTCTCCACATGTTCTCCTCATGTTTTCCTCATGTTCTCTACATGTTCTCCTCATGTTCTCCTCATGTTCTCTATATGTTCTCCACATGTATGTTCTCCTCTTGTTCTCTACATGTTTTCCTCATGTTCTCCTCATGTTCTCCACATGTTCTCCACATGTATGTTCTCCTCATGTTCTCTACATGTTCTCCACATATTCTCCTCATGTTTTCCTCATGTTCTCTACATGTTCTCCTCATATTCTCCTCATGTTTTCTACATGTTCTCCACATGTATGTTCTCCTCATGTTCTCTACATGTTCTCCACATGTATGTTCTCCTCATGTTCTCTACATGTTCTCCTCATGTTCTCCTCATGTTCTCTACATGTTCTCCACATGTATGTTCTCCTCATGTTCTCTACATGTTCTCCTCATGTTCTCCTCATGTTCTCTACATGTTCTCCACATGTATGTTCTCCTCATGTTCTCTACATGTTCTCCTCATGTATGTTCTCCTCATTTTGTGTTGTTCTCTGCTCTACAGAAACTTGTGTTCCAGACTCTGGAGAACGACCCTCTGTTCGCCCGGCGGCCTGGTGAGGACATTCCTCTGGAGAAGATGAGAGAGCTCACCTTCCTCAGGTAACAACAGTACAGAGATTACTTCCTGTATCACCTGTCATTATTCTCTGATCTTTACTTCCTGTATCACCTGTCATTATTCTCTGATCTTTACTTCCTGTATCACCTGTCATTATTCTTTGATCTTTACTTCCTGTATTACCTGTCTTTAATCCTTCTCAGGGTGAAGAAGCTGTTCTCCTATGACTTCCTACCAGATGAAGAAGTTATGGCTAATCCCTGGAAGGTCTCTGTCCTCAGTAACTGTCTGGGCATGTACGACTGGTCCTGTAATGCTAAATACATCCTCAACAGACTGGTGAGTGTGTGTGTGTGTGTGTGTGTGTGTGTGTGTGTGTGTGCGCGCATGTGTGTGTGTGTGTGTGTCTCTCTGTGTGTGTGACAGTGAAAGATTGATGTCAACCATCAATAAAAGTACAGCACAGCTGCAGTTACAGTTTATCACCACTGGAGACATCGAAGAGAACACACTGACAGACTTCGCTATTCTTTTATTTCCTGTGTAAAGATTCTCACTTCCTGTCGTGTCTCGTGGTGTGTGTTTCAGATGTTTGGAGTGACTGTGGCGAGCTCTGGCTCAGCGAGGCACAGTGAATTTGTTAAAAACATCAAAGCCATGAAGGTAAGACTTGAACTCACCTGCAGCCTGCAGACACAAACTAATGGTTCTCAGCTGCTGACATGTCCTCTAACTCCGGACGCTCCTGCATGGACCCCCTGCATAAACCCATTTAACATGTCTAATATGTTGACTCTGCCGTTTCAATTGAACTGCTGCCTATGACTCTGTCCATCACATGATCCTGTGGTCACGTTTCAATGATGGTGTCTGACAGAGTAGAGAGACTATTCCTCTGAGGTGGCTGTACTTACATGTGGCGTCCCACAAGGCTCTGTCTCGGGCCCCATCCTGGTCTCTACATGTATTTTGCTCCAGGGGTCTACTTAAAAACTATCACGTCAATTCACTGTTTGCAGACCATGTGCATTTTATTTATATTATTTATAACTGATATGCCCCTGAAATCAGTGTGAATCTCGTCAACGAAATAAATGACGAAACAATTTGTTGACAAAGGTCTTTTTAAATTAGTCAACTATGACGATGACGAGATGAAACTCCACTATTTGACGATTTGATAAATAATATTTCTTCATCATCTAATTGACGAAAATGTGACGAAACGAAAATTACATTACAAGTGACTATTATCACGTCCCCCCTCAGCTGTTCTAAAATCTTTGTAAACCAGGTGTGCGTGTGTGGTGAGTGCAACAATGTGCAGCCTGGAGCCTCTCGCCTGTAGGTCTGTGAAGCCCCGCCCCCTGGAGCTTCTGATAATAAAAGTAAAAGCTCGCGTCTGATTTTGTTGACTTCTATTTTTGTCAACTAAAATGATTATTATTAAAATGATAATTTTAGTCAGTGACTAATTGACTAAATTAAATCAATAACAAATGACTAATATTTGACTAAATATAAAGGACATTTTCGTCTGACTAAATTCGAAAATTGTGTGAAGATTAACACTGCCTGAAATGAAGGTAATAGTGTGTGTGTGTGTGTGTGTGTAGATTTTTGGATGCTTTGCTCTCACTGAGCTGAGTCACGGCAGCAACACCAGAGCCATGAGGACGACAGCGACCTATGACCCCAAGACACAGGTAAACAACACGACACACACGCACAGACACAGACACACACACACACACAGACACACATACACAGACACACAGACACACAGACATACACAGACACACATACACACACACACACACATACACACACATACACAGACACACAGACACACATACACAGACACACATACACAGACACAGACACTGACACACACACACGCAGACACACACACACACTGACACACACACATGCAGACACACACACACACACACACACACACAGACACACACACACTTTTTTCATCATCACAAACTCCGTCTCCTCCCCTTCAGGAGTTTGTCATCAACTCTCCGGACTTCGAGGCGGCGAAGTTCTGGGTGGGGAATCTGGGGAAGAACGCCACTCATGCCGTGGTGTTTGCTCAGCTCTACACATCTGACCAGGTGTGCCACGGCCTGCACTCCTTCATCGTCCCGGTGAGAGACGGCGAGCAGACGAGGAGACATGGTTTAAAATGTGCAGAATCACGTTTGACAACAAACAGTTCAGATCCGACCGTGTGCAGGAGATTAGCTGCACGTTACGCTCATTATGGAGCGTGGAGAACGTGTGCGTGTTGTCGTGGTAACCAACAGGTGTTAATAGAGGCTGAGGAGCACTGAACACCTTCAGAGTAACCTAGATGAAGTTCATTTAGTCCCACCTGAATGTCCCTGTTGTCCTCCAGGTGAGAGACCCTCACACGCTGCTCGCTCTGCCCGGCGTCCTGGTGGGAGACATGGGGAAGAAGCTGGGTCACAACGGCCTCGATAACGGGTACGTTAAGTTTTTATCAGACAAAGATCAATGCACAGGGGTTGATGCACTTTGAAGTTTTGCCCACTAGGGGGAGCTGCAGTTCTTATTCTTAGTGCAAAACACTTTATGGCGTGGTCTCTCTCTTCAGGTTCGCTCTGTTTCACAACGTGAGGATCCCTCGAGAGAATCTGCTGAATAAGACAGGAGACGTGACGCCTGACGGACACTATGTCACCCCGTTTAAAGTCAGTAAGATGTCTGCCTGTCTGTCTGTCTTACGTCCTCTCGTCTGTCTGTCTGTCTTTCTGTCTGTCTGTCTGTCTTCCTGTCTGCCTGTCTTACGTCCTCTCGTCTGTCTGTCTGTCTGTCTTACGTCCTCTCGTCTGTCTGTCTGTCTGTCTTCCTGCCTGTCTGTCTATCTTCCTGTCTTCCTGTCTGCCTGTCTTACGTCCTCTCGTCTGTCTGTCTGTCTGTCTGTCTGTCTGTCTTTCTGTCTGTCTGTCTTCCTGTCTGCCTGTCTCAAGTCTTCTCGTCTGTCTGTCTTCCAGGACTCTAAGAAGCGTTTCGGGGCGTCCTTGGGCGCGCTGTCGCCGGGCCGGATGTCCATCAGCAGGGTGGCTCTGACCAACCTGAAGCTGGCTCTGACCGTGGCGGTCAGGTACTCGGCCACCAGGAGGCAGTTTGGCCCCCTTGACGCCGAGGAGATCCCCGTCCTGGAGTACCAGCTGCAGGTCTCTGAAGATACCGCCCCCTTTATGTTCCTCATGGTCACGTCTCCATTTGACTCCTAACATCAAATATTCTTTATAGCAATGGCGTCTGATCCCCTACCTGGCCGCAGCGTACGCTCTGGAATATTTCACCAAAACAATCTTCATGAACTACGTGGAGTTTCAGATGGGACAGGTGATGGGCAACAAGAGCGACCACCAGGTGAGTCAGAGCAAGCACCATGTGAGTCAGAGCGGGCGCCAGGTGAGTCAGAGTGAGCGCCATGTGAGTCAGAGTGAGCGCCAAGCGAGTCAGAGAGCGAGCAGCATGTGAGTCAGAGAGCGAGCGCTATGCAAGTCAGAGCGAGCGCCATGCAGGTCAGAGCGAGCGCCATGCAGGTCAGAGCGAGCGCCATGTGAGTCAGAGCGAGCGCCATGCAGGTCAGAGCGAGCGCCATGTGAGTCAGAGCGAGCCAATGTGAAAAAACAAAGAGAACCCAATTTCAGGACCGAACTGAAAACTGAGAGATGTTTCTGCAGTGAACTTCAAACGTTTTCTCCAAATGTAGCGACACACACGTCTGTTTACTACAAGAACAACTTCTACCATCACAGGTGCTGCAGAAATACCTTCATCTGTGTGTGTGTGTGTGTGTCTATGTGTGTATTTGTGTGTGTGTGTGTGTGTGTGTGTGTGTGTGTGTGTGTGTGTGTGTGTGTGTGTGTGTGTGTGTGTGTGTGTAGGCGGACCTGGGCAGAGAGATCCATGCCATCTCCTGCTCCAGTAAATCTCTGGGCTCGTGGATGGCTCAGCGTGGGATACAGGAGTGCAGAGAGGCGTGCGGGGGGCATGGATACCTGGCCAGTCAGTCTCACACACACACGCACACACACACACACACACACACACACACACACACACCTGATTCCTCTCTCTCTCTCCGTAGTGAACCGTCTGGGTGAACTGAGGGACAACAACGATCCAAACTGCACTTATGAAGGAGACAACAACGTGTTGCTGCAACAAACCAGTAACTACCTGCTCAGCCTGCTGCACGCCAAGCAACACGGTGAGTCTGCACACACACACACACACACACACACACACACACACACACACACACACACACACACACACACACACACACACACTAAATGAATCTCTGCTCTCATCTCTCAGACGGAGTAAAGATCGAGTCTCCTCTTCACTCCGTCGACTTCCTGGACGGGTACCAAACCATCCTTCAGAATAAATTCACAGCAACGACCCTGGAGGAGTGCATGGAGCCTGCAGGTAAGCATCACGTCAGCTCACCTGGATGAATCAGTCAGAGTGATGAGTTAATGTCTGTTCTATACAGGAAGTCTTTTATTCTCTAAACTCTGCTCGCTCCTTTAACAGCGTCTACAGCTCTTTATTATAAACCAAACAGATGACATCATCTTTTATTTTCAAGGTCCTCTGCACAGGAAGTTTAAGATCTGTAAAAATGAGACACCGTCTGTGTGTGTGAATGAAGCTGATTCTGTTTGTCAGAGCTTTGTGACCCGCTGACCACCGATTGTTGTCCTTGTGTTGTGTCCTGTCCTGTGTCCTGTGTCCTTTGTCCTGTCCTGTCCTGTGTCCTGTGTCCTGTGTCCTGTCCTGTCCTGTCCTGTGTCCTGTGTCCTTTGTCCTGTGTCCTGTGTCCTGTGTCCTGTGTCCTGTGTCCTTTGTCCTGTCCTGTCCTGTGTCCTGTGTCCTGTGTCCTGTGTCCTGTGTCCTGTGTCCTGTTGTGTGTCATGCTGTCCTGTGTCAGTGTGTGTGTCTGCGTTTCAGTGGTTGGTGTGTTTCCTGTTGGAGGAGAGTCAGAGGAGGCTGCAGCAGCAGAGAGACGCAGGACTGGAAGACTTCGAGGCTCGAAACAACAGCCAGGTGAGTGATATCTGAAAAAACACGGGGAACACACGTTCAGAGGGAGGTCATGGACAGGGTCAGAGGGCGGTCATGGACAGGTTCAGAGGGAGGTCATGGACAGGGTCAGAGGGAGGTCATGGACAGGGTCAGAGGGAGGTCATGGACAGGGTCAGAGGGCGGTCATGGACAGGGTCAGAGGGAGGTCATGGACAGGGTCAGAGGGAGGTTCTTTATTCCAGATTAGTTTGAGTGTGAAACTGCTGAGTCATCCTCCGTCACCCCGTCCGACTTGGAGCTGTGTTTGGATTAGAGACGATCATGAGCTGAGGTTCTTCTTGTGATGATAATCCTTCATCCTGTTTTTGGACTTCAGATGAGAAACAAACTGGAACAGTGTTATCAGATCACACACGCGTCCTGCGTCATGTTTGTAACATCAGATCAGCTGGTTAGAAACATAAACACATGATGTTTGTTTCCCTGACGGCTGATCTGTCATCTGCTTTGTGTTACATACTGACGGGTGGGTGTGTGCTGTAGTTCTGGGAAACCTGTGTGTCACTGAGCCTGTTTTTGAGTGTGTCTATGATGTCATCATGTTTAAATCTCTGCAGAGACTCAAACATTCAGTGAGTTTGTCTGAGAGTCTGCACATGTGCAGTGTGACGTTTCAATGTAGGAGGAGCTAAAGCTTTATAGCGGCGGATTGTGGTTTGATAAACACGCATTGTGTGTGTGTGTGTGTGTGTGTGTTTGTGTGTTTGCAGGTGTATTTCTGCCGCTCTCTGGCGATCGCCTACATTGACCAGAACTGTCTGAAGAGGTTTTATGATGTGACCTTTGACCCTGACACTCCGGCTGCTCTAAGACCTGTTCTGAAGAAACTCTGCGCTCTGTATGGACTATGGAGCCTTAGCAACCACACGGCAACGCTGTACCAGGGTCAGTATTTCACACCTGTACCCACACCTGTACACACATCTGTACTCACACCTGTACACACACCTGTACTACACACCTATACACACACCTGTACACACACCTGTACGCACATCTGTACTCACACCTGTACACACACCTGTACTACACACCTGTACACACATCTGTACTCACACCTGTACACACACCTGTACACACATCTGTACTCACACCTGTACACACACCTGTACTACACATCTGTACTCACACTTGGACACACACCTGTACACACATCTGTACTCACACCTGTACACACACCTGTACTACACACCTGTACACACACCTGTACTACACATCTGTTCTCACACCTGGACACACACCTGTACACACATCTGTCCACACACCTGTACTACACACCTATACACAAACCTGTACACACACCTGTACTACACACCTATACACACACCTGTACACACACCTGTACATACATCTGTACACACACCTGTACATACATCTGTACTCACACCTGTACACACACCTCTACTACACACCTGTACACACACCTGTACACACATCTGTACTCACACCTGTACACACACCTGTACACACATCTGTACTCACACCTGTACACACCTGTACTACACACCTGTACTACACACCTGTACTACACACCTGTACACACACCTGTACACACACCTGTACTACACACCTGTACACACACCTGTACACACATCTGTACTCACACCTGTACACACACCTGTGCTACACACCTGTACTACACACCTGTACACACATTTGTACTCACACCTGTACACACCTGTACTACACACCTGTACACACACCTGTACACACATCTGTACTCACACCTGTACTACACACCTGTACACACACCTGTACTCACACCTGTACACACACCTGTACACACATCTGTACTACACACCTGTTTGACTCTGTGCAGGTAACTACCTGAGTGGAGGGAAACCTGCAGAACTGATCCAGATGAGCATCCTCACTCTCTGCTCACAGGTACACACACACCTTTCCTTCTACCTGTTTGACTACCTGTCTGTCTACCTGTCTGACTACCTGTCTGTCTACCTGTCTGTGTACCTGTCTGTGTACCTGTCTGTGTACCTGTCTGACTACCTGTCTGTGTACCTGTCTGACTACCTGTCTGTAGCCTTCAAAGACCCTGGGGATGTTGGTCGTCGTTTTAATAACTGGGAGATAAATGAGACTCCAGTCGTCCTGTCGCTCATTGATTACCAACAGACACTGTAACATAAAGAGATCCTGTAATTCCTCACTCTGACATTCTTTATCGTTTCTAATATCTGACAGGAGACTTCGACTGGGGGAAGACCCTGACCCCCCTAACCCAGCTGACCCCCTGACTCCCCCCAACCCCCTTTAATTCACCCTACCCTCTTTATTTATGCTCCTGCCGCCCTCGCCCTGTGTCTAATCTCAAATCTGTGTGTGTGTGCAGCTGAAGGATGATGCTGTAGCGTTGGTCGATGTTTTGGCTCCTCCTGATTTCATACTGAACTCACCCGCAGGAAACGCTGACGGACAGGTAAACACACACACACACACTTTAAACATTAATAAAAAGATTTAACAAGAAAATAATCAGACAGCTTGACAGTTCATGAATGTTCTCAATAACTTCTTAAAAAAAAAAAAAAACTTAATCAACACCCGTGTGTGTGTGTGTGTGTGTGTGTGTGTGTGTGTGTGTGTGTGTGTCTCTCAGCTGTACAAGAACCTGTGGTCCACAGTGATGCAGGGCTCTCAGGTCCTGGAGAGACCGTCGTGGTGGAAAGAGTTCTGCTCAGACAAACCTGTCGTCGGCTCTCTGCGTCCCAAACTGTGAAGAAGAAACATCCAGAACCAGGTCACCCGTCTGTGACGTCCTGTCCCCTGTCTGTGACGTCCTGCCCCCCATCTGTGACGTCCTGTCCCCCGTCTGTGACATCCTGTTCCCCTTTAGAATCACTAACGAACAGGACTCTGCAGATACTTCAAGCTGTTTGTTTGTTTGTTTGTCTCTCCAGAAGGAGAAATCTGTGCCAATCAAATCCATTCATTGTGACCTGTATGAACAGACAGACTTGTAGCTGCTAACGCTAACATCTAGAGCGTGGCCTTAAGACAGCACGAAGAAGAAGAGCACATCAGCTGTTCATGGTATCGTCTTAAACTCTGCCTCTCTCCTTTTCACGCTCTGACTGTGGATTAACATTACTTTTACCAAGGAACAAAGGAACTGATCAATGGCTTAAGTCTCCCTCTCAGACAGGATATTATGAACTTTTACAACACCTTGAATAAACAACCGAGCAGAGACAGAACACTCTGCTATCTACGAATTGACCCCAAAGACATGAACTGTGACTGAAACCAGTCTCTGCAAAGTCATAAAATTGACCATCTGTTGAAGGACTGCTGAAGAAGTGAATTAAACCACAGCTTTCAATTCTGCATCAAATGAACATTTATGTCTTTCTTCATCTAGATATTTGTAATTGTCACATTGAATGTTTTATAATCATCTTTTTAAACTCTGAATCTGATCTTCAGAATAGGAATAAGAGTTATATTATGTTTAATAGGAATTTGACGTGGAGCGCTATTGCCATCTAGTGTTAGAATATCCATGAATATGTAACCTTCATAATTATACATTTAGACGTGTTATAAAGCATACTCTTTGATATTAGCTATAGAAGGTGTTATTTAAAGACACCAATTTCTTTTCCTACTTTATTAATATGTCTTATTAAGAATGTTGACTGTATAACATGTTTTTGTTCACCTACAGACTGGGATTAACTGAGGATGTTCCCAGATGGTGTGATTTTCATCTCAACATGAATCTGATAGAAATGTTTGTCTAAATATATGACGTGAACGTACATCAACGTGGATCTGATAGAAATAATATTGAAATGAATGTATGGTGACGTATATATGTTTAGATTCTTATTCTTAATCTTATTGAGTAAACTCGGTTTAGTTTAAACAATTGTCCTCCAGTCAGAATGGGAGTCACCCGTGGGCGGCACCCCTCTTTGCCTGCAGACCCCCCTCCTCTCATCCAGGTGATAAGACCTCACACTGAGCTCAGATTTTTGGTTCTTCTTAGTTTTGGTTTCTTGAAGTTTAGAGCTTCAGCTCTTGCTCTCTTCTCTTCGGACTTCGGTCCGAATCACTTCTTTTAAGTTTGTGCCGTAGAGACGATTCTCTGCCGAAATTTATTTTCACGCACAATTTTTGGAACATCAATTCTTTCTGGCTCAAGCAAGGTTTTTGAACTTTCTTCTCCAAAGTCTTTGCTCTTCAATTTTGAACGCCAATTACTTAGTTTGGATTCATTAAGATGGCCATCAGGTTAATCTGAATTGGAAATCGACGTATCAAAAGACTCTTTAATACTTTTCCTGTTGGATCCTCTTAGAGCTTCTGAGACGACGGCTGAACCGACGTACAATCTCCATCCCAGCTGCATACTCCGACCAAGGTGTCAAGGCATCTAATCTGGCCCGTGGACCTCTCTGGGCCTGAAAAGAACCGCTTGCCAGAGACTGAAACGTGGGACCAGCCGGCGGAGTTCAATTGAACACATCTCACAGTAAGACTGCTGGTGGCAAGGGGTGTTGGAAGATTGAGTCTTGAGTCGTGTCTATTCAGAGCCCTCCTTTAAATCCAAATAGAATCCCAAAATTCCTTTATCAACTTTTTCTTTTTGACCATTTTCTGATCAAGTCATTCAAACAATACCGCGTCTTATCTCATTACTAAATATATAATGTCACCATACATTATAATTGCATTATCCTAATCATAATAATCATATTCTTTATCTGTTTCATCTATACATTATTGTTTACCCCTTTTTATATTAAATTTTACACATAAAATTCAGGACTTTGTCTGTGTGTTTTCTTGTTTAACATTTCCAGAACTTACTTCTTTCAAGATATGAAACTGACTGATTAATTAATTAACTTATACCATTAAAGTTATTTTCTTCCATTAACAGGAAGTGGTGCCCCTTCTTAAATATGAGGTTAAATAAAGATATAACATCTTAATAATTTAATTACGCTACAACATCAATTCACATTAAATGACTTTACTAATTTAAATTATTGTCGTTGAGTCTTTGTGTTTCACACCCAGGTGTGAGCTCACCTGGAGCTTCAGGAGCATTTTTATAAGATGGTTTGTTTTCCTGTCTTTAGGGGACGAGAGGATTGTGGGTAAAAAAAATACATTTTCACAGTTTGTCTGAAGCAGCAACCTGTTAAAAAATGTAAAATCCTGCAGTTCTTCGAGTGTCCACTAGAGGCTGGCTGCAGAAGCACAGGAAGTCACATACACACCCATTCAGAAAGCCTGTTTGTACAGCAGAGATTAACATGTTTACAGCCTGGTTCAAAAAAACAAATAGGTCTGATTAGCTCATGTCTCGATCGACACACACTGTACGGGGGGTGAATGTTTTGATGACTCACCAGTTTTGATTTGATGAAGGATAAGAGTTATTCACAATAAGGCGTGTAGCTGACCTGATTGACAGGCGGGCGCGGTGTAACGGTTTGTCAGGAGGTTTAAAACCGGCCTCACCCGCCTCAGACTTCAATCAAATTTACAGTCTGTGGTCTCTCTCTGTGCTGACTCATTATCTCACCTGCACAGGTAGTGAGAGCATCATTATGCGTGCGTGTGTGCATGCGTGTGTGTGTGCACCTCTGAGGGTTTCTGCGTTGGCTTCGTGTTCAGGTTTGAGTCTGACGTTTGAATATGAGCGGAGTCAGCTGTTCTTTAAACACAAATATAAACGTGCAGCCTGTCATCATGAAGGAGCACCCATTCATTTCATGCTACGTGACATTCATAGGCTCAGAGTCCGCACACACACATATATATATATATATTTATATATATATATACAGTTTGACGTGACCACAGAGAGGCTGAGCTCTCTTACTGGTCCAATCGGACTCTTTAGACCCAAACCCGATCTTCTCTCTGTAATTACAGACGCTCTTCACGGAGTCTTTCACATCTGTTATTACTCTTTTTTCTTTAAACTCAACAGAACTTCTGGAAAGTCCTCTGCACAGATCGCTGCTCTCCTTCTTATTAATAATATCATTCTGACCTGTTCACCGATTCATTGGATGACAAGGCCATCGATGGTATATTCGATTTCCATATTTTCCCGCCTTGTGTGTCAGCCCCACCCTCACCTGTGTCTCCTTATCCCCTGTGTCCTCACCTGTGTCTCGTTATCCCCTGAGTGTCCTCACCTGCGTCTCGTTATCCCCTGTGTCCTCACCTGCGTCTCCTTATCCCTTGAGTATCCTCACCTGTGTCTCCTTATCCCCTGAGTATCCTGACCTGCGTCTCATTATCCCCTGCGTCCTCACCTGCGTCTCGTTATCCCCTGAGTGTCCTCACCTGCGTCTCGTTATCCCCTGTGTCCTCACCTGCGTCTCCTTATCCCTTGAGTATCCTCACCTGTGTCTCCTTATTCCCTGAGTGTCCACACCTGCGTCTCGTTATCCCTTGAGTATCCTCACCTGCGTCTCCTTATCCCTTGTGTCCTCACCTGTGTCTCGTTATCCCGAGTGTCCTCACCTGCGTCTCCTTATCCCGTGTCCTCACCTGCGTCTCCTTATCCCTTGTGTCCTCACCTGTGTCTCGTTATCCCCTGAGTGTCCTCACCTGCGTCTCCTTATCCCGTGTCCTCACCTGCGTCTCCTTATCCCCTGTGTCCTCACCTGCGTCTCCTTATCCCTTGAGTATCCTCACCTGTGTCTCCTTATCCCCTGAGTATCCTGACCTGCGTCTCATTATCCCCTGCGTCCTCACCTGCGTCTCGTTATCCCCTGAGTGTCCTCACCTGCGTCTCGTTATCCCCTGTGTCCTCACCTGCGTCTCCTTATCCCTTGAGTATCCTCACCTGTGTCTCCTTATTCCCTGAGTGTCCACACCTGCGTCTCGTTATCCCTTGAGTATCCTCACCTGCGTCTCCTTATCCCTTGTGTCCTCACCTGTGTCTCGTTATCCCGAGTGTCCTCACCTGCGTCTCCTTATCCCGTGTCCTCACCTGCGTCTCCTTATCCCTTGTGTCCTCACCTGTGTCTCGTTATCCCCTGAGTGTCCTCACCTGCGTCTCGTTATCCCGTGTCCTCACCTGCGTCTCCTTATCCCCTGAGTGTCCTCACCTGCGTCTCCTTATCCCGAGTGTCCTCACCTGCGTCTCGTTACCCCCTGTGTCCTCACCTGCGTCTCATTATCCCGAGTGTCCTCACCTGCGTCTCGTTACCCCGAGTGTCCTCACCTGCGTCTCCTTATCCCGAGTGTCCTCACCTGCGTCTCGTTACCCTGAGTGTCCTCACCTGCGTCTCCTTATCCCCTGAGTGTCCTCACCTGCGTCTCGTTACCCCCTGTGTCCTCACCTGCGTCTCATTATCCCCTGAGTGTCCTCACCTGCGTCTCGTTACCCCCTGTGTCCTCACCTGCGTCTCATTATCCCGAGTGTCCTCACCTGCGTCTCCTTATCCCGAGTGTCCTCACCTGTGTCTCGTTACCCTGAGTGTCCTCACCTGCGTCTCCTTACCCCCTGAGTGTCACTCGCGTTAAGTCTCTGTGTGTCCTCCCTCTTGTTGTCAGTTCGTTGTGTTCACTACAGTCGCTCCGTCCTCACGTTCTCACTGGTTTTCTGGTGTTTGACTCTGCCTGCTGTCGTCTTCTCCTTTCAGTGTATCAAACCCGGACTGTCAAACCTGCGCTTGTATCCCCATTGGGTTAGGGTTGGGGTTAGTCTGTCTTTGAATCCTACCCTATCGAATGAAGGTTTCTGACTTTCCAGAAGAGTCTTTTTGAATTCTCTTGTTTCCAGAGCTGTTTCTGAGCCTGATGGGTGAATGGTTATTAAATTCATGTAGAATAAAGAGGTGTGTTTGTTCATATCAGAGCAGGGATCTTTAACACACAGTTAACAGACTGAATCCATTTCTCAAAATGTTCCTGCTCTCTCTCTCTCTGGCTTTGTTCCTGTTTCCTCCATGAGTCTGTGCAGAATATAGGTCAGTCATAAATCTGTGTGTGTGTGTGTGTGTGTGTGTGTGTGTGTGTGTGTGTGTGTGTGTGTGTGTGTGTGTGTGTGTGTGTGTGTGTATCAGTGTGAACACAAACGCCCAAAAAGAAAAAAAACACAACAATGAATAATTTTGTCATCAGGACAAAGCTAACGGGCTACAGGTGAGAGAACAAACCTGAAGAGAAGACGAGCCAGTGAGAGTCCAGAGTCGTTCTGAGCAGGATCAAATTATAAGATTACAGACAGCTGTTTCTTGTAAAAAGTAGTTTTTTGGACTGTTTGTTGAATAAGTGAATTTTATTTTCTGCACGTGGGTCCTTGTGATGGTTTTTCACTAACATGATCCTGGGTGTAGATTTATAAACAGTGTGAGAACCACAGAGAATATTTCTGTTTCAGACTAAACAGTGAAAGCTTTCAAATAAACTGTTGACCTGTGAAGAGCTGAAGGAAAGAAAGCGTCAGCGTCTGTCTGCGGCCACTTTCTCACTGAACCTCAAACTGTTTCCTGTGTGTGTGTGTGTGTGTATGCGTGTGTGTGTGTGTGTGTGTGTGTGTGTGTGTGTGTGTGTGTGTGTGTGTGTGTGTGTGTGTGTGTGTGTGTGTGTGTGTGTGTGTGTGTGTGTGTGTGTTTCCCTCCACATTCCTGCTCGGAGACTTGTTTCCACTCAGGACTGTTTATGAGGAGAGCTGGCCCAGTTTCCACACTCTCAGGTATTATTCTGCTGTTTCCCATGAGCCTTTGCCTGTGACCTACATTTAAAGGGGAGCGAATGTGGCACATCGGTGAATCCTTTTATTCCAGAACAGCTGCAATCAATCAAAGTTTATTTGGTGTAAAAGGTTTTTGTCCACAGGCTGCTGCAGAGGTGCTTCCATGTAAACAAGTCTGTTCACTTTAAAGCTCCAACAGTTAGAAAGCAAAGCAGCAGGAAAAACACTCTTACAGCACACATGTGGTTCACGATGAGTTCTAGAAAAACATCTTGTAACACTAAAGAGTCACATTGAGCATTAACCACAGACAGCAGGAGGATGAGCAGGACATTACAAAGATCCTCCTTAGAGTCAGTAACAGAGAACAGACATGAAGAAACAAACTCAGTCATTATCAGTTTTTATGACGACAGATCGTCCAATGAGAGCAGAGAGAGCTTGTAATGAAAAACAGCAAACTTATCTCTGTGTGTATTATAATGTTCACTGAGTCCAAGAGCCAATCAGTGTCCACAAATCAGCAATCATGAACAAATACAGCATGACATGTGGATAATACACACAGAAAAATATCAAGAGCTTCATATAAATATGAACCTACAACAAGTTCACACATGCTGGACATGTCCCTCCACATCATGATGTAAAACCACGGAGCAGACTCAAGCTGTGGACATGAAGGACCATCCATCAGTCCGTCTCTGACAGGCTGGACATCGCTCACACGGTGAGTCAGTATTAACTCATCCATTCACACACTGATGGTAGAGGCTGCTGAGTAAAGAGTCCATCAGTATTAACTCATCCATTCATACACATTCACACACTGATGGTAGAGGCTGCTGTGTAAAGAGTCCATCAGTATTAATTCATCCATTCATACACATTCACACACTGATGGTAGAGGCTGCTGTGTAAAGAGTCCATCAGTATTAACTCATCCACAGTTATACACATTCACACACTGATGGCTGCATCAGCTGGGGATCGAATCCCCGATATTCTGGTTGAGAAACGACCAACTCTACCACTGAGTCACAACTGTCCCTCAAAGGGAATTTATCATCGCCATGTGTAATAAAAAGGCGTCATATTCAGATCATGAACGTGTTTAGTGAACGTGTCTACAGGAGAAAAATATATTTCAAGTCAAACAGTCACTGACAGGCTTTGGATTCAAGGTGAGGTCCATGTGAGGGATTGTTCCAGCGTTGACCTGGTCAGAGACATATACAGGTAACAGCCAGGTGCACGGTGTCTGGAGCTGTGTGCACTGTTCGAACACTACTTCACACCAGTGTAATGTTTCCACTCTGTGACGTGTTTAAATAGTGTTTAGTGGTTTAGGAACAGTCTGGGACGTTCTCCGTGCCCTGCAGGTGAACCGCCATCTTTACTGCATTATGACGTCAGGCTCTATGTTAAATAGGAGATCATCGTTGCCCCTCCTGACCTCCAGCAGCAGGGCAGACTCCTCCTGCAGCGCCCCCTGCAGGTCGGCTGTGGTCATCATAGGTTTGCCGTTCAGTTTCACAATGATGTCACTGTCTTTGATTCCACCTCTGGGGACAAAGAGAGAGGGTCTGATATGGGAACATGATAGTCTTTATTTAAAAAGACAGTGACAGAACTGTATTTGGCTGTTTGTGAAGGAATGAATGAAGCTTACTTGTCTGCAGGTGAGTGAGGAACAACTTCATGGACGTAGATCCCGCTGGTCACATTAGGAAAGTCTGAGTTCTGCTGTTTGAGCTCCTCAATTAACCTGTAAAATACAAAGTAATTTCTTTGTTTTCAGTGAATGCCTCGCACCTCAGCACCTGTCCTCTTTGATCTGGACCTGAATGTTTCTTCATTGCTGTATAGCTTTCTTAAAGCTTTCTTAAAACATAAAAACTTTTGGAAATTTTCCCAAAAGTTTGAGATGTGAGAGCAAGCGGAAAGACGCCCTAGGCATCAATATTTTCTCAAAATGTCAACTTATTTCTAAGCTGGTCGATACTACCAGAGACTGTAGCTGTTTTTTTCTGGTGATGAAGGGTTACTCTGTATCTCAGGGGAACTGGGTAGTTTTATTTGTATGGATGCATGTCTAATTAAGGCTTTCATTCAGGAAAAATAAATTAATGTTTGGTGCCGACACAATGTGAAAAGAAGAGGATCCAACATAGATCCCTGTGGGACTCCTCTTACACCTTAAATAGCCTTTAAACAGGATACATGGTTTAAATAAACTCTGAAGAGCTTGTTCAATACTTAAAACAGCTTATTATAAAATAACAGACGTCAGATTAATCATTCTCTATTTTCTACCAAACACGAGTTCAGACTTACGCTGGTGTGATGGTCAGCATCCGGATTCCAACGAAGCGCTTCTTTACCGACCTCACATCTGAAACAGAGTTCAAGGTTCGTCACAGATGTGATGTTACAGATGTGAAGTCACAGATGTGATGTTACAGATGTGATGTTACAGATGTGATGTTACAGTCAGACTCACCTTTGTTGGGTTTGTCCACTGATTCGTTGAGGAAACGGGTGATCCTGTCTGAGGGGATGGCAAAAGAGATCCCTGCTGCCACCTTCAGGGTGTTGATGCCGATCACCTCCCCATCCTCAAACACAGACGGGGTTAGGGAGAAGGGTTAACAACACCAGCAGAAAGAGATAGTTTACAGAAGTCACAGAAACTACAGCGCAGGGAAATAAAAGTTCTTACCAAGTTGACGAGAGGTCCTCCTGAGTTCCCGTACTGCAAAGAACACAAAGATACAAACACTCATTCGTTTGATGTCCTCACAGTTTAAACTGAGTAAAACCTATTTCTCTGGTTGTTTCAACTCGACATAAAGCTTCATTCTCACATTGATGATGGCGTCGGTCTGGATGTAGTCCATATCCGAGTCCCTGAGGCCCAGCTCCTTCCCGTCCCTCTGAGCCGTGCTGACGATGCCTGTGGTGACGGTGTTCTGCAGGGCGAATGGGCTGCCAATGGCAACCACGAACTCCCCCGGCCTCAGGTCTGCACTGTGACCCAGGAGCAGGACAGGCAGCTTGTTCTGAGGAGGACAAGAGGACAGAACGTTGGAGGAGGATGTTTGAGAAACCATTAAGGCTGGAAAGCTTCTATTCGACTACTTCCTGTTTACACTACAGCATCAGTGACTTGCTCATCTTTGAGCATTTAAAGCCAAAGTGAAGAAATATTAGCAGTTAAAACAATGGTTTCATTTCTGTGCAGCTGTTGCTACGCCCGAGTATCTGACCCACACCCAAAGTGAAGTAAGCCAGAGGTTCAGACGTTTACAAAGTGCTCTAAATAACAGTGACCTCTGCAGAAACGGTTTCATCCATGAGCTCAGTGTGTGACACACAAAAGCCATCAAAGTGCTACAAAGAGGCGTATGAGTGGAGCAAAGAGAGGGATTCAAAACCTCTTCCTTCAACACAAAGAACCCAGCAGGATGATAGTGATGTCAACCACTGCAGAACAAACAAACCAAATATTAGGATCCAGCAACAGCTTCCAAAACTACAGAGAGAGAGAGAGAGAGAGAGCGAGAGAGAGAGAGTCCACACAGTCGGACTGAGGGAGTTTAGGAGGGGCTGAGCAGAAACACATGTTGATGGACTGATGGGGTGACGCTGACACCAGGAATGAGCTCAAAATGCTGTGTTCACGTTTTCTTTAAGGAGGAGTGATCTGGATCTGCTCTCTCTCCTCCCTGTCCTGGTCCTGGTCCTGGTCCAGCTGTGATGTGGAGACGTCAGCCTGCGGTCACTCTGAGCTCCAGCTCGTATTATTACTTTAACATGTTATTAAAGGATCCGCCCTGTGCCGTCCTTATCTCTACAAAAACACCAGTCTGTTTCCACAGAAAGTCCCCAGGTCGGCCTCTCGGGCGACATTAGAAGAAATATAAGAAAATGCACGAGAGGCCGGAATATTCCGTCTAATGAAATCATCAAATAAACCCGACTCTGTAACACAGCCTCCAGTACAGACGAGGAGTGTCACTGACGGCCTCAGTGCAGACACAGGTACACAAACAGGAACACCTGGAGGAGGAACACCTGGAACACCTGGAGGAGGAACACCTGGAACATCTGGAGGAGGAACACCGGGAGGAGGAACACCCGAACACCTTAACCAGTAAGGCCTGGTTAACAGACTGGGTCCAGTACCAGTCAGTAAGTCAACAGGCCGTCAGAGCAGCACATGAGTAATTGTCCTCTGGACCCTGAGAGGGGGTCGGCTGTGGACCAATGAGGAAGTATTTGGTGTTCCCCCCCGGGGGGGTTTGGACTCCCTCACACTGGGAGCACATCAGTGAACCATCAGTTCCTGCACGTTGTCTAACTTGTACAAATATGTTGTCAACATTTGTGTACTGAAAGTTAACCCTCATCAGACCAACATGTTTCACACACATGGACGAGCAGCACGTTAGCTATGCACACTGTTAGCATGAAGCACACACACCATGAAGAGGAGCACGCCATCCCCCGGGGAGCGGTTCAAAGATGGACGCTTTAACAGCAGAACCATGAATATGAGGTCAATGACCTCCATGAGCCTCGAACTCTTGTGACAGGAACGCAGCGAGGTGTGGAAAAACTAAAAGATGATTCACAACATAAACATTAGGATGTGAGTCTGAGCCTGCCTCGGCTCACTGGGACAACAAAGACCTGGTTTTGGGGTTTCACTGTACAGTACTGTTTGGTTTCTCACACCAGATGTTGGTCTCATGCACATCTGTTCTAGGTTTGCAGCTGCATGCCATGAAACAGTTCTCCCTCTCTGTTTGTTTACTTTCACATCGCCTGTGGATGGACGAGCGAGAACTTATCTGACCCGTCACACCAAGACCGAGTCCACACCGCCATGTTTTCACTTTCAACAGTGCTAAAGCCCCAGAGTTTGATACTGGACAGGGTTCAAGACCAGAGATTTATCCTGGACAGGGTTCAAGACCAGAGTTTCATCCTGGACAGGGTTCAAGACCAGAGTTTGATACTGGACAGGGTTCAATACCAGAGTTTCACCCTGGACCGGGTAAACTATGCAGAACATGAAGAATAAAATGTCTGTGGGACGAGATCATACTCTTTGTAATTTACTGAGACCAACCTGAATCCCCCCTGAGACAGAACTTCAGGCAGACTCCACATGTACTCACATGTTCTACGGTCCTCTGCAGGACTGCAGAGGTTCTCATGTTCTACCGTCCTCTGCAGGACTGAACAGGTTCTCACATGTTCTACGGCCCTCTACAGGACTACACATGTACTCACATGTTCTACGGTCCTCTACAGGACTACACATGTACTCACATGTTCTACGGCCCTCTACAGGACTACACATGTACTCACATGTTCTACGGTCCTCTACAGGACTACACAGGTTCTCACATGTTCTACGGTCCTCTACAGGACTACACATGTACTCACATGTTCTACGGTCCTCTACAGGACTGCACAGGTTCTCACATGTTCTAAGGTCCTCTGCAGGACTACACATGTACTCACATGTTCTACGGTCCTCTACAGGACTACACATGTACTCACATGTTCTACGGTCCTCTGCAGGACTACACATGTACTCACATGTTCTACGGTCCTCTACAGGACTGCACAGGTTCTCACATGTTCTACGGTCCTCTACAGGACTGCACAGGTTCTCACATGTTCTACGGTCCTCTACAGGACTACACATGTACTCACATGTTCTACGGCCCTCTACAGGACTACACAGGTTCTCACATGTTCTACGGTCCTCTGCAGGACTACACATGTACTCACATGTTCTACGGTCCTCTACAGGACTGCACATGTACTCACATGTTCTACGGTCCTCTGCAGGACTACACATGTACTCACATGTTCTACGGTCCTCTGCAGGACTGCACATGTACTCACATGTTCAGGTGACCTGGACAGACCTGAGGACTCACCTGAGAGTTGACCTTGATTGTAGCGATGTCTGACTTTTTGTCGATGTCTTTGATGTTGGCTTCGTATACGTCTCCGTTGTGCATCTGGACCTTCAGTTCAGAGATGGATCAAAGATGAGAGGATGATACAACATTTAATTTGAATATTAAAAAGTAAAGGACTAACGGTGAGTGTACCTTCAGGTGCTGCTGACCGGACACAGGTGATGTGCTGGAGACGACGTGAGCATTGGTCACGATCAGTCCGTTCTCCGACATCACAAAGCCTGAACCGCTGGACAGAGGGATGGTCCTCCCAAAGAGAGGGTGTCTGAAAACATCAAGAGAGGAATGACGATCACAGGCAGCACACACACACACACACACACACAGACACACTAACACACACACACACACACACACACACACACACAGACACACAGACACACACACACACACACACACACACACACACACACACACACACACACACACACACACACACACTCTGTGTACCTGAGGAAGAGTTCGATGTGGACCACAGCAGGAGCGATTTTTTCCACCACGTCTGCGATGAAGTTGAACTTGTATCTTGGACTGGAAGAGTGTGGAGGACCTGGAACAGATAACACGAGTCTGGTGTTCGATCTGAAGGATTCACCTTCACTCATTAAAACATTTACAGATGATTTATTACTGATCAAGTCATTTCAACCATCTTTCTCTGTGAATCAGCCTCATTGTAAAACGAGTCTAACTCACAGACAGGGGGCGCTAACAGCCACGCACAGTTAGAGTGAAGAAACAAGTGTCTGCTGAGAGTTGGCGGTAACTGCGACGCATGATTTATGAGAGATGTGACGCTCAAACTTTCCAGTGATCAGGAAAACACTTCCACCTCTGTGGGCCTTCAAAATAAAAGCTCTGTAAATAAAGTCTGTAAATATGACTCTGACATGATTATTATTAATATAACCAGGGGTTAAATCAGTCTGTCGGCTTGAGAGTGCAGCTCCATCAGTGTGAGAATGCAGCTCCATCAGTGTGAGAGTGCAGCTCTGTCAGTGTGAGAGTACAGCTCTGTCAGTGTGAGAGTGCAGCTCTGTCAGTGTGAGAGTGCAGCTCCGTCAGTGTGAGAGTGCAGCTCTGTGCAGAGTAAAGCTGCAGATAGCTTCTCTCCACATTCACACACTAAACAAGAGCTAACTGTGTTTGTGTCTGAAGATCATCAGAGCTTTGAGAGTTAGACTCAGAGACGAGCAGAAAGAGGGAGAACAGGATGGAGATATGAACTTATTCTAATTACTGAACTTTTTTCTTTGAGTGTACTTTTCCTGGAAAACTCTAAACTCTAATTTTTCAGTCCAAACCTTCAGAGGTGGACGATGACCTTTAACAGATGATGGAGTTTAAACTTTCTGCTCAGTCAGCCGTTTATCTATAACTGAGACCACGCCTGTGAGGATGTTTGCTCCACTGACCAAGTGTGTGTGTGTGTGTGTGTGTGTGTGTGTGTGTGTGTGTGTTTGTGTACACCCAGACTAAATAATGGGTTAAAGATCAAAGGAGATGTAAATAGTGTGTGGTGTTGTAGGGACTTCCTGTTTCCTCTCTAGAGATCTGTCTTAGGGATGTGTGTGTGTCTGTGCGTGTGTCTGTGCGTGTGTGTGTCTGTCTGTGTGTATATTAAGATACTTTTTATTTATTCATGTTTAGCTCAAATATAACTTGTAACAGAAAGATTCAGAGGATGAACTGAGCATGTGCAGAGCTGAATGAACACCTGATACAGCACATCTGCAGCTCAGCATGAAGGTTAGTAACATAAATAATCTGACAGCTTCTCTCTCTCTCTCACACACACACACACACACACACACATACACAGAGGCTGAACCTGCTTTTACATCTGGAACCTTCATGCTTCATAAAATCCTCTTAATTGCTTTACACTCGAGTCAACCTGAGATCTGCAGGAAACACACACACACAGACACACACACACACACACACACACACACACTGATTCAAATGTTTATATTTCAGTCTGATGATTATTAAAGTTCAGGTTCATGTAACTATTATTATTGTTGTGAACTGACAAAGACTGTGACTGACATGATCCAGTTTCAGGTTCTGACCACAGACCCTGTCAGCTGTGACGTCATGCATCTGTCAATAAAAATAAATAAATACACACACGTCTCATATTCTTACTGTGTGAACCTTCCACACATGTTTTATGACCTTCCTGAGACTCCATAGACCAGACCAGGTATCCTGCTCACCTTGTTTACAAAGAAATAAACCTGTGTGTGATCATACCTGTGCTGCTCTCACATGGACCCTTGTGGCTCTGGGAGACCCCGTGCAGACCCTGCTGCTGGTTCTTCCTGCTGGTGGCCTTCAGATGACACACGTTCCTGTAAGTGATGCCGTCACTGCCGCACACCTGGCTGCTGTACCTGCACTGACAGAAGCCTTTCCCGATCCGTTTCCCCGCCGGGTGTTTGCACTCCAGACCGTCCCCGCACGGCAGTTCCTCCTTGCGGCCGCACGGCTCGCCCTCCGCCCGCGCGCACACCACGCAACAGTTACACCTGTCCGGCACGTAGCCGCTGGGGCAGCTGGGACTCGGACAGGTGCTGACGTCACAGCGGGTCGGACATTTGGGTTTGGGCTCAGCGCGTGCGGATTGTGTGAGGAAGAGGAGCGCGGAGGTGAAGAGGAGGATGAGGAGCTGCATGTTCACAGGAAGCGAGAAGCTCAGATCATTTCATGGGAATCCTCCTGATCAACGGGGTTTGCTGGCTGCACGTCACACACACCTGTGATACACGTCAGGTGAGACACGTCAGTGAGACAGGCAGGTGAGACAGGCAGGTGAGACAGGACTGTCCTTCATCACACAAAGAAGACGAAAAAAGATCCAAACGTCCGAACACGAACAGAGAACCTCTCAGCTCAGAGTCTGAGAATCACTGAATAAAGAGGAGGAGAGAGAGAAGAGAAAGGGTAAGAGGAAGGGAGGGGGTAGGAGAGAGAGAGAGTGAGGGAGAAAGAGAGAGGGAAGGAGGAGGAAGAGAGGGGAGGAGAGAGAGAGGGTGAGAAGACAGAGAGGGAAGGAGGAGGGATGAGGGGGAGGGGGGGTCTGATGCTGACTGTGACCTCAGCTCCTCCTGCAGGTGATCTGAGGACAGTTCAGTCTCGTAATTTAAACCTTATCTTATTTATTTATATTAGTTTAAACTTCATTCTTCATGTTTCTGTTGTCTGTGTTTTTGATGTTCTGTTATACTTCAAACACTTCTCCCTCTTTATAAACTTCATATGTTCGTTCATTTAACCTACTGTGGCGCCACCCAGTGGTTATAACAGGAACCACAGGGTAGAAGACAACAACACTGTCAGCTCTAATCTCATGTTCCTGAATCTCCACCTTTGATGAAACTCCTCCCACAAGAACCAGGAACTACAATCCTAAATATACTGAACACACTCAAACACGGCGTGTGTGCTGATGTTTCAGTGTGTCGCGTTTTAATAATCAGATAAAGTCTCCGAGCAAAGTGTTTAAATCAAATTTATACTCTGATTCAACAAACACTCTGAGGGCACCATGAGACCAGGACCAATAAGACAACAGGACCAATATGACACCAGGACAGACATGAGACCAGGACCGACATTAGACCAGGACCAACATGAGACCAGGACCAACAAGACACCGGGACCAACATGAGACCAGGACCAACATTAGACCAGGACCAACAAGACACCAGGACCAACATGAGACCAGGGCCAACATTAGACCAGGACCAACATGAGACCAAGACCAACATAAGACCATCATCATGTTATCTGAAGACATCATTGTGTTATCTGATGACATCATCGTGTGATCTGATGACGTCATTGTTATCCGATGACATCATCGTGTTTACGGGGTGTTTACATCCTTCCTTCCTGCTGTGCCTTCAACACGTCACAAGAAGACGACTTCTGACCATTAAACTCCCCACGTCTAAACTTCCTCTAATGATGGTTACAGATGACTGAGTCTGGAGTCGTATGATGTAAGAGATACAGAACATTAAATTAATTAAATCTTTTTATTGGTTAGAGTCACAGAACTGTTGCAGAGCGTCAGCTGAAGTACCTGAACACAGAAGATAAAGCTTTACGCAGACGACACCCCGATGTTCATTCATAAACCTGCTCAGTGTTTAAACTGGACACGCCTCCTGCATGGTGTGCTTCATAATAACACGAGTATAAACGTGGTCACATGATCAGGACATTCTTATATTTAAAACATTAACATGAACATGAACTTTCTTCAAGGTTTATTTTCTCAAACATACGGAAGCCTTCATTTTAGTTTACTCAAATTCACCCTCGCCCTAACCCGAGTACATTTCAGAAATCTTCCCTCGATCTCGACTTGTTGGTTTCGTTATCTTCTCTCGATCTCGACTTGTTGGTCTTGTTATCTTCTTTCGATCTCGACCTGTTGGTCTCGTTATCTTCTCTCGATCATCAGGATCTTCAGTAAAGAAATGTACTCGTAGTTTGTCCTCTGAGGGCTCCAGTATTATAATATTCAGTGAATGTGTTTGTGATCTCCAGAGGTCAGAGTGAACATTGATTTAAATGTTTAACGATTATCAGTGAAAAAGACGACATGATGAGACGGGTGGGATGAAATGAAACTGAATCATAGATTCCATACATCGTTATCATTTATAGAACAGAGGATGCTGATTCTTCTCTCTCTGAGTTTGGTTCTCATTGTGCGGCGGAGCTGCTGCCCTGCTGCTGATCGGGAGAGATGTTCACCCTCCTGACGTTCAGCTCTGCAGCGAACGCTCGCGCCTTCTGGTAGAAGAAGAGCGAGAGCTCGCGGTCGATCAGGAAGTTGTGGTAGATGGTGGCGAGGCGTGTGCACAGCTGCAGCTGAGCGCGTTTGTTTCCCAGGTCCATGGCTGCAGCCAGAGCCAGGTGGTAATAACCTGCAGCGTCAAACGGGTCCTGCAGAGACCACATAAAGAAGGATTTTAGATCATAGTGTGACACACAGGGATTATCATCGTTTAGATCTTCCTTCCGAGGCAGATATGAACTCCACATTCTCGTCGGTATTATCTCTCTCACCTTGAGGTCATAGAAGATGATGTCTCCCAGCGTCTGGTAGACCCTCACATAGTACAGGGTTTCCTCATCAAACAGCAGGGGCGTGGTACACAGGGTCAGGGTCTTCAAGTAGTGGTGTTCTGCCAGTTCGTATTGGTCCAGCCTGTGGTAGAGGGAGGCGAGACGGTGGTACGCCACGCGCTGGTTCAGACAGTCACCTGTACGTCCAGAGACAAAGACCGCTAGGGTTAGCGTTAGCATGGCGTCACACTGTCACGATGTCTGTCATGTGTTCATCTCCACATGTCTTTAGATTTACTCTGTGAGCTTTCTCTTTGGCCCTGACGGCAGGGACACTTCTTGACATCTCCTAATATCTCCTGTAATGCACAAATTTCCTCCACGGGGGATCAATAAAGTTTATCTTTATCTTTATCTTTAATGAACCCGAGGACTCATTAAAGGAGTAAATGTGAATAACTGTGCATGTAGGAGGGGCTTATGATTAGTCAGTAAATGATCCACAGGAGAAGCCGGTCAGCTGGGAGCCTTAAAGGGGAGAGCGGCTGGATTATCAGCACTGAAGCTGTCATTTGTAGCATGATGCTAACTCATGCTAATAACACAGAGCTGGAAAACAACAATGTGAGTGAACGCCATATTTAAAAGTGTTTCAGCGCTCCTTCAGCACCACCTACAGACGGTCTGTGTGTGGAGGTGTGTGTACCCAGAGTGATGCTGATGTCGAGGGCAGTCTGAGCGAACTCCACGCCTTCTTCAAACATCTGCAGACTGAGCATCAGCTCAGACAGCTTGTTACACAGACGCAGCCTGCAGGACACACTGCTGCTCCTCACGGCGATGGGCAGAGCTCGGTCCTGCACACACACACACACACACACACACACACACACACACACACACACACACACACACACACACACACACACACACACACACACACACACACACACACACACACACACAGGTGAGTACAGGAATGAGAGAAGTGAAGGTTTGTGTGTTACACTGAGTGTGTACCCTGTAGAAGGGGATGGCCTTGTCTCTGTCCCGGCTGCTGTTGAAGAAAATGTCGCCTGCAGCTTCAAGAAGTTTCAGGATGAACACGGTGTCTCCTGAACTCAGGGCGACATCCTGAGCGACCTGAACACACAGACACAAGCTGTCCTGATTACACTGCCCACCTGACGCCCAACAACAATGCTCATACAGGTGTGTGTGTGTGTGTGTGTGTGTGTGTGTGTTTGTCTGCTGTCTCACCTGCACGTACACCTCCACCAGCTCCGTCTGCTCCAGCAGGTGGTAGATGTTTCCGGCCTGCAGCCAGCCCAACGCCTCCTTCTCCCTGCAGCCCAGGTCGATGAAAATACCCAGACTGGTCTTTGTGTGGTCCAGAGCGGCCCGGTATGCCCTGAAACATCCAAAACACGGATGACCTGCTAATCCTCCAGCTCAGAACTTTGTTTGTTCCTGGTTCTGAATAACTGCAGCTCAGTAAACTGATGGAACAGGAACAGATGAGCTACGTGTGCAACGTCTGAAACATGTCGTCATAATGCAGGTCCACAGGTTCCTGTTTGTGCAGACTGTAATTCAAGTCTATGTGGGGTAGTGCTAATCTTTGAATGACAGAGATCAAAGAAAATGTGCTGGGCTATCGTGAAAAGAGGATCATTTTGTAAAAACAGTTTTATTTTATTTTTTAGGCCAGTGTTTATTTGTATTTCCTCATCTGGGATTAATGAAGTCCATTTGAAATAAGAATATTGTGTGTATATATCCCTTTATATAATGTGATTAGTTTGTTCTTAGCGCTCTCTCAACAAAACCACTAAACAGACTTATTTACAGCTATAGTACGACGTCAGTTGAGCAGCCACAGAATGTGACAGTCGATGATAGGACCCAACGCTCTCTGAGATGAGTCACAACATGAAGACCTTGAGGTTATTGGTTCCTTTTTGATATCAGGTTTATAAAGGACTCCACGCTCTAAAGGGTCAAAGTTTGATGGAGAATGGAGGTTGTGTCACCTGTCTGTTCCCAGGCTCAGGTAGAGTCTGCTCACAGCCTCCAGAGCGCCCCCTTCCTCTCCTCTGTCCCCGCTGCGTCTCAGCAGGTGGACCTGGTGCTGGCTGTAGATCAGACACTGGACCTGGTCTTGACTCTCAGAGCAGTACAGACGGATCAGGTGTGTGGTGGCAGTCAGCTGACCTGGTGATCACAGGTATTAGATCACAATAATGAATAGAACTAGACAATTCCTGCAGAAATTGTGAGGGTGGTTGCTCTCAATGCACCTCAGACTGTGTGCTGAACAGAGAGAATGGTGTCTGTGCTATGAAAAGAGGTATCCTTCCATTTAAACCTGGTGTATTAATCACAATATAAAATCTGATATTGTGTAAAATGTTTTACTCCTCCAAAGGCATTGTTTACAGTTAGATATAAAGGTAAAGAAGTAGTAATACAGTGTGTGTGTGTGTGTGTGTGTGTGTGTGTGTGTGTGTGTGTGTGTGTGAGCTAGGTGTGTACCTACAGGCTAACAGGTTAGCCTTGATAGCTAGCAGCAGAGCCCACTCGTAGCACCCTTTCCCATAATCCATCTGCTGCTGCCTCACATAGAGCTGTCCGAGCTCCAGCAGCACACTGATGAAGTTCTCCTCATGACCTTCATCATCAAGCTCCGAGAAGAGCTGCACGGCCTCCACCAGGTGTGACTGAGCGAGCCGCTTAGCTCCGCCTTTCAGACTCAGCAGCCCTGCAGGAGGATGGACCACGGGTATCTGTTAGCATGAATCAGCTATTGCACCCTTTTACTACAAATAAATCATTTATCACCTCACCCAGGTTAGCCTGAGCCACGGCCCAGTTAGCCATGTCCTCATACTCCTGGCAAATGTCCACAGCAGCCTCATAGCTCTCTGCTGCCCTCCGGAGGTCCCCCATGCATCTCAGTGCAACACCTCTCAGGTTCAGGACCACACCTGTATGTAACGTCAGACACTGATGTTAACAGTAATGTAACTGCCTTATGTTTGGCGGGATTATTCCCTGACAAGGACTGGCTGATCAACTGCAAACACAAAGGCCAAAAGAAAAGAAAAAACAACCCCAAACACCTCCTCCAGACGGGCTACCAGGGTTCCGACCTGATGCTTCTTTCCCGCATGTCGTTCCCCACTCTCTCTCTACCTGATTTCTGACACTGTCCACTCTCCTACAATAAAGGCAAAAAACAAACAAACATGCATGTACCTTCCTGAGGGGTCGTGCAGTGCTCTGGCATGGAGTCTAGCAGCAGCTCCAGGATTTCCAAGGCCACCTGTGGCTGGTTGTTGTTGATGTGGAGCCATGCAAGCCGGATGAGGGTGCTGTTTCTCTCTGGGGCTGAGGATGGGAGCTGCCTGTTGTTAATGAGGGTGTGCATGTGGTGGATGGCGTGTCCGACCATCCTGTGCTTGCAGAAGTGCTGACAGAGACAGACAGTGAGCTGATGGATGAGGACATAGTGCTGCTCATTTCCTGGTTGTAGGACTCTGGTGGAGGTGAGTGCTTGGTGTAAATATGGAGCCACCTGAGTGGGGATGGATGTTTCCTGTTCTGTGCTGTCACACAGTCTGTTGATGTTGTCTAACGCCAGCAGCATGCTGCTCAGACAGTCTGTGAGCGTCGCAGAGGGCTGCACAGACGCTATCCTGGCTGAACTGATGGCGAGGTGGGGGAGTCTGAGCCGGCTGTAGAGCCTCCCCAGGGTCAGGTATCTATGACTGGGAGAGATGCTCCATGTTCCCTGAGCCTGAGCCTCAGCACCAAGAACTAGAAGTCTCTCCAGGTAAGGAACCACCTGAACTCCCTCAGATTGAGTCCAGTGGTGCCTTGCCAAAAGATGACATGCCCGAGCCTCTGCCTTTGTGTTGTGCGAGAGAACAGCTTTCTTCAACATGTACTTCAGAGCAGAGTCGTCTTCTAAGCTCTCCAAACAGTCTGACACTCCCAACAGCAGAGCCACCAGTCTCTCGGTCACAGCGAAGAAGCTCTGCGAGTTGTTCTGTAGGAGGTAAATGGCTGCCAGGTTGGAATAAATGCTTGCCAGCAGCCTGAGGTCTGTGAAGCCTTCTCGCGGCACACCTACAGCTTCCTCGAAGTAAACCCGGGCTTGGCTGAACTTTGACCTCCCAGCACAGAGCTTACCCAACAGGAAACACAAACGAGTCTGTGACCAAAACAGTCGCTTCTTCCTGGCTGTTTCTCTCGCAGCGCCGAGGAAAGCCATCAGCTCTGCCTCGCCAGAGTGACCTGAGAAGGCGGAAGAGACGATGGCCTCAGAACTCAGTCCGTACAGGACGCCAAACTCTGCTCTGTAGTCCTGGCTCTCCAGACAAGAGAAGAGGGGAACGAAGCTCTCCGTGTTGTTGTTCCCTTCTACCACCGGGGGAGCTGTGAAACAGGGGAGAGTTGGCTTTTTAACCTCTGAAGAAACAACTGGGTCCTCCAGAGTACCGTTCATGGTCACAGCGCTACACTCTGGTGACGAATCTTTCTCCTGTTCAAGAATCCTTCGAATGTTTCTCTTCAGGTCTGTCTGATCTGGATCAACGCAGCGAGAAGAGCCGACTATAAAAGAAAGACAGGTTTTTTAAATACGGAGAATAAGAGATACAGAGATATAAAACATCAAGTGACTATAAGATGGATATACTTACTCGATGATTTCTTCTCTGAGTCTTTGGGATCAATCGTGTCTGAAAATAAATACAAAGGTCACAAAAACACTCGGATAGCTCAACAATGAACAAAAAGGCCGTGAAACACAACAATGTTAACATGTGCAGCTCCACCACACTGATCCAAGTCAACAACACGTTCTACACTCTGTACGAGTCAGTGTGAGCAGAAGCACACTCTCAGTCTCACCCAGTTTGTAGTTGAGTCCAGTGTCATGATGAGACCTCTTCTTCAGGAAGGTCGATGCCTCCTCTATGACTCTGTCCTCGCTCAGACTGAAAAACGGCCCGTCCTCTCCGGTTAATAAAATATCTGTTGACCTGCAACAGAAACACTTTACTGTAAAATGACTCCATGTGTGTTAAAATGGTTCACAAAGTGGGTTCACTCACTCATAGATGTCGTCTGAAGGTTTCACCACACTCGTCTTAACCAGGCCTACTTCTCCTGTGACCTCCTTCCTCCCAGTGAACCAATCAAAACACGACACCAGGAGTCCCACGATGATGATGCGATCACCAGGCACCAAGCTTAGCTCGTCCGGACCCTCAGCATCGTACTCCTCTGTGGCCTCACAAGTTCCCCCGGCTGAACAGAGGAAAGAGATCTGATTAATTAGGGGCGTGGTCTCTCTGACTGACAGGTGGGCTTGTTGTGTGTTTGTCAGAAGTCTTAAGCCCTGCCCTGCCTCCGCTCCACGTCTTTGTCTGTTTCTAGATTAAAGTTAGAGTCCATATTTCCAACATGGCGACCGCTGTTGATGGGCTTCATAACTCCATAACTTCACAAACTAATGATGACGTCACTTAGACTACGTTTATGTTTCATACAATCCGTGATATCGACTTATAACTGGATCTTGAACTAAACTCTGATTCTAAAGTTTTTATTTATGACATTTATGTTCTCACCAAACTGCAGGGGGAAGTCACAGCCAGGTTTCCCATCACCCACCAGGATGTTCTCTGCAGCTGACTTCAGGAACCACCTGAGGACAGATTGACGGACCAGGTGACCACAGAGTATCACACCTCCTGTACGCTCACAGAACCTTTAACCCTAATTTAACCCAAGACTCACTGGTGGAACGGGCTGACCGGCTCCAGAGCAGGCCTGGGGGCGGTCCCTCTGGATCCGTCAGACAGGCAGAGGACGGTCCAGCCTGAGCCTAAGAACGGGGGCTCAAACTGGGCTATGTCCCCCTGCTCCAGGTACAGGTCCCCTCCAGAGGTGGAGCTGTCAAACATCTGGTTGGTGCTGCAGCTGGCAAACAGAGAACCTGAGGACAGAGAGAGACGTAAAAGAAAGAATGCACAATCATTTAATTATGGTTTTACTACGTGTGATGTTTTATTCCATTTTTAACATCATATACGTGAGAAACAGAAGTTAGGATTGAAACGCCTCTTTATAATAACGTGGTTGGTGTTTTAAGGACACTGATCGTTTGGTTTTAAGTTGGTATTACTGTAAGCACAAGATGATCAGCAGTTACCAAACACATAAATCACAGCTTTAATTTGAGGTGCAGAGACTCTGCACTGCCTGAAGGTGGCGTACCCTCCTGCATGAGGATCCCTCTGTACATCAGGTTCAGAGTTTCCTCCTCAACAGAAACCTCGACTGAGACGTCGTCCTCCAGAGAACGGAGCCAGAACTTCTGCTCCAACAGCAGGTTCTCCAGACAGAGAGCCAGGAAGCCTGCAGGAGACGACAACAAACAGAACAGACACGAGACGGTATGGTTAACCATCAGAACAGATACGTGACGGTATGGTTAACCATCAGAACAGACACAAGACGGTATGGTTAACCATCAGAACAGATACGTGACGGTATGGTTAACCATCAGAACAGATACGTGACGGTATGGTTAACCATCAGAACAGACTCGTGACGGTATGGTTGACCATCAGAACAGACTTGTGACGGTATGGTTAACCATCAGAACAGACACGTGACGGTATGGTATGGTTAACCATCAGAACAGACACGTGACGCTATGGTATGGTTAACCATCGAAACAGACTCGTGACGGTATGGTTAACCATCGAAACAGACTCGTGACGGTATGGTTAACCATCAGAACAGACTCGTGACGGTATGGTTAACCATCGGAACACGTGACAGGGGGGGCCACACCTACCTATGGTGTAATACGTGGTGAACTTCCATATTTCCTCGAATGTTTTGAAGGTGAGTAAAAAGATGTTTTCTTCGCTGTCGATGGTGATGAGATGAGCGGAGAGCTCCTGCAAACAGAAATCCAGTTTAATAAGAGAAACATGTTTTTATGACATCATGAATCAGACGTTGGTCTGTAGAGGTTCTGTGTGGACAAACTGCGGCTAGGGGTCGCTCAAACGGGATAAAGACAAAGAGCGCTGTTGCGACTGTTTTATGTTCACAGACTCGTTTGTGTTTCCTGTTGGGTCACTCTGTGGGTG
The DNA here is from genome assembly GCF_963584025.1 of Labrus mixtus. Classification (NCBI taxonomy): domain Eukaryota; kingdom Metazoa; phylum Chordata; class Actinopteri; order Labriformes; family Labridae; genus Labrus; species Labrus mixtus. Next base: position 7,356,750 of record NC_083634.1, read on the forward strand.
AGGTCAAACTTCAGCCAGGCCTGAGTTTACACAGGAAGCGCTCAGTGTGCTTAAAGAGAGGCCTCCCCCCCCCCCTCCCACACATACACACACGATAATAATCACTTTGATCTTTATCATCATGCAGAGCGTCAGTGTTCATGAAGATCTGAGTCCAGACATAAATGAACAAAAAAGATAAACGTGTGAAAGCTGCTGAGCTGCATCCTGCTGCTCCGGCCTGTCGATTTGGTCGATGTGACATTTGGTCTCCATGACGTCGTCGATATCAGAGCTCACGCCGACCAGAAGCAAACAAACGATCACAGATCTCATTAAACATCAAACTGTGGACCAGAGAACAGGCAGCTTTAACCCCACTTTACAGAGGAAGTGTGTGTGTGTGTGTGTGTGTGTGTGTGTGTGTGTGTGTGTGTGTGTGTGTGTGTTTGTGTTTGACTGTGTGGTGTGTGTGTGTGTGTACCATGAACAGAGCAGTGACCTCGCTGCTGTCAGTCTGCAGGATCCTCAGTTTTCCTCTCAGCTCTTCCTGAAAACAGTCGTCTGCAGGAAGTCGCTCCGAACCCCGAACACACTCCAGGAGGACAGGCAGAGCTACACACACACACACACACACACACACACACACACACACACACACACACACACACACACAGTGGTTAGCAGCAGTATTCAGCCAGGCTCTGACTGGCTCAGTGTTTAATGAGTGACCACAGAGGAGCTGCAGGTTCAAGGTATAAACGTCCACTCAGTTCACGCTCGGTCTCATGACTCTGTTAAACTTTTCTCATTGAGTTTAACAAGAATCATAAAGACGTTTAAAACTCTGGTCAGGTGACAGCTCCACACTGTGGTCCATTCAGGGGGCGGAGTCTGTACATGTTCCTCACGGCTAATCTCCAATCAAATACGAACAGTTTCCACTTTAACACTCTAATCAAGAGTCTCAGCAGAGTCCTCTATACAACGCTATAAGGAGAATATTTGTCTTTCTATCAATGCTACGTGTAGTTGAACAGAATCTCAATGTGAACTACAGAGTGGAGAAGAACATACTGGAGAACAGGAAACATAATGCAGCAGGTTCATTAGAGCACGGAGATGGTAGAGGTGGCGTGCAGACAGTCTATGGTCGTGCAGCGATCACAGGGAATAAACGTCACCACCCCCTCCCACTCGCTCCAGGTGAATTCTCCTGATTATATCCTGCTGCGTTCTCACATCAGCTCACTCTGACTTTAGTGTTTAATCGTTGTTTGAATCAGCTGAGAGCGTTTGATCCAATAACTTAAAGAACATTTGTAATCATAATTTTTCACCTTTGACAAAACGGTATTTATTTCTCTCTATGGACAGGAAGTGGAGAGATTTGAGTGGAGATCAGTATAAAGAAAGGACCTGTGAGAAGAAGAAGAAGCACACCTGGCTGGTCTCACCTGTTGGAAAGGCGTCATCACACGTGGATAGAGATCTCTTCAGACTGGCAGCGTCTCTGCAGGAACTACGCACTGTGAAACACACGAAGAAGAAGAGGTGATGAGCCATCCCTCCGATTGCCCACTTCCTGACGTGCATCAAAGGGCCAAGGACAGATTCAAAACCATGGCTGCTGTGACGAGGACCAAGTCCTCTGTACATCGAGGACCATGACCTCCGTACATCGAGAACCAGGACCTCCGTACATCGAGGACCACGACCTCCGTACATAGAGGACCAGAACCTCCGTACATTGAGAACGAGGACCTCCGTACATAGAGGACCAGAACCTCCGTACATAGAGGACCAGAACCTCCGTACATCGAGGAACAGGACCTCCGTACATCGAGGACCACGACCTCCGCACATCGAGGACCACGACCTCCGTACATCGAGGACCATGACCTCCGTACATCGAGGACCAGGACCTCTGAGTCAAACATTGCGTCTTGATGTTTAGAAAAAGTTTGAAACATCACGAAGGATTTCCTCTGATTTTATTTTGTTGTATATTTATTTAAAACATCCGGTTTTATTTTCAAGGAGATAATTTAAGTATTTTTATAAAAACTTTAAATTAATCAATAATCAAACAGACTGTTTGTTTGTTGGACTCTTATCAGTTTATAAAAACAGACTCTGACACATCAGCAGAAACAAATTTAACTGAATAACCTTTATAATGAATTATCTGATTAATCATCTTTTTAACTCAATAACCTTTATAGCTTTATTTATCTTCATATTTATCTTTATAACTTTCTAATTATCTTGATATAATAATCTTGAATCTATAATCGGAGCAGATATAGTCAATATAAACTTTCTCTTACCCCCCCTGGAGCTCCGGGATCTCCCCGGAGCCTCCCGGAGCTGCTGCCCGCCTGCAGAGCCTCTTCTCCGGGACCAGCCGCCGCGGGAGTCTCGGTCCGGTCCGGTCGACATGTCCGGTAAGACCGTGAAGTTTCCCCGGCGATCACAGAGCACCGTCACGCGCCTCTCTCCACTGCTCCTGTATGCGCGTGCAGGAGAGGGGAGGAGCTAACTTCCCGCGGACCTTTCCAAAATAAAGGTCTCCTTGACAAAATGTGTTCCTGTAAGTTTGAATCATTCAACCCGTTTTTCATCTCATTATTCTTCAGAAGGAGATGGTGTTAGTTAATTTTATTATATAATTAGGCTATATGATATTTGTTGTGAATGTATTCACACACTCTGATCCTTTCAATATTTCACTTTTATGTCATGAAGACTTTTATTGGGAAGTATTTTTGTGATGTCATAATATTTAAACATCTCAATGTTTTAAATTGTTTCATTATTATAATAATTATAATAATTCATTTAGAGGGAGGCATGCTTTGACTTTAACTGATCTATGTCTATCAATCTAATATAATACATATATTTTATATAAAAACGATAGATAGATGTTTCAAAAGCACCAGAACTAAGATAAACCAACATGGGTCATTTCTTCTTTTTACTCTACATAAACACTCGCTGTGACGTCGTGTCTCAGAGCTGTGACGTCGTGTCTCACAGCTGTGACGTCGTGTCTCAGAGCTGTGACGTCATGTCTCACAGCTGTGACGTCCTGTCTCACAGCTGTGACGTCGTGTCTCAGAGCTGTGGCGTCGTGTCTCAGAGCTGTGACGTCGTGTCTCAGAGATGTGACGTCATGTCTCACAGCTGTGACGTCCTGTCTCACAGCTGTGACGTCGTGTCTCAGAGCTGTGGCGTCGTGTCTCAGAGATGTGACGTCGTGTCTCAGAGATGTGACGTCGTGTCTCAGAGATGTGACGTCATGTCTCAGAGCTGTGACGTCGTGTCTCAGAGATATGACGTCATGTCTCACAGCTGTGACGTCATGTCTCAGAGCTGTGACATCGTGTCTCAGAGATGTGACATCATGTCTCAGAGATGTGACGTCATGTCTCACAGCTGTGGTGTCATGTCTAAGAGCTGTGACATCATGTCTCAGAGATGTGGCGTCGTGTCTCACAGCTGTGACGTCGTGTCTCAAATCTGTGACGTCATGTCTCACAGATGTGACGTCGTGTCTCAAATCTGTGATGTCGTGTCTCACAGCTGTGACGTCATGTCTCAAATCTGTGATGTCGTGTCTCACAGCTGTGACGTCATGTCTCAAATCTGTGACGTCATGTCTCACAGATGTGACGTCGTGTCTCAAATCTGTGGTGTCGTGTCTCAGAGCTGTGACGTCATGTCTCAAATCTGTGACGTCATGTCTCACAGATGTGACGTCGTGTCTCAGATCTGTGACGTCGTGTCTCAGAGCTGTGACGTCATGTCTCAAATCTGTGACGTCATGTCTCACAGATGTGACGTCGTGTCTCAGATCTGTGACGTCGTGTCTCAGAGCTGTGACGTCATGTCTCAAATCTGTGACGTCATGTCTCACAGATGTGACGTCGTGTCTCAGAGCTGTGACGTCGTGTCTCAAATCTGTGGTGTCGTGTCTCAGAGCTGTGACGTCGTATCTCACAGATGTGACGTCGTGTCTCAAATCTGTGACGTCATGTCTCACAGCTGTGGTGTCGTGTCTCAGAGCTGTGACGTCGTATCTCACAGATGTGACGTCGTGTCTCAAATCTGTGATGTCGTGTCTCACAGCTGTGATGTCGTGTCTCAGAGCTGTGACGTCGTATCTCACAGATGTGACGTCGTGTCTCACAGCTGTGACGTCATGTCTCAGAGCTGTGATGTCGTGTCTCACAGCTGTGATGTCGTGTCTCACAGCTGTGACGTCGTGTCTCACAGCTGTGTCATCATACAGTCAGAACTCTGACTGAAGATAGTTTGATGTAGATTTATTTAAAGCTCTTCTGGATCATTATCTGCAGTGTTTTAAAGGCGTGCTGTAGAAAAGTCTGACACTCTGAACGTGGTTTAACATGAGTCACTGTGAGCTGCAGCCTGTCTGTTTGCAGTTTATTCCTGACAAGCACATGACACACACACACACACACACACACACACACACAGCTGATGTTTATTGCACACCGTAAAAAACAACCCAATAATAAATTAAGCTGGCAGATAAATCTGAAGCCGCCAGTACATGTAGAAAATGTTTCTTATGAAGAGGATGAGTCTGTATAGTGTTGTGATTTTTACATATTTTGTAAAAAAACAAATTTCAAATATTTATTTTTGGGCGTTTTGTGCCTTTATTGTAGAGATAGGATAGTGGATAGAGTTGGCAATCAGGGAGCAAGAGCGGGGTATGACATGCAGGAAAGGAGCCACAGGTCGGATTTGAACCTGGGCCGCGCGCACGAACCACTGCCCCACCATTACCCCATTTCTACAGATTTTTTAATCCTATCACTTTTTGTATGTTCTCAGTTAAAATCCGGACAGTTCCCCTTTGTGACTGAAGAAGGCGCTGCTTGTTTACATGCACTTCAACTTTGCTGACTTCAGCCCTTACTCTTCTTCTGTGGTGTTTTATGTCACGGCATGAAAATACAACACACTCTTCCGGTCATTGCTTTCTAAATAAGACTCTAACGCTGCTGTTTAACATGAGACAGCTTTTGATTGGAAGAAAAACCGGAAGTATCTGCTCCTGCTAACGATGCTAGCCTGACTGTTAGCTTCACACAAACATTAGCTGATAGCTGTGATCCGGACTCTTCAGCAGATCCGGACCCGGTGCACCATGAGCCGCAGACGGACTCAGAGTCTGTCTCCAGACTTGATCCCGGAGCTGAACCCGGTCTTCATGGAGCCTCCCGGGACATCAAGCCGGACTGATGCGGACTTTCTGGACCAGGATCAGGACGAAGAGCTGCTGGTGTCGGTGAGCCACATCACGGAGCACTTGGGCCGGAAGCTGACCGTGGTTCTGGACTCGGCTCTCAACGACATCCGCGATATGGTCAGCGTCCGGATCCGGGTCCTGAAGACCGAACTGCGGGAGAAGACCGAGGAGATCCGGGTCCTGAAGGCACGGCTGGACCCGGATCAGAGGGACCCGTTCTCTGCAGGAACCACACTGGATCCTGGTCTGAAGAAGCTGGACTCTAACAAAGCCGGTCCCGTTGACCCACGCAGGACCAGGATCCTGCAGTCCGGGGTGAAGAAGGAGAACATCGACGCGATCTGCGACCACTTGATGAAGACCTCCAGGGGGGGGCAAGACCCGGACCAGGACCAGAACCCGGACCCGCAGTCACTCCACCTGTGGGCCGGACCCGGATCTGGGCCCGGAGACTCGGAGTCAACCTCAGAGGACCTGTTCAGTCTGCTCCCCCCTGGAAGTAAGAGGGACTACGACTATGACTGGACCCCCCCAACGGAACTCTCCGCACACCTGACAGGTACGACCAGGTCTGAGGGGGCGGGGTCACAGAGCAGGTCTGTTCATTACCATGGTAACAACATTAGAAGTCCTAGACATCCAGCATGCGATCATTTATTGACTTCAGTTGCCTAAATGTGTCTCAAATGTTGCCAATCTATTACTGCAACTAAGTCAGTGTGCAGGAGGGGGCGTGGCTTCTGTTGCCGTGGTAGACGCTAAACTCTCAATGTGTTGTGATTTGTGAAGATGTCCTGACAAAATGTTTACACCAGTTCTATCATGGACTCAGAGTCACCTGTTCAGGTATAAACTTCAGGTAAAGGTGTTAGTGTGGAGAGTTACAACAGTTCTATCATGGACTCAGAGTCACCTGTTTAGGTATAAACTTCAGGTAAAGGTGTTAGTGTGGAGAGTTACAACAGTTCTACATGGACTCAGAGTCACCTGTTCAGGTATAAACGTCAGGAAAAGGTGTGTTAGTGTGGAGAGAGTTACAACAGTTCTATCATGGACTCAGAGTCACCTGTTCAGGTATAAACGTCAGGTAAAGGTGTGTTAGTGTGGAGAGAGTTACAACAGTTCTATCATGGACTCAGAGTCACCTGTTCAGGTATAAACTTCAGGTAAAGGTGTGAGTGTGGAGAGAGTTACAACAGTTCTATCATGGACTCAGAGTCACCTGTTCAGGTATAAACTTCAGGTAAAGGTGTGTTAGTGTGGAGAGAGTTACAACAGTTCTATCATGGACTCAGAGTCACCTGTTCAGGTATAAACTTCAGGTAAAGGTGTGTTAGTTTGGAGAGAGTTACAACAGTTCTAACATGGACTCAGAGTCACCTGTTCAGGTATAAACTTCAGGTAAAGGTGTGTTAGTGTGGAGAGAGTTACAACAGTTCTAACATGGACTCAGAGTCACCTGTTCAGGTATAAACTTCAGGTAAAGGTGTGTTAGTGTGGAGAGAGTTACAACAGTTCTATCATGGACTCAGAGTCACCTGTTCAGGTATAAACTTCAGGTAAAGGTGTGTTAGTGTGGAGAGAGTTACAACAGTTCTATCATGGACTCAGTCACCTGTTCAGGTATAAACATCAGGTAAAGGTGTGTTAGTGTGGAGATAGTTACAACAGTTCTATCATGGACTCAGTCACCTGTTCAGGTATAAACATCAGGTAAAGGTGTGTTAGTGTGGAGATAGTTACAACAGTTCTATCATGGACTCAGTCACCTGTTCAGGTATAAACATCAGGTAAAGGTGTGTTAGTGTGGAGATAGTTACAACAGTTCTATCATGGACTCAGTCACCTGTTCAGGTATAAACATCAGGTAAAGGTGTGTTAGTGTGGAGAGAGTTACAACAGTTCTAACATGGACTCAGAGTCACCTGTTCAGGTATAAACTTCAGGTAAAGGTGTGTCTGTCTTTGAGGTAGAAAACAACAAAAGACGCTTAAACTTGTTTTCAAACAGCTGTTGATCAGAACAACATGAACAGAGTTTTTTCACATTGAATTAAACTTTATTGACATTGCTCACAGAACAGCAGTTTGACCTGTAACCAGCACAGGGAGCCAAAGGACTGTTTGTGTCTTTTGACAGGCCTGAAGGAGTCAGACTGTGAGAACCCCCCCCTCACAGAGACAGAGGAAGAGGAGGAGGAGGAGGAGGAGTCGACCAGAGGGGAGGATCAGGACCCCCTGTCACAGGTCCAGGCCTCAGAGTTCTCCATGGAGGAGCACGGAGATCCTGGGGAGGGGGGGAGTCCTGAGGAGGGGGGAGAGCGAGCTGCAGGAGGTGAGTCACAGTGAGGATGAAGATTAACAAACACACCGAGTTTACAGAATACATTTATATAATGCATATATTTACATATGATGCATTAGAATATTTATGTTTATGAATGTTTACTGCTCGTCTGAAGAAGTAAACGTGTAAACATCAAGTCCAAGGATACTCAGAGACTCACATGGTTTCATAGGGAGTGTTATTCACTGTAACCTGCTGTAGTTTAAAGTCAGGATGAGTGGGGGGTGTCAAAATGAAACTGAAGCGTATGTGTGTCTTTGTGTGTCACAGGTCAGTTCCCTTCTCTCTCCTTCTTCTGCTCTCTGTGTGGAACCTTCTGTCCAGACTCCGTGTACCTGGAGGAGCACATCAAACTGATACACCTTGACTCTGCTGACGCTATGCAGGCATTGCAGGCCACAGGCCCCGCCCCCCCTTCCACAGAGAGCGGAGCTGAGCTCAGGAAGGGCCGGGGGGTACAGGACGAGGCCATAGCAGGGGAAGTGGCTCGGGGAGGGGCGGGGCCGGTTAAGAGAGAAGTGAAAACGGATGGGGGTTACGAGTGTGCAGACTGTGGGCGGCGCTTTAACTACCTGGGGAACCTGCGGCAGCACCAGAGGATCCACACTGGGGAGAAGCCCTTCATGTGCCCGGATTGCGGGGAGCGCTTCAGACATGCCGCACGCCTCAAGAGCCATCGCCTGGTGCACAGCGGAGCCCAAAGCCCCTTCCCCTGCCCCCAGTGCGGGAAGGGATTCTCTGTGCTGTCCGGACTGAAAAGACACCAGAGGGTCCACACTGGGGAGAGTCCATATGCCTGCCCCCAGTGTGGACGCCGCTTCAAGGAGCTGGGAAATCTGTACACCCACCAGAGGATCCACAGTGGGGCAACGCCATACTGCTGCCACACCTGTGGGCGGAGCTTCAGACACCTGGGGACCTACAAGAGCCACCGCTGCACCCCAAACCAGTGACCACCCCGACCAGTGAACAGCCTAAAACCAGGGACTGACGCCAACCAGTGACCAGCCAGAAACCAGTGACCAACTCCAACCAGTAACTAGCCCAAAACCAGTGACCGACCCCAACCAGTGACCAGCCTGAAATCTGCCCCCCCCCCCCCAACCATTCACAACCCCAAACCAGTGACCTTCCTGAAACCAGTGATCACCAAAACCAGTGACCAATCAAACCAATCACTACCCTAAACCAGTGACCTTGTCTTACTGGTTTCTACATATGATCCTGAGTTCAAACTAACGTGTGAAGAATCTTTTTAAAAACATTCATGTCTTTAACAAACTGACAGAACACGCTGACTTCTGCCTTCTTCTTTGAGTTTGCCATAAAAAAAAAAAACAAGTTCTAACATGTGGCCAACAACTCCCATGATCCCGCACTACTTGACCTCATGACATCATCAGACTGCTTTGTTGTTGTTATAACGGTGATGCCCCTAGTGGTAGAAAACCCACAGTGCTTTTAATGAATAATTGTGTGTGAGGTTTAAGAACATGAGCTGAAGTTTGATCTCTCTGCGACTGGAGACACTCACGTGTGAGAATCAAGCTTCCTCCCTGTGATCACGGACCTTTTACAGAGCAGTGGGACACAGCGCCCTCATGTGGACAGACTGTGTAACTACACCAGTGCTCACTGTGCTGCCTGTGTGCTACAGAACAGAAGAGTTTTTCTTTCTAACCTTGTTACGCAATGTTACAGATATATGTTGTTATTTTATACGTCTCTGTACTCTAAGCTGTCGTCAGTCGTGATCAGAGCTGCTCTCACTGACAATCTGCTGTCTAATAAACAGACCTCACATCATCACTCAGTGTGTTTTAGACTCACCGGGAATATAACTGTGTATGAACCTCCATGTAAGTACGGGTAAGGCTGGAGCTGGAGCTGGATACACTGCTTCTGTTCATCCACACCAGTCAACAGTCATACTGGTTCTTCCTCTGGGGAACCTGCTTTAGTGGAGTTTGACTGTTACAGTCATAGAGCTCAACTGTTACAGTCAGAGCTCACACTGTTACAGTCATAGAGCTCACACTGTTACAGTCAGAGCTCACACTGTTACAGTCATAGAGCACACACTATTACAGTCATAGAGCACACACTGTTACAGTCAGAGCTCACACTGTTACAGTCAGAGCTCACACTGTTACAGTCAGAGCACACACTGTTACAGTCAGAGCTCACACTGTTACAGTCATAGAGCACACACGGTTACATTCAGAGCTCACACTGTTACAGTCATAGAGCACACACTGTTAGAGTCAGAGCTCATACTGTTACAGTCATAGAGCATACACTGTTACAGTCATAGAGCTCAACTGTTACAGTCATAGAGCACACACTGTTACAGTCATAGAGCATACACTGTTACAGTCATAGAGCTCAACTATTACAGTTAGAGCTCACACTGTTACAGTCATAGAGCTCAACTGTTACAGTCAGAGCACACTGTTACAGTCAGAGCTCACACTGCTACAGTCATAGAGCTCACACTGTTACAGTCATAGAGCTCACACTGCTACAGTCATAGAGCTCACACTGTTACAGTCATAGAGCTCACACTGCTACAGTCATAGAGCTCACACTGCTACAGTCATAGAGCTCACACTGTTACAGTCATAGAGCTCACACTGCTACAGTCATAGAGCTCAACTGTTACAGTCATAGAGCTCAACTGTTACAGTCAGAGCTCACACTGTTACAGTCATAGAGCTCACACTGTTATAGTCACAGCCATAGTCATCTCAGCCAGACCCTCTATGCAACTACAGATCAATATCCAGCTTGGTACAACCAAACTCATACCCACAAAGTCTGCCAGGAACCTGGGTGTCATGATTAATGACCAGCTAACATTTAAGGTTCAAGTAGCCTCGATTGCCCAGTCATGTTGATTTGCCCTGTACAACATCAGGAAGATCAGACCTTACCTGTCAGAACAAGCTACACAGCTGCTGTTACAGGCTCTTTTTAACTTACGAAAAAATTAGCTGGAGCTGGAGCTGGATACACTGCTTCTGTTCATCCACACCAGTCAACAGTCATACTGGTTCTTCCTCTGGGGAACCTGCTTTAGTGGAGTTTGACTGTTACAGTCATAGAGCTCAACTGTTACAGTCAGAGCTCACACTGTTACAGTCATAGAGCTCACACTGTTACAGTCAGAGCTCACACTGTTACAGTCATAGAGCACACACTATTACAGTCATAGAGCACACACTGTTACAGTCAGAGCTCACACTGTTACAGTCAGAGCTCACACTGTTACAGTCATAGAGCTCACACTGTTACAGTCATAGAGCTCACACTGTTACAGTCATAGAGCACACACTGTTACAGTCAGAGCTCACACTGTTACAGTCAGAGCTCACACTGTTACAGTCATAGAGCACACACTGTTACAGTCAGAGCTCACACTGTTACAGTCATAGAGCACACACGGTTACATTCAGAGCTCACACTGTTACAGTCATAGAGCACACACTGTTAGAGTCAGAGCTCATACTGTTACAGTCATAGAGCATACACTGTTACAGTCATAGAGCTCAACTGTTACAGTCATAGAGCACACACTGTTACAGTCATAGAGCTCACACTGCTACAGTCATAGAGCTCACACTGCTACAGTCATAGAGCTCACACTGCTACAGTCATAGAGCTCACACTGCTACAGTCATAGAGCTCAACTGTTACAGTCATAGAGCTCAACTGTTACAGTCAGAGCTCACACTGTTACAGTCATAGAGCTCACACTGTTATAGTCACAGTCATAGTCATCTCAGCCAGACCCTCTATGCAACTACAGATCAATATCCAGCTTGGTACAACCAAACTCATACCCACAAAGTCTGCCAGGAACCTGGGTGTCATGATTAATGACCAGCTAACATTTAAGGTTCAAGTAGCCTCGATTGCCCAGTCATGTTGATTTGCCCTGTACAACATCAGGAAGATCAGACCTTACCTGTCAGAACAAGCTACACAGCTGCTGTTACAGGCTCTTTTTAACTTACGAAAAAATTAAAAAAAATCTAAAAAAGATGAAACATTAGTCTCCTCTAGAGTACATGGTTACAAATTACATTTGATCTTGCTCTAGCCCTGTCACATATTTACAAGCTCCTTGAAACTTTAAATGAGAGGTTAAACTTCATGAGCTGGTTACTGTTACTCAGCAGCCACTCAAGAAACTCTATCATACCAAAATATAATCTACAGACATGGACATTTTGGAAATTATTGCTAAATTTTGCCACCTTGAGTCCTACCGGAATCTGGTCTGGCCCATGGACTAGTAGGCTACTTGGTTGGCACTTCAGGCCACATCTAACTCTGTTGAACTCTGAATGAAAAAGTAAACATAAATACAATATTGAGTCAGAGAAATATCCACTTTAACATTTAACACATGTAAAGCGTATGTCAATTAGATCTAAAGAGTTAATTTTCCATATTATGAAAGGTCATCTTAAATCTTTCTAACCTAACGTGAAGACGTTTTTAAGAAGCAAATGAGTGTGCTATATAGTGCGCGAAAATGATTATCATCATCACACCGGTAGGTGGCAGCAAGGCACACAGCGTGCCTAGTCTACTGGAAAAGAAGAAGAAGAAGAAGAAGATTGACTCTTCTCGTTTTCCGTCAATACTATAATTTTCCAACATGGCGGCCATCAGGAGCGGGGTGACTCCGTGTTGCCTGGCAAGAAGCTTTCTGAGACAGGCTGGAAAACCGCAAAGGGGCAGTGACTCTCTTTCAGAAATGTTGAACCAAGTAGGTCTTCCCCAGATATCTACTTCTGATACGTTGTCTCTTCGTTTAAAACAAGGACGAAAACAGCGACTTTCCCAAGCTAACTCGCTAGCCGGATAGCATCCTCGGTGCATGCTGCTGTTTGACTTTGACAGGCTCAGCCTCAATCTTTATGTGATACATCATGCATTTACACAGTTATTATACAAGTGCAGGGTTGTTTAGTTAAGTATTGAGATACGTGCACTTTTATTTATTTATATATATATATATATAACTTAAAACACTTTTGTGGTTTCACAGGCCACATGTCAACAACTATCACACTGCAACACATTTATTATGTGAAGATAGCGATTGCTCTGTTTTACCTAAGATTTTTGTTGTGGGCTCGTTGTCTCCTCTAAAATGAGCAACTGATGGACACCTGGTTCATCTGAGGGTCAAAAGTGAAATGAAACTACCAGAAACATGACCATAAACAGTGTAATGCACAGGAAAATGTGACATTGTAAACATTGTTATGCTACTACCTTCTACATCAGGTTAACTTATAACATATCCTGTTAAGATGTAGACAGAAAGTTACAAATGTTTAACAAAGTATCCTTTGTTTGAGAAATAGGACAGTGGACAGAGAGAGAACGGGGAATGACATGCAGGAAACGAGCAGGTCAGAGTTGAACCTGGGCAGCTCGCTTCATCATTGATTTTTTGATGATTTAAGAAAGTTTATAAAATGTAGGTTATATGTAGTCAGCAAAGATGTTTATATATATTTGTTACATAAATAGCATGTAAAAAAATAAGTTCATAAAATGTAGTTTAAGCATAACTGGGGGCAAGAAAAGTTCAATATTTAGTCTGCAAAGATGTCTGTATAGTCCTACATTAACATTAAAACCTGTACAGAAAGAGAGAAAAGACAAAACTAATAGCTATTTTAAATGCAAGCTGACATACACAAGTATTGGGCAAACTGGTGGAGGAATTTAAGTCACATGCTAGATTTCAAATCTCTTATTGAATAAAAAATAAATCTTATTGGTTGACTTTTTCAAAGCCTTTAATTCTATGTGTCTGAATTTTGTAGTACTAAATGTTTTAGAGTGAAATAATCCTAATATCGACCGATAAAATGATCAGAACTGATATATAATGCATCCCTACTTAAACGTTTGAGTTAGGATGAACATGTTCTTAAACCCAGATAACTGATGTAACATTAAACCACAACACAGAAGCCTCCTTCAGGTTGTTGGTTTCATGATTGTGTTCCTTACCGACTCTCTGTCTTGCCGCTAAACAAACAGCGGTTGCTCCAGAGGTCCCTTCTTCACACGGCGTTTGAGTGTCAGAGTTCTACTTCCAGGACTCTGCTGGGAAGCAGCCAGCATGGGAAGTTTCTCTGGGTGAGCGCCGTGGCAGTCAGACATAACAGCTCACAGGTGAGATGGCAGACCTGCCTGAAGATAAACGAGATTCATGGTTAAATGGTTTGACTTTCGTATGTTATTGCTGCCCTGCTTTTCACTATCCTCTGAGATGGAAATTTTCATAGCACAACAGAATATTAACCACTTTTTGAAATAGCTATAGGCTCATGTTCTGTCTTTTACTTGGTATGATATTCTTTTGATTTCCTCTTGCATCAATATTGTGCATTTCATTTACCAGAAGGAACAATTAAGAAACAATATACTATGGGCTACACTGTACATTATGCCTTTGAATGGTTTCATTGTTGTAGAAAAACTTTCTCTCGTATGTTTTGAGCTATAATTTAAAGGTCAGTGTAGACTTGATCATGCCCTTATACTAGTTTTATTTTGATTGAGACTTTGAACTTTTGACAGTACCGTCTATAAACAGATTCTGCGCTACTATACTGCTCATGAATACAACCTGCACCACAAATATTGTTGAATTGTTTTCGTGTTAATTTGTCAGTCTTAAACACAGCTGCGACTTTAACTGATTAGTGCAAGAAAGATGGGGCAACAGCACATTTGTAGTGAAATGTTGATATTGTTGCTTTTCTTGATGAAATAGTAGGCCTGAAAATGATTTGATTGAAACTGTTTGAAAGTTTTTTATTGTGATTTTTTTTTGTTAGCAGTTAAAGCTAATTAGATTTGGTTGGTTATAAATGGACTTTATATTGATAAGGAGCCTACCTACTTTTCCGTGGAAGTGGATTCAACCATGTTGTTACTAGAATTTCATTTTTCTTTGTAAGTCTTATTTGCTAAAATATTAAAGCCAACATGACCAGCTGAATAATTCTTAAAGTAGTTCCATGTTGATATTGATATTAGTTTTGATATTTCTAGAGCCTGCCTGAAGAGGGAAGCATCACAGCTCCTTTCTCTTTGCCCGCTGACCCCACCCACATCATAGCACAACCAGTCTTGGAGCAGGTGGCTGAGGCTGTTTTTATTTGTTAAATAAACTTAAGACCTTTGTTGCAATTTCACTTCAATTCAATTTATTTTTTTCAGGTTCCAGTCGGAAGCACAACAGCACCAGTAGAGGACATGTCTTCATCTCCCCCAGTCCTGGTTTCCCCCCCTGAGCTTGTGTCCGCAGACCCCTCCCCTGTTTTTACACAGCCAATCATTGAGCAGGTGTACGAGGCTGCACCGACTGCACTGGAGGTCATTCAGACTGGCAGCATAGAGACAAGTTTAGCAGAACTGGGATTGGCCGGCCACACACCAGTGGGGCTGATCCAGTACTTGTTGGAGTTAATGCATGTGGATCTTGGTTTGCCCTGGTGGGGGGCCATTGTGGTAGGTAAGTATGGATTAGAGAAAAACAGATAAATCAGTATGTCAACATTCATATCATCATTTGAGGCTGATATTTTCTCTGTGCCTGTTCTTTAAGCAATTCATACAATGTCTTCAGTAATCCCTGCATTCTTCTTGTCTTCTTCTTTCCTATGTCATTGAATCTCGTCTACACTTGCACAGGAACCGTGTTGGCTCGTTTAGCTGTGTTTCCGGTTATAGTGAAGGGCCAGAGGGAGGCAGCCAAGCTCAACAACGTTATGCCCGAGATGACCAAACTCACTAACAGGATGAATGAGGCCAAACAGAGCGGAAACAAATTTGATTGTAAAATCTCCCTCTTTCTTCACTGAATGTTTTCTTTTACGTCACATTGAAGATATTTATGTGTGTGTGTGTTGGTAAGAATCCAGCCTCTTCATCTTGTTATGAGCTGCTGTTTGCTTGTTACAGTTGCAAAGGCCTACTCTGACCTGACCTTGTTCCAGAAGAAGAATGATGTAAATCCTCTCCGTGGCTTTCTAGTGCCATTGGCTCAGGTCAGTTTTCCTCTTTGTACTGTGTTCCTTTAATATTGCACCGTGCAGTGACAACAATAAAAAAAAAAAACTTTTGGTGTTAAGCTTATCTTTTATCTTAACCATCAGAACATATGAAGTAGGGCTGTCAGTGTGAACTAGTTAATCCTGAAAAGAATGCAGTATTGTTATAACCCAGCTCATCACATTTATCCCTTCAGGTGACCGTGGATGAGTATTGCAGTGTCTCCCTGTAGTCACAGTGTAGTCCTAGCTTCAGTTCAAATTTCATGTATGCCCAAATTCACAGACACATCCTGGAAAAGGAGACTCGTTGAATCAGGGTTTATTTATACATCTAGAGTTCTTGACCCCTGCATACTAAAAAACTGCCTTAAAATAAGCAAATGTTAGTAAAATAGTTGATCTACTTGTACTTAACACTGTAAGCAGAATAGCACAAACAAATATAACGTAGGCACAGTCCTCCTTTAGTTTTTTTTTTGTGATCACTTTGTAATTTAGAAATTTACAAATAAATGACATCACATATTACAAGTTTCCCCCCCCCCCCCCCCCCCCTCTTTTCTTCCTCCACCCCCCCAGAGCACATACATGTACAAAAGTGGATTTGTGCAAATGTCATGATCAATCCAACTTCAAAACCTTCCCCCCCACCCCCATCCTCCCCATGGCAACCCCACATACATCCCCTCCCCAGATCTCTCAAGGGAAACAGAGAAAATAAAAACATATTTAAGGTCAAGCACACCGCACCACTGTCCTCAACTAGATTGAAGGCTGCGTCCCACGCTTTGGGGGTCTTAAGGCTGGCCCCATGCTTTCGAGCCACCGACCATTCCAATGTCCTCCTGTAGTATTGACTAACTATTTAACATACATGTACAAAACCTGGCGTTGGGAATTGAAAGCTGCAGTGTCAGTTAAGCCAATTTGATAAAAAAAGGAGCATTATGATTTAATGAGTCGTCTGTCTGTCCTCACAGGCCCCAGTGTTTGTCTCCTTCTTCATTGCACTGAGGAAGATGGCCTATCTGCCGGTGCCCAGCTTGCAGACAGGAGGCATGCTCTGGTTTTCAGACCTGACTGCTGCAGATCCTTTTTACATCTTACCTCTGGCCGTCACTGGAACCATGTTCTTCATCCTGGAGGTCAGCGAGACCTTATCTAACCTGTCCGAAATAATGTCAACCATGTCAATGTGTAACTGAGTGATTCAGTAATGAGAACAAGAGTGAGATTCATTGTGTCATGGATTCGTTATCAAATGTTGAATTTAATTAAATTCCACTTTTTCACTCTTGTAGTTGGGTGCCGAGTCTGGAATCGATAACCCCAACCTGCGAGCCATGAAGACCGTGTTCAGGATCATGCCCTTCATCATCCTCCCCCTCACTATCAACTTCCCCACGGTCAATCTAGCTTTCACTCACATCTGATTTTGCTATCTGCTGCGTTCTTAATATATTCAGTGTCTAAATATAGTTCTTTTCAAACACACTCCAGGCGGTGTTCACCTACTGGCTGACCTCAAACTGCTTCTCCCTCGGTCAAGTTGCCCTGCTCAGACACCCCCTCATTAGAGATAAGCTAAACATCCCGGAGAGGATCAAACACCCGGCTTCAGCCATGCCAGAAAGTGACGGCCTTATCAAGAGCATAAAGAAGGGTTTGTTTCCAAACATTCATCCAACGGAGAAAGACTTTCATTAATTGACTTTTTTAAGATGTCAGGTGAAATCTCTGAAAATGTTGCTGGTTTGTTCTTTAGGATGGAAAAATGCTCAGCTGGCACAGCAGCTGGAGGAGAGAGAAAGACGAATCAAAAATCATCTGGACATTGCCTCCAAAGGTCAGTCTCACCATGACTCAATCAGCTTATCCCTTGTTTGGCTTTTGTGTGCCAACAGCCCAGCTTAATAAGAATTCAATTCAACTCTAGCATAAATTCAAAACAGTAATGTTCAGTGTATCACTCCTCCATGTCTTTTTGTAGAATTGAAGCAGTGCACCCTTGTGGCAAGAACCCGGTGTTGCATTAATAAAACTGAAGAATTAAAAAAAAAAAGAAAAGGATTTTTAAGATTATAAGTGTTGTTTCTTCTTTGAACAGAGCTGAAAATTGTGAAGTGAAAAATAAATTCCCTTCATCAGGATATACAATTTTACCAGTCTTGAACTATTTAATCAGAACACGGTCCTTTAGGTTGGTGGTTTCTTTCTTTTTTGGGGGGGCTTTTTGTGCCTTTTAATGGAGAGATAGGACAGTGAATAGAGTTGGAAATCAGGGAGAGAAAGTGGGTAAAGCGGGAAAGCAGCCAGAGGCTGGATTCGAACTCGGGCAGCCCGCGTTGAGGACTATAACCTCCATACATCAGTGCCCCTTTTCCAAGTTCTCAAAGATGACATCTTATGTATATTTTTCTTTACCTTTCATAATTTACTAGGTCTCTGTTTCCAGCATTTTGTTGGTCAAATCAGTAATAAATAGTTTATGCCTATAATAAATAAAATAATAAATGCCTTTATTATTTTTTTAAAATACAAAATAAGGTAGATATTCAGGTTTTTAAATTACACATGCATGAGTATGCTCTTCTCTTTAAATGTGTGTCAAATGTCTTTATTTCTCTCCACAGGCCCTCTAAGGCAGACTTTTACCCACAATCCCCTCCAGCAGACTGCAGCATCAAGTAAGAACAAGCCAGAGGTTGGCAAAGACAGGCCGTGGAAGGACACGATTGGATAGGTCAGACTGGTGAATAGCTTGAAAGTGAAATAAATTATGTACATATTTATGGATAGAAGAGGGAGAGAGAGTGGTCATCATGTATCGTTCTAATTAAAATGACAAATCTGTACCAAAACCACCACTTTTCTTTGTATGTTGAGATTTTTGAAAACACATCACATTACTAAGAAACTACGTTTGAGCAGAATTAAACAAATGAGATGATATATTTTGTCAAGAAGTCATTTTATTATAAATACATGTTTTTAGCTTAGCCGTCTCAAACTCTGTCACATTGAACAGCTAGTTAAATGGTGTAAAAATAGCCCCTCAGTAGACTTCACACCTTACAGTACAAAATATTTTCTGAACACCTTTGCATTATATTCTTAAGAATTGTCCTACTACATTTTATCTGTGCAGATGTGAATGATATAAAACCCAGACTGTTTCTATGGTTGGCAGTGCTTTTTCTAACTTTTTCTGAAAATAAAAATGTTCCCATTACCGTTTTCTGGGAAACTCAGAAAAGCAATACATGTAGGTTTATGTAATTTCCTTATATATATTAATTGAATAGTTCTACTTATAAACACAGTTTAATTAAAAACGGAATAAAGTTAATTTCTAGTTTCACTTCAAATTCTCAGCCAGATGAAAATCTTTGTCAAAAAGCACTCAGGCACTTTTCACCTTCATTGACATTATCGCTGGGTGATGATGATTGACAGGTCAGGGTGCTGCTGGGGTCCAGCGCAACCTTAAAATGTGTCGTGCATCAGTAGCGGCGATCGGCCACCCATGGTGAGTTCAGGTTCTGCATTCGTGCGTCAGTCTTTGGTCAGGTGATAAAATGAAACATTTACTCTGCTTTGTTGTCCATTTCTGTCAGAACAGAGTAACACACCTTCTGAATCAGCAGGCCGTATTTAGCTGAAAGAGGAGCAGACGGGAGTGAAGTTAGTAGGTTACAACATGTTCAGTTATCAGCACGTATACAGACTGCAAAGATAATTCTAATTTGAATTCAGGAATGTCTGTGAAACAAACAGCTACAGTAGGCTAAATTTAAACTGGAACAGCAAAAAAAGGAGCACACACGACAATGAGTAAAATTCCAGGTGGATGACAGCAAGACTTAAAAAGACAGCACAGTAAATGTCCTTTCAAGTTTACAGAGTGATACAGAGTTTGTGTTGACGGAAAGATGTTTTGTCCGTTATGTGGACCTCATTTGAGCCGGATTAGTCAGTTTTGCTTTTCGTGTGGACGGTCTCTTGAACTTTTAAAGGACACAGACACAGGAAGGACCAGATATGCACTTCCAGGTCCATTCCCTTTCCGTCAAGATTCTGTCGTTTGTAAATTTGTTTGGGGACTGGTAAAAGTGTTTTCTGCCACTTGTAAATTTGTGTCAGTGTTTCACATCTTGTACATTGGTTTTGTCCTCGGTGAAAGTGTTTTGGGTTTGGTAATTTAGTTTTTTTAAATGTAAACATGTTTTTAAAAATGTAAATTTGCCTCAAGTTTTTTTTCCATCAATTATTTAAACTCTTGCAGATCTGCAAAGTCTTATAATCAAAGTAGGCTCTAATTTGTTTACAATTAACAATTAAAGGCTGCGCATGCCTGAACCACCCTAACTTAACAACGATACATTATCAAAATGTAGCACACCAAGGACCTGGCCACGATCTCGCAGGTAAATCAAGCGAGAAACTCTTGGTTAAAAAAATCATCATAGATAGATTTTATGTCTGAAAACAGATAGCAAGACTTACCAATGGCACGCCGTAGCCACATTGGCCTCCTTTTGGCTGGAGTGCGGATGCACAGGAAGTAAACAGGCACACCTGACAGGGCGATGCCGATGCCGATCAGAGAGTTGATGGTGTCGCTGTAGAGTGGCACCACCACGAGGAAGACGGTGAGGAAACAAAAGATGATGGGGTAGAAGAGACTGAGCTGAGGGAGGAAGAGGGGGGAAATAGGTGAGGTCTCGTGTGTAAGAAAGAAAATCTAATATCTGAAACTGTAAATCTTAGTTACATCACATAGCTTAAAAGCAAAGAAGCAAATAATCAGACACAATAAAATCATTGGATGAAAAAACAAATTCCAGCCCAAACACATTTGTTTGGAGCCAAAAACATGAAACTTTAAAACCTTTTTTTTCAGATGTATTTTGTAATTTTCTACCCTTTGGATGGAAGAAAAATCATAGGTGTGAAATTAGTAAGTTTCCCATTACTCAGTATCCCACTGCTATGATTGTTTCATGGTTACAGGCAACATTAGCTGCTACTAGTACAGTAACAGTAACTCTGACTGACCTTACTCCAGTTGCATTGTGGTTATTTTAACAAAGAAAAAATAATGACTCCAGTAATCAAGTAACAATCTTTGTCCAAGTCCATTTTAAAAATCCAACATTGTCACAGACGTCAAAAGCCAACTTGTCTTTTTTCCAGCTCGCGATGTGGTGCAGTGAAAGGGAGTTACCTTTAGTGGTCTCTTTCTCTCTGGCTGCTTCCAGCGCAGATACAGTTGTCCCAAAATGGACAGACCAACAAAGAACCAGTAGCTGAAGCTGTAGTAGTTGATGAGCCTGAAGACGTCTTCCACACACAGGTAAATCAGAGCCATGATGCCCTGCGGAGACAGATTAGAAACACTTAAGTCCAGCTATGAAATGTAGGGTGGGTTTTTCCTGAAGACTTAACAGTGGGATGAAAAATAAATAAATAAAAGGTCAAAAGTAAGGTTGACTGACGTTGAAGAGCAGGGCAGGGACTGGAGTGTAGCGGTGGACATGGATCATGCACAAGTTGTCCGGTAGGTGGCCCTCTCTGGAGCCGACGAAAAACAGCCTTCGAAGACACAAAATGATGCAATAGAGATTGTGGTGAATGACGGACAAAGTATAATGAGGTGGCAAAAATAGAATTCATATTCAACCCCTCACCTGGAGGAAGCCAGGATGGATGCATTGAGTCCTCCAAAGCAGGATAGAGCCACAGCGAGGGGAATGGTCCAGTTCATCACACCAAACACCTGGTCTGCAAAAGTCTAGAAAACCAAGATACAATTCTTAATAACAAGGTGTCCATTAACAGAAATGGACAGATGACAACAAGGCCACAACTGTGCAGCTTCTGCAGAGCCAATCGAGGGGACGTTATCCCGCTCATATGGTCAATTACTACAGAAAAATTCAAACCAACTGAGGGTTATTTTGGGAAAAAAAGTAGTCACTATCCCTTGACTACCTAGTTAGGGGTAGGTAGTAGCACACATATTTATGTTGAATTGATGAACAAGAAGTTTACTGGGATTACTACAAAGGATATTAATTGACAACCCACAGCTAATCAGAATCAAGCTTTCACCACAGGCCGTGGTGTAATACGGATTATATGCACTTACCACAGCCACCGCATCACTGTCTAAGATAGCATTGATGGGGAGGATGGTGTAGTAGGCCACGTTGGTGAGAATGTAGATAACTGTCACTATGGGCATGGATATTGCGATGGCCAGCGGTAGATTCCTGCAAATGACAAAAATCAAACAGCAAAGGGGATCAGATATGGAGCGTGAAATGATTCCTGAGGGGAGGATGGGGATTGTATAAGGTGTAAGTGTGTGTGTGTGTGTGTGTGTGTGTGTGTGTGTGTGTGTGTGTGTGTGTGTGTGTGTGTGTGTGTGTGTGTGTGTGTGTGTGTGTGTGTGTGTGTGTGTGTGTGTGTGTGTGTGTGTGGGGGGGGGGGGGGTTGATTAATCTGCCTGGGAACTCTGGTAGAGGCTGGTGATCCAGTCACATGTGTAGTCTTTAAAACAGGAATGTAACTAAGTAAATCTAATCAAGTACTCCACTTTTCTTCTGCTTTACTACCTTTTGTCCTGTTCGATCCACAAATCTCCCCTGATTGGGAACTTATTCCACCGTGGATAAACTGGAAATTGTTTAAAGCTGAATACAGGAATTCTTTTTCTGAACTCATTAAAAGGTTTTTACCTCATGGAGACTACAACACAGCCATCCTAAAACAAAAAACGATGACTCCATAGAATATGATGCACTGCTTTCAAACTACACTACATAACAGAGTGCACATTAGACCCAAATTGAAGGTCTACAGTATTAAAGGTGATATATTGTGAAAAATCCACTTTTACAGTGTTTTTGAACATGTATCTGGATAACCTGAGTGTCCCACAAAATGTGAAATAAACCCACCCAGTCCTTTGTTTGTGGTCTGCACAAGTCTTACAACACAGAGAAAAATTGCTCTCAATTTAACGTGCTCTCAGAGTTAGTATTTCCAATACTGTGCCAAGTTTTCCATCGTTAACCTGAAGAGGATATTCTCAAGTCCCTTCTTGAGGAGGGGGAGGAGTTGTATAACAAAAACGATACTGTAATATGTCATACTAACTTATCTCTGAAAGACATAAGATTTGACTTAATCAGACTTAAGTTTCGAATACGCGCTAAAAAATGATGCCAAAGTCAAGTTTCCAGAAATCGCAGTTCCTAAAATGGCCACTTGGCGCTGGCCTCAAAAACAGGTCAATTGGCACAGAAGCTCATACTGAAATGCACCAAGTTGACAACGTTAGTGTTAACATATTGCATATTTGTGTCCCAGGAGCTATATTGAAAGGAGCTATAAGAAAATACTTTATGATAAAAATGGGAATAATTAGTGTAAGCAAAACCTTCTTCAGTGTTCAAATTAACAGCTGAATATTGCTTAAACAACATGAACATCATCTGGATCTCTTTACCTCTCTGGGTCCTTGATCTCCTCTGTGACGAAGTTGAGCGTGTCCCATCCAGAATAGGAGAAGAGAGCTGAGTACAGAGCCAGAGCGAGGCCTCCTGGATCTGTAGAGGAGCCCTCAAAGAGGCCCTCGAAGTTCTGCGTGTGACCTTTAAAACACCAACAAAATGATTAAAGTGGTGAAAACATGACCTGAAGAATGCGTTTCCTTATCTAACTGAAGTAGAGGAGTAGCACCTTGACCAATCTTCACCAGGCCGGTGATGATTACTGCAATGAGAGCGATGACTTTGGCGTAGGTGAAGAAGTCCTGGACTCTGGTGCCCCACTTCACATAGGCACAGTTTACAAAGGTGAGCAAACCTGTGTGGAAGAAACAGAAGAAAAAAAACACACCTTAATCTGCATGTTATCATGCACACATACACAAACACACTGTTAAAAACAAAAAGTGTCAGCAGGTGACATTTGCTCTGTAACGAGTCTGTGCCAGAAATGTTTCTGCGTCAAGAGTATTATGGCTTGAAGGAAACACTAACTGCTGACTCAAGCACACTTGCCTGTTGTTTTTCCAATGAGGAAACAGCCGAGTGCAGTGCGTACAACCTCACTACACACACACACACACACACACACACACACTTGGCACGAATAGAAACAATCACAGGTACTATCTTGGAAGACAGGCACATTTTAAAAGCTATAAAAAAAAAAGTAATCAGATTTAACTCTCCTCAATGATTGTAGTTGGTAATCATTACTACATATTGACCCACATGCTGCAAAAGGTTAAAGTGCTCTAAACTAAACTGCTACTTTTTTATTGCTTTCCTAAGTTTCAAACAGCATTGGTGTTCTTCAGAAACATGTTTTTGTTCTTTGTTCTATAACTAATCTCTTCCTGGCTTCTTATCAGCACTTGATACTTAAGCTCATAAAAGTGGAGATAATAGGAGGAGGTCTAATCATTTTTGATGTTCAAGTTGTTGAGTCAGACTTATATCACCTTTGTTATAGTGGTATTGTTAATGCTGCTTGTGTTTCTGCTGTTTCTTTTGATTTGGTGCTATAAGTCTCTGTTTTCTGTTTTTCATTTTGTTGACATCTGTACCACTTCTTGTCTATATGTTTGTCTATATATATACTGTATATATATATATATCTATATATACATATACATTTTGGCTTATTTACTCGACGGTTTTGTACATTTTTTCGAGTAATTTAATTGAACTTTTCTTCTCTTTGTACAAAGGGGCAGGTTTATAATTTCTTATTCCTGCACCTGTTCATTCTTTGTTTAGGCCTAAGTGAAGAGAAAGGCATTTGGCTCTAAAATAAAAAGTTTCAACAAATTCTGGGTAACTAGAATTTCTTAAGCAAACAACAATCCTTTTAAAATAACACTGTGCACCCATTTTGTCCTGAAAAAAATTGAAGTTCGCCACTGACCTCCACATCACCAAGACATTTAAAGGTGCACTATGTAGATTTGGTAGTGAAATTTGAAAGTCCGAGAAGTGAAACAATTCCACACTATATTTTCTGAACTAAATACACAAAATCTATTCAAATGAAAAAATGGGTCCCTGGAACACAGTTTGGAGCTAAAAATCAACAGAGAGTTAAAGTTTCACTGTTGCAGCCCCCTCACCATAACTTCTTCAGACAGTGTGACAGGGACCAAATGTTCCTCTGAGGACAGTTTGTGTGTAGAGTTATGAACATATATCACAGAATCTGTACACTTCTCCAACTTCCATATTTCTCTACCAGAGCAACATAGTGCACCTTTAAGGATTAGTCCAAAACAAGGACTACATCACTGCCCTCTCCTCCCCGCGGACCAGCAGGGTCAAACAGTTGGGGGACAAATCATAATACTATCATCTTCCACCTTATTGACAGGTAGTAGATCATAACAAGTCCATTCCCAACAGGAGCTCCGGTCAAACACAACAAAAACACAACGCCCCCTGGACGGAGGCGACCAGCACAGAGGGACGAAGAGGAAGCTCTGCCACACAAGAAGTAGAGGAGTGGGGTGTTGACAATGAAAGGTTAGAAGGGTGGGAGGTGTGAGGATGGGTTCAGGAGGCTGGCCTACTGGTAGTGGAGTATAAATATGGTCTACATGTGAAGTGAAATGGAGATCTTCAATAACTAATATGGTTGCTCACTGGCTGTGTACTCACGTGTGAATAGTGAATATGATATCCGGGACTTTGGTTTCAACTGCAAAAGCACTTTTTTTTTTTAAGTAAACAGGACTTAAAAGTCAACATGGTAGATGTTGAATTTATACTTACTCTGATTTTGTAGTTTATGGTATTTTTTTAAATGTATTTTCTTTAAGGTTTCTTTAACCCTTCTGTCATTTTTTAAGATAATTGTGTTCAGATTTGATATCATATGACTCCAGATGGTGGGGAACCAATTTAGTTCAGTTGCTACAGCAGGTATATCGAGACAAAGTCTTCACTGCGTCTGTTTTTTCTTCCGACTCTTGGCCATTTGGTTCATGTCATCCTTGCTCTCTCTTCCCTGTATATCCGAGGTATCATCACTAAAGGTAACGGCCGACAAATGAAACCAAAAAAAAAACTCTCCCCTGTAGGCAAGACAAATATGATGGTGTCTATTTGTACAGTCTGCTTAGTATTGACTATTTATGTTTAAGTGGGCATGCATAACAACAAAAAGAGATTTCCAGTAGGGATTCTGTGAACTGATTCACAGTCAGGTCGCACCCCATGTGAAGAGGCAAATGTCCCCCAAGCAAGCGGCCCGGTTTCAATTCCGACCTGCTTGCCCCTTTCCTCCCACTCGCTCTTCTGCTGTCACCTCTACCCACTCTCCAATCAACTTGAGGCAACAAAAAATAAATGATTGCCAATGTGGGAGTCTTACACCGTCTCTGAATACATCTAATCCTAAAAAAACATTTTGAAAACAGACAAGAACTACAAAGAAGTAATGAAAAAAACACGTCGATACCAGAATCTGCAATCAGCTAAATTGTTTGTTTTTTAAATCTCTATCTAACTTGAATTTCACAACCAGTGCATCTATAGGATATAAGTATGTAAGTAACTACGAGCTCCGGTTACCGGAGTGTTTTTGTTGTTGTGATTTTCCTGGCGGAAGTCGGTTTCCATAGAAATTGGACCAACCTATGTTCAAGCTGATGTCCATTTTTATGAGAAGTTCTGCCTGTTGTCAAGTTAACCAGAATGTAAAAAGTGACTTTTGTCATTTAGTATGATCAAAAGGTGTTGTCTCCTTAGCGCTACTTTCATTTGGATACAGAGGTCTGTAATCATAAATAAGAGCTGTAGAGGCATAGCTTCCCAGCCTAAAGGCCTCCAAGAGAGTGACTGTTTTCACACTGACAGGAAGTGTATTTAGTTTAGTCTTAAGCCTCCCTCCTGTGCTGAGCTTGTCAGTAGCGTGTTAGCCTCTCAGGTCAGAGTCTCCCTGCAGGACTTTACCTCACAGCTATCAGGCCTCATGCTCGAGACGCTGCTTATTGGTGCATGCCACAAGTGTGCATGTTTGTTTTCAAGTGTTCATGCATCCATGCGTGACGTTTAGGCAGGCTGGTGGATCAGTGAGTAATATTTATTGCAAAAAAAAAGGCACAATTTGTAGTTATTTCTTTCTGTAGGGCTTGTCCGCAGGATGTCATCTAGAAGACCCCGTGTTTTGGTCCTTGGCTGCTTGTTTCAGTGCCTGGTTGCCTGAGTGTTGGTATTTCTGTTGCCTCGGACAGCAGTTTTGTGAATGTCTTGCTGTGATCTTGTCAGTTTGATTAAATCCGTTTGTCAGCCTTGCTCTTTTGGTGCCTCTTCTCTCTTTGGGTTTTTCTCTGAAGTAATGAATCGCTTTTTGCTTTGCCGATTAAGCCTTGTGACTCAAGCATGTTGGTAGCATGTAAGGATTTCTACATCTGCACTGAGAATGAGTAACACTTTTTTTCGCTCGGTTCCTGTTTGACTTGATTGTCTGTGAGGTTTTTCAGACCTGCTGACTGAAGCAGTGGTGTCACCAATTTTCACTTCTCTAGTCTATGACACTCACGTGCTTTCCTTCAGATTTGGAATAAACTGCGGTTGTTGAATATATCACAACAGTGTCTTACTCATACACATGCTGACATACATAAGCATTCATTCACACTCCTGATGTGTACTTACATATACAAGCAGCGGCCAGCAGCCTGTTGGCCACGTAGGGGGCTATACAGGTGGGGAAGATGGGCTGCACCATGTAATTGGAGAAAGTGATGGCGATGATGGCCTGGCTGGTCGGCTCGATGATAAGCAGCGACGTCCACAGGCGGATGAAGGCCATGAAGCCCCCGAAGGCCTCCAGGATGTAGGCATAGGAGGCCCCAGACTTGGTAATGGTGGTCCCCAGCTCGGCGTAGCACAGGGCGCCGAACACGGAGAAGATCCCCCCAATGGTCCACACCACCAGGGAGAGGCCGTAGGAGGCGCTGTGGATGAGGACGCCCTTGGGCGAGACAAAGATCCCCGATCCGATCATGTTCCCCACGATGAGGCAGACGCCGTTCAGGAGAGAGATCTCTTTCTTGAGCTTCATGGACTCTTCTGAGCCTTCGGACTTTGCAGCAGAGGGGCCTCCATTGGTCGCCTCTTGCGTTGGGGCGGCCATTCTTCGTGTCTTGTTGGTTTATTGAATTTATTAGAAGATGTCCTCTGAATAGTCACAAATGTAGAGCTTTCCCCTTTGATGTGTGACTTCTAAACGTTTCTAAGATCCTCTCCTGCCATCTGTGGAGGAAACACAGGTCATTTCATGTTGATGCTGTAACATCGGAAACAGAGTCTTCAGAGCAGAAAATTTATAATTGTTCCAATCCTGACCAAATCTAGTCCAAAACCTTCATTTTAACATACCAGGGCTACTAGTCTACAGAAAGAAAATCATGTTAACCACATGAAAGTACAAGCTGTTGTGTTTTAGAGCAGTTTTGTGGAGTGCAGAGCCATTAGCCCGCTCAGCAAATGGCCTTTTAAGGTTGAGTGTATTGACAGAGAGAGGGAGAGGAGCAAACATGCCTGAAAACACTGCTTCTTCATTAGTAACCAAACATGTTTCTGAGGTAGAATTACCAC
This sequence comes from Labrus mixtus, assembly GCF_963584025.1. NCBI lineage: Eukaryota > Metazoa > Chordata > Actinopteri > Labriformes > Labridae > Labrus > Labrus mixtus. Next base: position 7,385,108 of record NC_083634.1, read on the forward strand.
TTGAGCCAGAAACACACACTTTGAGCCAAGAAATCTGAAAAAAAAGTCAGACACATATTGGCAGAGTGAGAAAATCAGTACAGTGGCTGGTTACATGTTTTCCAAAGTTCATCATCCTCAGCATGAATGAATTGTGATTGAGACAAACTCATGTTAGGTGGCTTGTTCTTTCACCTTCTTTAATGTCATTGTGTTCATTTACAAATCACTTTGTAAACTGCCTGAAGTTTGCTAATGGAGTTTTTGAATGAAAACGAGCACTCTATAAGTCGGTGGTTCTCAACTCGTCGAGCCTCAGGACCCACCACCTTCCTCTGTGAAAAATTGCGACCCAAATTTCTGATATTTTTTCGACCAATCAGATTTATTTACTCAAAATTTGTGCAGCTTGGACCTCAGCCTGTACAAAACATGTGACAGAATTAAGAAACTGATTTTAAAAAAGGCATACATTTGCGACCCACTAAAAATGGCTCAGTGACCCACCTCTGGGTCCCGACCCACCAGTTGAGAAACACTACTCTAAATCAATGTCTTTTTATGTGTTGTGTTGTTCTTCTTGCTTTTATTTGGACTTTGAGTCTGTAATAAAGTTTGAGTCGAATTGAATTGAAGTTTTAGTTGACAACAACGTGTCAGTTAAAATGTGTTTTCATTCCATAAGCACATTGTTGGGTGATATTTAGGTCACAGATGTTTAAAACTAATAGAATATTTACTTTCAATGTAAAGGTCAACGTGTTAAAAAGTAGTAGTGTCAAAAGTACCTTCATGCATTAAACTGCATTTCATTTTGAAACATTTGAATAGAGCTCTGAATAAACCAAGGCCAACATTTCAGATATTTACAAGGAATAACTCTTAAATTGGAACTTATTTCAAAAGTTGTTTCAAAGTGATTTCAATGATTACCTCTTACTTTTCCTATATTAAACTACATTGAACCAAAGTTTTAACTCTGCTAATAGAACTACCTCAAACAATTCTTTAATGAAACAAACTTTTTATGATTTCTAAATGAACTACAAGTCAAGGCACAGATTTTAGAGATATGATATCGGATCTTCTTTTTTTATTGCCTGACTGATAGATTGAGGAGCATTTCTATTTGAGAAAACCACATTGGATGTTGAAAAAAATCAAAATACACTTTGTCTGTTGTCTCAAGGTGATTTCAAAAACAGTTTGTATAGTTGAACTCATCAAAGTTTAACTTTCACCTTCCCTCATTACTGACTTCATTTTGAAAAGTCACATTTTTTGAGTCGATGCGGGGGTAAAATCTGTCGTGAGTTAGGAATATATTTTGCTCAAAAAGCAACAATTTTAGATTCACGTGATGTTTCAAGGTGATTTCAAAGACAATCTGTAACAATGTGTAGCTGAATCTTTAACCTTCACCTTCCTCCTTCCTTCTATCAGTTGTCTTGTCACTGTGTGAGCGGGAAAGTAATTTGAAAATGGCCTCTAATTTAATGTCAATTCATTTAATATGAATGGAGATTTGCAAGAAAAGCAGTATGCCAAGTCCAAATGAAGATTTCAGGGATATGACATTAAGATTTCAAGAAAGAAATTGTGCATCTGAAAGGTAATTTCATTAAAAAAAAACATTGCTTCAATGTAACTTTTATGACCTTCAAACTGAAATTAGTTTACCCTTCACTGGCTTCAACCAAATACATATAAATACAGACATATATACATGTTAGATTGAATGTAAATTATGTTTTAAATCATTGTGAAAATGATTCTTTGAGGCCAAGATTTTGGAGAAAATACTTTTGGCTTTTAGACTAAAATACCTAAACTGAAATGTGTCTCTATCTCACAGTTTATGATTAATGTAAGGGTCAAAGCTTTGCACATTTATTTGATTTAAAGGGAATTTTAGATAACTGTTGCTTATGGTTTTAAAGAATGTCCTTAAGGTTTCTCACCTCCAGGTTAAGCCCAACAAACTAAAGTTTTTAGCCCGCTTGACTTTTCACCTTCAAATCACCAAAAATGCTGTTAAATGATTTTTTTTTAGTGAGCCAGCAAAGAGTAACGTTAAAACAGGAGTTAGAAACACAGGCAGGTCAAGATAAAGAGAACAATGAGGTGCATGGACCAATACATTGATCTTAAGATAGTAAACATAGCAGACAAATAAGTCATTCAGTGCTGGAGACGCACAGCAAGATCAGATCATTCGTGTCCTGATATCCTGCTACTGAATGAGGATTCAAGATGAATTTGACAGAGGAGGCCAGAGTGACTGATACCTTCAGGCAGACGCAGATCAGCAGCACGTGGGTTCACAAAGAAGTGACAGTAGATTGAGTGTTCATGTGTGTGATCAAACGGCTGCTGGAGACACAGAGAGGCGAGGCTCTTACAGAAAGAGAGAGCAAGGTCCAAAAAGTGCCGATAAGGCAGTCCTTCATGTGTAAGATTACTCAAGGTTACATCCTGGATTTTTTTTGAGGATCCAATGATTCATATTGCATGTGTCACTAAAGATATTTTCACATCATGAAGATTATTATTTGTGAATTTGAAGTGTATCCAAAGGATGGTATTGAAGAATCAGGCAGGGAAACACTTGGTTGCAGGATTTAAGGCTCCTATCTATCAATAGCACATAAAATAAAATAATAATAAAATAAAACTCACTAACATGCTTTAAAAATTCCACATGTGGATGGGCAGGTTAACAATTGATAGTTTGGGTTGCAAACTTTCCTGGTACTTCCTGTGAGTGAATCACCTGCTTGAATGATCAGGAAAACGCCATGTAGAGGAAAACTCACCTTTTCAGCACCGTGTGTGAGTCCACATTGAGCAAAATCTAACGTGTGGTTTCTGATTTCCTGCCACTCTCCTCCTTGGCTCGCGCTCTCTGCCTCACTACTACAGCCAATAAGATGCGCGCTCTTGCGTCTTCCTCATCCGCCTGTTTCCGCTGGTCGTGGCTGTGCGCTCCTCAGCTGATGAACTTGTTGCATTTATGCACTCCTGGTGTATGACGCTTTACTACAGAGGAAACGAGTCAGAGGAGGGAGGGGGCTCCCCGTACTGTCTCCTGAGTGAGTTTCCATTCTTAGTTCATTAAAGGCATGTTGAGATCATCAAAGGAAGAAACGATCAGTCGATATTGTGATTAAAGGTGCAGTAAAAAGAACAGCACGTTGATGAATTGAGGGACATATGATCATTCATTGTTATATGTTACAGTTTAACAATAGAATAGAAAATATACATAAAATTACACGCTTAACATTGATTAATGCATTTAGGCTACATGTCTCTTATAGTCAACGTAAATAAAAAGAACAGCCTATAACACACATGTGCTTCGTTTGCAAGAGTTAAATGCGTCTCTTCATTAATGGATTACGAACATTTTTAGAATTTTAACTGAAATTGAAAGTTTAAATTTGACAACGCAAATGAAGATCAGTTAATGATCCTGTTTTCAGCGGTAACAGAATTCCTGCCAGGATAACAACGAGACAATGATGAATGATAAAAGATGTGATGGAATGATATGCAGGAAAAATTATGTTTTTTTTTTTCTTTAATTAAAATTTGAAAGGACTTAAAGAAACATAGTTTGACAATGTCAGAAAATGCCTTGCTTAACATTTAAAATATTTTTTTAAGTATATTTTTTCCACAACAGACAAATGATTTTGTCAGTGGGCTCTAAATAAAGTAAAAAAGTGATTAGGTTTAGGAAATAGGAAAGGAAAAAAATACATCAAGAAAATAAAAAAGAACAGTGTTCAAGGGGTTTTTCAAGTTTTCTGTATTCAATCATGCTTAAAAGCTTAAACTCTGACTCTGATTTTTAATGGATTTGAATGAGTAAATGCTTAGTGTGTCTTTATGTTTGTGTAGCCTAATGGAATACAAATGTATGAACCATAGCGCCCTCTTGTGGCATGACGAAATACTGAAGGACAAAACATGACAGGGTGCCTCTGAAGTGAGGTCTTTTTTTTTTTTTTACACAACTGAACTGGACAAATGAAGTATTTAAATGGGATCCAACATGTTTAGCTTTACTACTTTATTTTAGACGAAATCAAGATTGTTTTAACAATAAATGGCTGAGAACTAACTGAAGATCACAAAGTACACAGTTCATTTTTTATAAAGTAAATTAGCACAAATTAAGCTACCTTTGAGATGTAAATCTTTGTTGATATATCAGTTTGTGTTTTTTATATAATGAATAGCACAAAATATTTGAAGCAACTATTTACACTTACACTATTTGCTCTTTTTTAATTGCTTGAGATTACATACCTCATGAATTGGTGCTATACAGATAAAAACGATTGAATGATTGAAACTCAGTTTCATCATAATGGTGAATTAATTACATTTTGTGTGAACCTTATAGATATTAAATAGTATTCCTTTAACTCTGCATGTTCTTCCATGAATGAGTCGTATTTTATAGCATAACATTTGAATTATGTTATCAAGAATCCAACCCTTTTTTTGCAAGTATTTTAGATAGGATTTTTTTATTTTGCATTGTAAACAGTATGAATTAGTTGCTGTAAAATCAAAGAAAACAATTGTCTTTTTATACACCAGTGTTCACTTAAAGTTGCCAAAATGAGGAGTAAAAGTTGTATACATAAATAAGTAAACACATCTGTCTTAAACAGTTGATAAACTAAACTGCTGGGGGGGGTTGAACACTAAATTCAATGCACAACTATATTTGCTTGATTATCCTACAACAAAACATTTAAATTCTGAGCAAATTGTGGGGAAAAAAACAGTTCACACCTCTTATCTACCTGTCAAAGATATAGTATGAAGTCAAATTTGCATATAAAGTTAGTTGTAATCCACTTAATAATAGAGCAGTAACACTCTGCTTGTCGCCCAGATGGTTGTTCATCTTCTTTTGTGTTGGCTAACGTCGATGTTTCACTTGACATTTAACACCTCCAGAAACGTATTCTTTCTCATGAAGATGATTGATGTCTATAGGATAGGGATGAATGTTCATTGATTAGTGGATAAGAGGGTTGATGAGATTAAAGCCTGCAACTGTTTCCATAGCACCTGTGGCCTTTTGCATGATAGATAGATAGATCTAGGTTGTATATGAGGTAAGTAGGTGAGTAATATCATTTGCCATTGTTGTAACAGGCGTGTTGTGGCTCTGTTGCTCATGTCTCACAGGCTGTAAGTAAGGAGGTTAATAATCCTGGATGCTGTCTTTGTAATTTCCATGAGTTTTGTTGTTGCTCTTGTGGACATTGTAAAAAACAGTACAGCAAGATGGGTTGAATTATACTTCTGTAAAGTAATAGCAGCAGGTTCTCCAAACTTGAGTTTCTTATTTATATATTGAAAACTTTTAGAATGACTTTTCTTTCTTCTTCTCCCTTCTTTTTAAAATTGTTTTTGATTGAGATACGTCCCTTGTCGCCTACGAACGCCTGTGGACAAACTTCTCACACATGGCTCCTTTCATTCCTTTTGTCCTCCACTCTGTCCTGAGCATTCTCTTCCTTGGTTACTGGTTGTCATGGATTCAGAAGCCCCTGTAGGCTAAAAAACTGGAGGGATTAATGGCGGCCATTTTGGGGACAGCTGGGCCAGGTTGGTCCCTGTTGCCCCCTATCCCGCTCCCAGTCACTTTGGGGGGAAGAGGGGTGGCATTGTGTGAGGATTAGAGCTTCCTGTGTGTCAGCTCATTACATGGGGTGGGAAGAGGGGTGGGGGGGGAGTACAGGGGTGAGGGTGGTGAGCAGAAAGAGTGAGGGAGAGAGAAATGAAAGAGAAAATGAAAGAGCGTATGACACAGAGAGGGGGGGAGAGGGTGGGTGGGGGGGGGGGGGGGGGTGACGGCCCCTACAGCTGCACCCTCAATCACACTCATACAGGCTGTGGTTATCCTTTTCACACACTAACACACACACACACACACACACACAATACTGGGAAACTGAAACATATTAAAGACTGAGGGTAAAAAAAAAAACAGAATTAGGAGACAGCAAGCCCAGGGCCCCAGACAAAGGGAACCCGATTCAGACATGCAGAGACTTGGAACAAACGAGCGAAAACTGACAAACAATGTTCACACAGAAGACGAATCATGCACACAGAATACGTAAACAGATAAACTAATTCACTGAGACAAACTCTAAACTGAAGCCAGTCTGAATCAGCCATCAGCCATGAACAAACACAGGTCTCCAATTCCAATTCACATCGCCTTTGTTTTATTACTTGTTTATACATCACATGGGCAGCATGGGAACATCGTTACAAAAAGGGTTTTTACAAAAGGTAAAGCAAAGCATAAAAATACTTCACTGGGTAGAGCAGGAATGTGGTGAGCAGAGACAATCTCTGCAGTAGCAGAAAACTCTCAAGTGCTTTGAGAGAGGAGAGCTGGGGGAGGAGGAGAAAGGGAACAGAAAAGGGGGGGGGGGGGCGTTATAATCAACAGGATTCATCCTTGCTGTAGATTTGAATATTCAACATCGAGGAACACAACTTACTGCTGTTTACAACAAGAAGTACAGGAATGTTTACAAAACAACTGATCATCTTACACAATGCTCACCATTATAAACATTATTGAAATCATCAGGGTTATGCTTATTCACCATATTCTCTCAGTGGCAATTTTCCTCTGATGTCACACACATGGTGCAAAGTGAAAATGCTGTAGAAATGTTGAACTGCAGTGTATCAGTTGTATAAATGTTTGCCATCTGAAATTTTCATCATTTTGCAGTTTTACAAATGATCATATTCAAAAGTTAAATATAATATTTGATAACCTGTTGGTCAACTGTACATACAAGATAATGTTAGCATTCAATGATCTCCTAGCTGTCATTAGGTTACTGGGACTTCAGCTGCTCAATAGTCAACAGTAATATTAGCTAGGTGTCTAATATAAGCAGTTGTCTGGCAAGGTAAATGGCTTGTCAAATATCTTGTTTAAGCTTGCAATAGTGCAAATTTCCCTCCAGATTTTTGTTTTGCTGTTGAGTTGCTGCTACGAAACTGAATGAACGCAGTGTAATATTAAAGCAGTACTTGTGCTGATGTCAGAGTAAGATGGCCACTGAGCGAATATTGTCAATTGCTCAAGTATTTCTATAAGTTGATGTTTTGGTAGCACAGGACACTGTGCAACTCACAGTGCAACTCAGTACATCAGAAATATGCTTTCAGCAGCATGGTATTTAAAAACATCAAAGAATAAAGTAACAATTAAAGGCATACAATTTACTGAAGCTTGTATTTACAAATGTTGGCCATTATTAAATTTGGCCTGTTTTGGTATGAAGTTCAACATGTAAAACTCTGGACCATCCTCTTATTCAACTCAGCTTGTTTATAGTGTGTGCTGAAAAAAGGCGTATACAATCAATTCTCATTGTGACAATGTTATAACGTGTGTAAGTTAAGGCCTCACTGTGGTCTTTAAAATACAAAAATACAACTCTAGAATACTACATTCACATAGCTCTCGTAAAGTTACTACAATAGAAACAAGATCTATCTGTCTACTACAAAAGGTAAACATGAATTACAATTAATGACTCTAAACAAATCTTCAATAGAAAAATACATTCCCTTGTCAGGACCCTTTAAATGCTAAGACGTCTACACTGTAGTGTCCATGGGCTCGTCTGCCATACTAGAAACAACACTGACTGGGGTAGGATCTGTGCTGTCATCTTTCTTTGGGGATTCAGCAGATCCCGGTTCTTCTTCCTGCAGTTCCTTCTTGTTATTAGCTGGATGAGAACTGTGGTCCTCTACAATGTCATTGTCATTGGTTTGAGGCTTGGAGGGGGTATTGGTCAATGCTCCGGGGTGAGTTTTCATATGGCCCTGTTAATGGGAGACACAACACATTAGTCATTTACTCTGAAGTACAGAATAAAGAAATCTCTTGATGCAAAAAGCTATCTTCCTACAACTTCAACTTCAAAATCAGCAGTATCTATAACTCTTACCTTAAGTCCACTTCGGCTGGCATATGCCTTGCCACACTCCGAGCAACTATAGGGTTTGTCAGGGCGAGGAAGATGAGTGTCTTGTGCTTTTGTTGTGACTGAGGGCTCTGGCTCCTCTGAAGACTTTTCTGGCAAACTGTCACCCTCCTCTTTTTGAATGTCCCTCTCTGGCTCTGGATCCAAAGCTGGAAAAGACGTTCTTTGCGTAGTGGTCTCAATCTTGGCTTTGTTTTGGGTAGCATCTGCCTCTTGTGCCTCCAGTGGTTCACTCCCACAGGCATTCTCTCCTTCAGTGAAAGCTTCGGGGCTAGTCGGTGGGATAATTGCAGGTAAGGAGTTTTCAGCTAGGGGTTTGGGGTTAGAATCAGAACTTGTTGTGGGTTTGTTTGTTGAGCAGGCTTCATCATTATTTTTCCCCCCGTGCAACATATCATTTTCTACTTCAGATTTAGAAACACATAAGGAAAGAGGTGCGTCATTCATCTCTGCATCTCCATTCACTGATGAATGAGAACTAACTATGGGTGCTTTGAAAGGGCTGGTGCTGCCTAGGTCAGGGTGGTTCTTCTCCTCAGAGTTCATGGAGCCATTCATGGGGCTACCATTAGCTAGGGTGTTGTCTCCCATATGCAGGGGGTCCTCGGCTCCCGCTGAGGGGGGATTACGGGTCAGGGGTGGGCTTACACTGGGTGATGAGCCTTCTGATTCCTCCGTCTTCACAGAAGTAGCACCAGCAGCTGTGGATTGCTTAGAAGTAGACCCTGAGTTGAAAGTATCCATTGAGGACCTGGAGTTTGTTGTCAAGGCTAGAGGAAGGAGTTGAGGTGTTGTACTGACTGAGCCATTCTTGCCATCACTGAGGATGGCATTCTGCATTTCTGGGCCGTCTTCAGGAGGCATGTCTTCATCGGGAGGTAATTGTCCACCTAGATGTAAGCGGATATGATGCTGAAGAACCAAGGCATTTGTGAACTTGCGGGGGCACAAGGGGCAGGAGTTCAAGGCACGGGAGTTAGCGGGTCTTGCACGGTGAGTGGCCAGGTGGGCCCTAAGACTGCCCTTTGTGGAGAATGACCGACCACACAGCTTGCAAGGGAACGGGCGCTCTCCCAGATGTGTGGCCTGATGCAATCGCAGAGCTCTTGGGCAGCTGAGGACACGCAGACACACTCCACATTGATTAGCAGCTTGGGTCGTAGGAAGAGAAGGGTTGACTGTAGTTGTGCCAGAACCTGAGACTGCCTGGCTGGAGAATAGTCCAACAGCATTGGCACTAGGGCTTAGGCCAAGAGCAGCCAACATTTCCCTGCGATAGGCACTGGAGGTGGTGCTCAGGTCATAGCCATGGGTGTCCCCATTGGTCTCAGCAGAGGTTGTTGAGGAGGTGGAGGAAGAAGAAGAGGCCCCTCCCTGTGGCTGCTTTTCAAGTTTCTGTACCAGCCGTTGCAACTTGGAGGTGTCAGAGGTTTGGCTAGAGGCGGTGGGAGAGGATGAAGAAGGGGAGGAGGTTGATGGTTTTGGGAAGGGGGGAAAGGGAAAGGGTAGCTGATGAGCAGAAGAGAGGTGGGAGTTGGATGGGTGGCCTGGGGGTCGGAGAAGTGCAAGGTGGTGAGCAGAGGCACCCCCAGGGAAGAGAATCTTGGGTAGGTGGGCCAGCTGAGAGTATGCTGAAGTTGCATGGAGGGTGGAGTGAGGAGGTGTGTTTTCATCAAATCGCTGCTGCTTTGCTCCTTTGAAATGGTTCCCCATGGAGGACGAAGATGAGGACGAAGAAGGCAATGCAGTGCTTGATGCGCTGGTGGTCGATGCAGCTGAGGCTCTGTTCAGCTGTAGCAGGGAATGGGCAGTGGACAGCAATGCCATGTCCACTGATGGTGGCAGAGGTAAGGAGGAAGTTGAAGGCCGGGTAGATGCACCAGAAAGGAACCCTAAAGCCATGTTATCTGGCACCCCAGGAATGCTGCCTTTCACTCCATTAAATGATTCATCTTCATCGGCCCGTCGTTTTCTCCTTCTCTGGATGGCACCAGAAGAAGGGCCACTCTGGGTTTGCTCTGACAGTGCAGGGGGTAGCAGTGACAGGGACAGCTCAGGGTTCTGCTCTCTGTGACGCAGAAAATGGGCTTTGAGGTTCCCTCTGGTTGTAAACCGGCTTAAGCAGACTGGACACTGGTAGGGCCTTTCACCTGTATGTGACCTCAGGTGGATCTGAAGTGATGAATCACTGCTTAACACCTTCCCACAAAAACGGCACATGTGTTGAGGGCGTCCTGCGGAGGAGGCAGAGCCCAAGGAGGAGCTAGGCTGGAGATCCTGGGAAAGGCTGGTGGTAGGAAGGGGAGGAGTTGGAAAACTGATACCATTGCTGTGACCAAATGAGGGGTTGTTGGATGATTTCTCATGGAGGTAACGTGGTGGCAAACCCAGTGACAAGGACAGAGGATGCAGGGAAGCAACAGAGGAGCTGATAGAAGATGCGAGAGATGAGGAAGAGGTAGAGGATGATGTAGCTCTGCTGCCATTGACATTTGAAGCACCTGATTTGGGAACGGATGAGTGGTGGTAGAGGGAAGTTTGAAGGCCACTCAACAGCGATGATGCTGTGGTCATTGGTGTGGCAGTGGAGGGGTGTGTTGGTGATGATGATGCAGCTCCTGTAGACCTCTGGTTGGTGTCTGCACTACTTGACTGTGTGTTATTAACTTGGCCAAAGACAGCTCCTCCAAGCCTTAGAACATGCCTACATATTTCCTCTGTTATCTGCATCTGGTGGATTTGCCTTTGCTGTAAAACCCTCAGCTCCTCAAGCAGTACAGCCAAGGTTGGCGGAACCTGGATCTGTCCCTGTTCTCCGGGAGAGCCGGGGTTCTGCTGCTGGCCTGGGCTCAAGCTTTCGTGGTGAAGTGGCACACACTGAGAGGAAGAGGAGGATGAAGAGGAGGAGGTAGTGGTTGTGGCTGAGCTGCCCATCGCCGGGGAGGTCATGGTGGAGTGAGAGTTTCCTTGGTGGGCCAGGTTGTGGGAACCTGAGGTTTGACCAATGGGAAGAGGTGAGTGAGTCTGTGATGACAGCGAGGGGTGAGGAAAGTCCGGAGAGAGGGAGGAGTGGGTGTTTGGGAGGGAGGTGGTGAAGGGGGCAATGTGGCTGGGCCAGTGGGGAGGAGGCGAGCTCTCGCTGGGTAAGGAGGGCGCGTGGAGCCCACCAGGGGACGGGCGAGGGGCCAGAGGCGGCTGGCAATCTTGGAGAGAGGTGGGGGAGGAGGAGGAAGATCCTGATGAGGTCACTTCTGAGCCAAGAGACATGGAGGGTGACTTCATGCCCAGGTGTTCTTCTGAGGATGACAAAGAAAAGTAAAATGTTTAAGACTAAAACTTTTCAATTTGTTTCTTTAAAGGGACATTATTATAACATTTCGAATTTACAATATCAGTAAAAAAAAATATCCAGGTGTGTAAATTACTCAAAACTTTTAGCTTCATTTAGATTATGTTTATTTCATTGCTTCCAGTTATTGTTTACAAAAGTTCTTTGCAAAACTGGTATGCAAACCAAATGATCCTGTGATTCCTGTGAAGAAGAAGACAAACAAGTGGACGATACTCTGCAGTCTATGAGTCTTTGTCATGTCTTGTCTCAATCTGTGCTCTGCGGAGCAAAACTACTCAAACATCTTGCGCACACAAAAAAGCTTACAGACCACCTTGCTGCTATGGCAACACATTTTAGAGTACAATGGGCATCACCAAGACAACCCATAACCCCTCTTAACCCACCCCCTCCTTACTGCAGTTACGTCTTTCATCTCCCTATTCACCCTTCCCCCCTTACGTCACAGTGGAGGTCAAGGGTCAGGCCATGCTAAGGGTTCTGGGCACTGTCCAGACACTCTGATTGGTCAACTAATCTGACCTCTGCAGCCCAGGGGTCAAATTCTTTCAGAATCTTGAGCACAGAGTGAGAATGAGTAAAAAGAAAAAGAAGGGGGAGGGTAACAACAATGAACAGACTTACTATTCCCTCCTGGAGAGATATAGTAATGGAATGAAAGACTGTACCTGTGAAATTCCTTTTTGTGACTTCTAAACAAACTTTCACATGCCGGGAACAAAAAACTATCTCCTGCAGTAAACTTTCATTTGTGGAAGTTTACCTGTACAAAGACTGGTGCGCTGGTTTGAATTATTTGCATTTCAGAACAAGTGCAGGAGCAATCTCTCTTTCCCCTCTGAATACTTTTATTCTCAATCCCCCCCCCCCCCCCCCCCACACACACACACACACCACCACCCCCCTGTTTGAGGAGACCAAGTGTGTAGGGTATACAGTCAATAGGGTTGGGGGGCAAGAACAAGGGAGAAAGAAAGGGGGGAGGGAAGTACTGAGAATGTGAAAAAGGGGTAAGAGGGGTGCATAGGAGAGTAAGGCATGGACTTAGGGTAAAAGGAGAAGAGAATAGAAGGGTGGAAGATTAATCTTTACCAAAAACACCGCCCCCCCACCCCCCATGCACCTTATTGTTTACAAATAAGAGAGTGCTCTATACTTATCAAAGACCTCCAGCAGTCAGCGCTGAGCAGCCTGTTGGTTTCCTGGAGGACGAACAGCTCATGAAAATGGCCACTGATGTATGTTAGTTAATCCTACTCTATTCACTTCAGAGGGACAAGTTTATTGGCCCCGACCAAATTGCCTTAGGCCTCCATTTAGTCGGGCCCATTACAGTGAATGACAAAGGGGGGGGGGGGGGGGGGGGGGTTTCCTTACTTGACAAACTCAAACATTTTAGTTCCGATCAATCAAATCAGGTACATTTTGTAGGAATGTGGCCATGCATAAATGCATTTGTGAAAAAAGTAGAAATCAGCGTTACGGAACCATTCTGTGAATGCAAATCTAAATTCGAACTAAAGTTCTATGAATATGTATGAAAATGTTATGGCCTAAAGAGAATTCACCGTGCATAGATCGGCGCTATCTGGTTGCAGGATCCCTCTCTGAAGAATTCCCAAAGATAAAAAAAAAAAGGCATGCACATTCGTAAAGATGTTTACTCACCGTTGGATAGCAACCTTGGGCCCCCCGGATCCGCGTTAACGAGATGCTGGGGTCGCTTCTGCTTCCGGCGTGACATGATTCACGGCGAGTCAGACAGAGTGGGGGGCATCAGTCGGTTGAATTGCACCATACGCACGTTTTTGCGCACTGAGAAAGCGCTCCTGAAACCATCCAAACTTCGAAACTTCAGCAACCCCTTGGATTAGACAGGAAATTTCAAGTCACCTGTATGGTGACTTTTGACTGTAATAGACTCCAAAAATAAAGAAAGGTGTTGGGAAATCCGCAGGTCTGTCGCACCGTGTCATATGAAGCCACAGAGAGCGCGTGTGTGGCTTTTCTAAAGTCTCTTCTCCCCCAAAAAACTTGTCCAAATTTGCGCCCCTCCTCTCCCACTGCTGCCCCGCTGTATGCACATACAGGGAACACACACACTCATACAAACACACACACACACCACACACACACACACACACACACACACACACACACACACAGAACCACTCCTTGTTCTTCAATGATATTTGCATTTCAATGGCGTGTAACACACAGTCTCCCTGCTTCTCTCTTTCTCTCCAGCTTTAGTTTTTCTTTAAACATTCTCGCAGCAGCTAGACAGCCTATACTTTCATTAAAACATGACAATTAGGTGTCAAAGCCATTGGATCCCCAAACACATTTGAATGGATATGACAATTTGCTTTTGGGAACATAAAGGCCTAAATCATTACTTGAAGTGAATTTAATCAAACTATGCAATAAAGTGTCTTAAATAAGTCTCACAGGAGGTGACTTATCGACCACCAGGTGAACGGCACCTTTTTTTTGTATTCCTTGCAAAGTGAATGATAATGACATTAAAATCGAAATGATTGACTGGCAGGTGATGTCAATCAGCAAAAGTAAAATAATACAACATTATTATGACGGATGAGTTGTCAGGCGATATTGCCAGCCTTTGATTTGCATAGGGCCAATTATAAACAAAACTGCAGTGAGTGGCTGTGTGCAAGAGGGGCCACACTGTCCTCCTATATGCATGCATGTATTTCGTGTGTTATCGCCAAGCGCACAATACCCCCACCCCTCTCACTCGCCCCACAAAAAAAAGCATCTTACATTGGAGCTCTATTTAAAAGGCAGAGAATAGATGGGAATCTTTGACAATGGCGTGCTGGACACAGTTGAGTGAGCATCTCCCCTCTCTCACTATGAACCCCCGGATCCACTGCTGCAAAGCACAATGCCGCTCTTTCACCCCCCGCCTTTACTCCTGTACCACGTGGAGAAACGGATAAAAGAGAGCGAGAGAAAAAGGGGGGAGGTGGAGGAGGAAGATGGGGGGGGGGGGGGGGGGGGGGGGTATTTAAGTAGGTATCTCACATTATAGGCCTGTATCCACTCAAAGGCTGCGTAAGAAAAAAAAGGTGCAACCAACTTTGATTTTCAGAGGGGAAATAGCCTAACTCGTGTTTTTCTTTAAACTGGGCTGCTTTATAAAGTGTATGCCCTCATATAAACAGATAAATAGAACATTTAAATGTAGAAAAGTGTCATATTTAGGACTATAGGAGACTCAAGATAAGTAAATTAAGCAGTGCGACACTTTAAAGATAAACTATATCCTTTTATATACTTCAAGATGTCTGATTTCTGATATTAAAGATTTGTAGACATGTTGTTGGTACATTTTTTAAAAGAAATATGACGAAATATTTACGCAATTTTACGTTGACATTCTGTGACGTCATTAAGGTGAGTGTAAAAGCTTCACCTGCAGCTGCTCACTGAAGTCCTTCTGGTAGGTTTAAAAAAAAAAAACAAATTCACGAAAAATAACCGAACAACTGTTAAGGTATCCGTGCAAGTTTCGCAAATATATGGTATTAAAAACAAAAGGTGTTCCTTCACAATGTGGAATTGGACTTTGGAAAAAGTTGAGCCAGCTGCTAATGTTTACGGCAGTTGATGTAGCATTAAGCTAGCTATCTAAACAAGACTTATTTATTCTCCACTAAGAAATAATCTCATAAACACTTAAATGAGGCTTAAGTTATTTAATTGTTATTAGTTTTAGAATTGGCAACCATACATAATTCATATTTAATCTATTATTTTTGTTGTAAACAGACATAAATCAAATCCTTGATTGTTTTGGCTGAAAACATTTAGTGTAACTATTATTACAATATACTATTTAAATGTTTCTTCTGCTTGTAATTTGGGTTTTCTAAAGGACTGAAGGGCGATGTTAACCCAAAATGTACTCTTTATACAGTTTATTATTCATCATGAATCAAAATGTAAGAGGTTTTTCTGATCAATAAATCAAGATGTTGTACCATTTATTCTATATTCAGTAAACTAGATTCTTAAAATGTCTGAACTGAACCTGACAGCTTCAATATTTCTTGAAAAAAGGCCGAACATTCTTGAACCCTTCTTAAATTGTCATGTCAAGTGTGGTATGTGATAAGGCCAAAGAAAGTGTTTTTTATTTCCATTGTTAAGGTCTCTGAAAAATGTGATTGTTTAAAAGAGAAATAACACACTTACCTCACTTTTTAATGAAACTGCTCTGTTCTTTTCAGCCGCGACCATGTCTGTCTGTGATGATACACTGCTGTGTAACTACCCAAAGTGCCGAACCAAGCTGAGTGGCTTCGCCTGGGTCACAGCGTGCTCGCATGTTTTCTGCGATCAGCACGGGTCCGGTGAGTTCAGCCGCTCCCCCGCCATCTGTCCAGCCTGCTCCTCTGCGCTGTCAGGGAAGCTGGACATAGTGAGAACAGAGCTGTCACCTTCTGAGGAGTACAAAGCCATGGTGCTGGCAGGTCTGCGACCTGACATAGTCTTGGACATTAGTACCAGAGCTTTGGCCTTCTGGAGCTATCAGGTCATATTTTATACTTCTATATGTGTATAAACATGTAGCTTTGCATCTGTTCAATGCAAAAGTGCCCCCTGTCAACATGCAACATCAGTTTATTCTTTTAAAAACAGGTCCATCAGGAGCGTATGTATCAAGAGTACAGTTTCTCAAGAGCGGAGGTCCAGCTGAAGCAGATGGAGAAGATGTTGAGCCAGCAGAATCAGAGCAGAGAGCTGGAGCTCACCGCCATGAGAGGGGAAATCGCCTCCCTGAAGAAAGTAAACCACAATTCTCAAACTGAAGTGCTGATTAACATTTGAACGAAGCCTT
Organism: Labrus mixtus; assembly: GCF_963584025.1. Taxonomy (NCBI): domain Eukaryota; kingdom Metazoa; phylum Chordata; class Actinopteri; order Labriformes; family Labridae; genus Labrus; species Labrus mixtus. The sequence continues at coordinate 7,401,366 of NC_083634.1, forward strand.
AAAAACAGCTTTTAAATCTTTAATGTATTTGTAAAACCATTGAGAAGATTTTACTAAGGGCCTTAAGGGGTGGATGAACGAGTGGTACGTCTATGGTCATTATCTCTTTCTTAACCTTAAATGATGTAAGAATACAAGAAGCTGCAGTAAATGTTGTACAATGGTAGTTAAATCTTTATCTATTAGCATGATGAATATATCAGTAATAATTTGTTCAGTATTCTATTTGAAAACACAGTTTTTTATGTAGACAATGAAAATGATTTAACTGGCATTAATATCTGACAATCTTAACTTGTAGGTACATTTGATGATTCAAGTTAAAGGGAAAACCATGATTGTCTAAAACGTGTCTTCCCTCAGGTGATGGAGGAGTATAAAAGGAAGTACAGTGAGGTGTCTGAAAGGCTGATGGAAAGGAACAGGCAGTACCAGAAACTACAGGGGCTGTATGACTCTCTGAGGCTGCGCAACATGGTGGTGGGGGAAAGAGACAGGCCGACACAACCAGGACATCACGACTATAACACTGGTAGGACCATTTTAAATCAGAATAATTCCATTACCGGTTTAAAGGTACAGATCTCCTTTAGTGCAGGAGATACATTTGATGTTTTACATTAAAATAGGTGAATGTGGATTGTTTGTGGAAGTTGGGAATGATACACTTAATTTCTTTCCTTCAATTCACTTTTTTTAAATGTTTAAAACAAGCGCTGTACAAAACAAGAACTAATAACAGCTCAAGTAGAGGAATGTGTTTGTACGATTAAAAGCTTGCAAACAGTTTTGTTTTTAAGTTCAAAGTTGATATTTATGACAAACTTTTTGTTACCTCAATACCTTTCAGTAAAAATCCAGCAATATCAGAATGCAACTTTGAGCTCTGCAAAGCTACAATCAGCATCTTTGCTGAATGTTTCAGACTAAAACAGGACTCAATTGATTAATTAGACCATTTATTAGTCAATACTAGAAATTATCATGTGTTGCAGCCAATTATACACACTAAATACTAAATACACTTGACAAGAACAGAAGTAAGCTTCTAATTAAAACACCAATAATCTGCTGACAATATCACTTAAATTCATTGAAAATGTGACAGATATTTAAGTGGTTTTCCTGAGAACTTAAGGGTGTTGTTAAATCAGCAGTGTGGTGCTCACTTATTAATGAGAGCAGGAAGGAAGCACAGAAAGAATGATGTTAAAAACACAGCTCTAGGTGCCTGTAAAGAAGAAGGGGCCACTCAGAAGGAACAGTAGGAGTAATGAGCTGATTGTCTATGTTAAGGAATTTTGATCTGTTTGAACAATGAGAAACATCCATCAACCCCTTGTGTGTCACCAAGGGTTGGCTCGGCAGGCCATTCCCCAGAGAAGCCCTCAGTTCCTCTCGTCGGGTCTAGATGGGGACAGTAGATTCTTCTCCTGCCTGGAGGCTGACGGAGCCAAAACCTTCTTCCAGTTCAGCTCCCCAGCCCAAGATCGAGGCCAACCGCTCATAAAGAAGAACTGAGACAGCAGCGGCTTATATACAGACTGTGGCTTATTCACTTCTCTGTTCTCACTATTTATCCATACATTCATTTTTTTCAGTGTTCTATGGTTTAAAGGTTGAGCTGGTTTGTTCGTGTTCATTTGGGTGGGGAGCATTTGTCGCAATTTTTCAGCATAACCAAAATTTGACTTAAAAAGGATTGAAATAAAAAAATGTAAGTATTCATTTTGGTATCCACTGAAGTGAACATATTGTGTTAGTCACTAACTATTTATCATAAACTCCTGTGAGATTGTGTCAGATTTAGCTTTAGTTTTTTATTAAAACAACTTTGAAGGACTTTGAGTCACTATCAGTGCCATGTTTCTCCAGTACTTCTCATGTCTGGTTTATATCTTAAATGCTTAGTTTCAGGGGTTTGGGTAAGTGATGAGCCCAACCTTAACCCTAAAAGACAATAAAAGCATATTTTCGGGCAATCAAACCACAGAAAATGCTTTCTACTGACTTACTGAAAAACTACACCATTTTCTATACTGACACAGCTAACATATGAATGAAATGATGAATGATTATATTTTCAGTGTTGCAAAATAACGAAACCCATCTTTTAAATATTTGATGTCAATCTGTATTGCTGGACAGATCCATTAGGCTGGGTTGTTGACTAAAAGGTTTGAGGAGACCAAGTGAGCTTCAGACTTGAAAACTGTGCTTAACCCTAGAACACTAACAGTTTTGTAACACCATCAGTAATGTCAGGTATATTTTACCCGATAAAACATATCTTCCCATCATAATATATTAAAGTACAATAATAAATGGCAAATTGAAATACTCTTCTTTTATTTCCCCTAATACAAAGTCTCATAAAACAAAAAGTAGGTATCAGGGGGGACACTTTAAAATGTCTCAAACATTTGTGAAGAATTAGGGAATCATTAACGAAAAATTCCTAAATAAATAAATAATGGAGCTGGGAACTTGTTTTTCTTTCCACTTGTTCCTGGGACATGTGAGCCTTGTCTGGTGAAGGCTAACTCTCTAACTGAATTACTGACAAGTGTAGGGAATATTTTAACTCTCTATAACTAACATCAGGTGAAAATCACCTGAACAGGTGCCTTTTGAAAAAAACAGGGATTGGAGCAGGGAAACACTCCTACCTTCAAAGATGTCAAGGGGCAGCCTGAAGCTACGGACCCACACATCTCTGACAGCAGCAACACAATGAAATCGACGTGAGCACTATCGCGTAGGTGATTTTGTTCTAGGGTTAAAAGAGTTACAAATAATCAAAGCTGCAGTTAATCTGGCAAATTCAGAACAAAAGAATAAGTGTGCAGAGTTCACTTTTGATGGGTAAAACTTTAAGAAAGTGTAGTTATAAATAAACACTTTCATAAAGACATATGACATTGTTATATGTCATCACAGTACTTAAAGCAATTATGAAAATTACAATCAATAATCTAACAAATGAAGTTTCAGGGTCTGGGTTTGTACATGCAACCTTTTTGTTACAGCTTACATAGATAAATGAATATTAGGATTATAATATTAGTAACATCTGTGCTTTCCTACTTAGACAGGTAAATGTGTCAGCTGTCTGTGTTTAAAACACCACACAAAAGAAATATGATTGAGACAGAAGGGTTTCTTTTTATCAGTGTAAACAGAAGTAATCATTGTGACAGAATACTCTCATCCTCCCAGGTTCCTTTATTTCTCCATGAACTCGTTGTTGTCCCCTTAAAATAATACAAAAAGAAATATTTATAAATATAAACAAAGTGTCTCCCTACATACAAAGACACGGGGTGAAATCTATTTACAGGACATCACATAAAACCTGCACAAACTTTGGAAACTTAACACCTCCATTAGTATGCAAACTTGTGTTCAAATTCAAAATTTGGTCCTCTTGCTTGTTGTCGGGCTCATTCGCTCTGTGGTTTGTAGCTGACGGAGGCAGCAATCTGACTGTGGACGTTTTGCTTCTTCCCGTTGACAATGAGGAGCAGAGGAGAGTCCACTCTTATACTTCGGAAGTCGAACGACTGCCAGACAGAGGAAATATAAAAGTTATAGCATTTAGAAAGACATTCTTTGCACATTTTAACAGCAAAGAGACACACTGACCTCATCTTTATGGGTTATGCTGTTCCGTTTGACCTGAGGTTCAGGAATGACTACAGTATCTCCTATCAGGACGCCCCAGCTGTCCGCCGTGTTGTACACCATCACCACTATACACGTCTCCTCGCTGTCCACCATACCGAACGTGCTGCAGAAACAAAGAGTGTACAACTTTACAACACCACTCAAAAAGTCCAGAGGCGTTTCTCCACTTCAAAACCAACAAAGTTCAGTAGATAAAGTTGCACTCACAAGGCCATGCGACCCTCGGTGGCCAAGCTGAACACCACCTTGCCCAGAGCGGCCTCCCCAGGGTGAAGACCGTGCGTGAGGGAGGAAAGCATTCTGGGCTCCAGGCTGCCAACACGGCCTGTTGGGGAGCGGAACTGAGGGGAGGAGCAGGGGCCCAACGCTGAGGTGTTGAGGGTGGAGAGCATCGTCCGTAACCGACGAGCCTTCACCTTCCCCTGAAAAGATGGACACACTGACGGTTAGGGATGATCAAAAGATAGTGCTGCCATCTAGTGGTGGAGTAGTAGATATTTTTTTGTAAAAAAAGGGTATACCATAAAATTGTATACTTCAACTAAAACAATTATATATATATATATATAATATAATATAATAATTTTATGGTATATATATATATATATATATATATAATATTAGATTAGATCTAAATTTGGCAAGTTGATTCCAAAAGTAGAAAAATACTCTTATTTTATACTTAAATAAATTTCTTATTTTAAAAAAAGTGTAACAAAGTATTTTTTGTTAATTCCAGTTTTTGTCTTACATTTTTACATTACGTCTTCATCACCGTATTGCAATTTGCTCCAATATCATTTCTTTCTATCTTTTTGTAATGTTGAATCAATGACTGGTTTTGGTTTTCTAAAATCCACGTTGAGTTTCTTCCTTCAAAGCTGAACTTCAATGTTTTCCAAAATTGTGTCAGTTATTTAATGAAGTAAAATCGGAGCCGATCCTACGACTCAACTGACTCACAATCAATGTGGAAACACTAGAAGTATCTGGAGGTCACACAAAAATGTTACATTTTGTACTTTTGCCTTTAGAACCCTATTCAATTGTTTCTATGTCAGTATAATTGTAATTATTGTCTGTTATATAATCATTACACAAGTTTTAAAAACAACACAGTATGCCGTGAATGTGATCCTACCTTGTGCTGTATGAGCTCTGTGACTTTCCTTAGATACTCAAGCAGCTGCTTCTCTCTCTCTGGAGGCTTCTCCCAGCTGGGGTCGAGTGCCGCTGCTCGGCTGTAGCCCTCCAGCGCCGAGCCGAACATCTCCTCGTACTGGAACAGAGTGGACCTGTTGAAATGCAACTCCGGGTAGCAGGAGGCAGCTCTGTCCACTTTCTCCTGCAGACAGGAAAGAGGCAAGTAAACATTAGTGCAATCGGTGGGATGAGTGCTGATGGACTTCAACAAACATTTTTAATGCTGAATACTCACAGATTGTGCATAGGCACTTAAAGCTTGTTGAGACAACTGTGGATTCTGACCACATGAGAAGAACAGGGACACATAAGCATTTCCCAGGATATCTGGAACAAATAAAAAAATATTTATACATTGATGACAATATATTTGAGAGAGCATGAGGATTCATATAAATCCTTAAATCGCTGCTCCTATTGCAGTTTAACTTTACTCATTTGTTTGACGATTAAAACCTTTTAAACGCCACAAACACAATGGATCAGATCACAGTAAACCAAACCACTCTACATGTCGAGTGTTGGATTTCTGAAGGCAGAAATCAACTCAGTAGTGAGCATACTACAATTTTCTCTTTAACATTCATAATAATAAGACGAAGAAGAAGATTGTATTAGAAATTAAACATCAAAAAGAGAAAAATAATAGACCTGCAATAATATATATAATGTGTAATTTTATATAAATGATTCTGACTTTGAAAACTCTTTACCCTCGTGTTTTACAAACTTGATTATTTTTAGTTTAGAGTGACATTTTTGGACGATACAGATATTAAATTCTGCCAACGAAATGCCATAGTCTAAGCTTTTATTTTGAAATCTGTGGAGCAATATGTCTGATTGCTTGCACAGATATAAGCCTATGCACGCTCTAAAAAGTCTAATATTTTGTCGCTGACATACTAGATTGGATAATTAAGTTGAACTTTATTCTAACGATGTGAAACAAACAGCTCCCTCGCTGCAGACAGAAAACAGTAATACTTTCAACAGCTCGTTGCAGTCATATTATCTGTTTACTAAGAAGAACCCAGGCGCTCTTCTACTCACACCAGGACATCCCGTCTGTAACATCCAGCTGCACCGCCTGTCTGGCCATATCAACACTCTCCATAACCTGCTTTCCATGCGCATCCCTGTCCACTGCTGGCAGCTGTCTCAGCACCATGGACAGGTTACGAAGAGACACTTTGTTCTTACTCTGCCAAGGTGGAAGATAAGCAAAGTCGCATGAGTGAATTGTTAAGAAAAAAAACATGTATCACGTTTTCGGTTAATTTACTGTCTGTGCTTTTCAACGTCAAAGACAAGACAAGAAAATGTAGCTTTGATGTGTTCAAAACCAAACATGTCATCCTCACTTTCTTGTCTCTTTACCTGATGCAAGGCTCCAGTGAAGCAGTTCTTAGCACCAATCAGATCTCCTTTTTTCCAGTACTGCTCCCCTAATGTGTTCCAGCCGTCCACCAGGCCCGGCTCCAGCTTCACAGCGCGGGAAAGGCACTCTTCTGCTACAGCACTGAAGTCAGGCGCTACATTCAGACACCTGCCCTTTAGCAGCAGAAACTCTGCTTTGTGTTTTAAATCATCTACAAACACAGAGGGACAGTTGGTTTAATTGATATCAAATCTCAAATTGAAGCCTGGACTGTAATTGTGTGAGTACAGCGCTCACCTTCTTTCTCCTCCAGCTTCTTCAGTGTCTTTTCTGTCTCCTGTGCGACATCGCTTTGTTTTCTCCCGGCCTCCTCCTCACTGTGCGACTCAAAATAGCAATCTCTGAAATTATACAGGTCATCCACGAGCTCCTGTTATGGGGAGGGAGGGTTGATGGTAAGTACAAGTGGTTGAATCCTGAAGTATTTAAAAATAGATCAAAGTTCTCACAGCTACGTCTACCTTTAGTAAAACACTGAGTTGGTTTTAAACTGGGTCACCAAAATTCCAAATCAACATTGTAATTATATCAAAATGTACAACATTTACATTTTTAACCAATTTCACACATGAAGATCAGGACACAATTTGAATTATTAAGCCTGTTATTTTAACACTTGTACAATACAATTATACACACATTTTATGTAGCATCATTGAGATGATACCTGGGCTTCAGATTTAATGTTTCAACGTAACATTAAAGAGTATTGAGTTTGAAAGAAGACAAAGAAATATAAGAAGCATTGACTTGCATTCTGAGGATTGTAGTAGTCTGGACTTGGTATAAAAACTAGACCAGGGATGGGCAACTTTGGTGACAGCAAGGGCCACATTCATTTAATTCTCACTGCCAGAGGGGCCGAATTAAACGATTACAGTCAATTATGTCTCAAATTAACTTCAACATATACCAGTGATCAGATATTATTATGGACATATTTCTGGTTTTCATGATTTCATGGCAGATTTCGTCATGTTTTCTTCATGTTTCCAATTAATTGATGTGTAAAAAATTAACCTGAGGGCCACGTTGAGGTTGATGGGGGCCGCATGTGGCCCCCGGGCCGCCAGTTGCCCCACCCCCTGAACTAGACTATAAGATGTGTACTGTACATTTTAATTAACTTAATAGATATTCATTTATAACAGAATATAATAACTATAGTAGTTTAAATAATAAAAGTAGTATGTATCCTGCTCATGCAAACTTCGAGTTGTTAAATGTTTAAATAATATTGTGTATGTTACTGATTAAGGTTAATGACTTCAGAGAGCATCCATATTAATTATACTTGATGCAATAGACAATCTGCTGACTCAGTTAGAGCAGGAGATGCAGAGGATGCTCGGGTTCATTATGAACGCAGTTAAATGTCGCAAAATAGACGGACGACATTCTTAACGTAAAACAAGACAACAAACTGCACACTATCAAAAATAAAGGAAGGGCACCTGTACAGGTTTGATAGTTTAAGCCTGTTGTTATAGTAACGAGTATCTAAGGACATGTAAAACGTGACAAAAAAATCTAATTCTTATTTGAAGGGGAAGTCAACAAAACGAACAGGCAGGTGAGTGTGATATAAAAAGGGTTCGGTACCTTCAGAGCTTGTAACTCGTTTTTGTTTCCAGGCTCTCCACTCTTCTCGTCCTCCGCCATCTTTGCGTTAGCGAGATAAAAAACAGCGAAGAAGAAGAAGGACTGATGTGGGGAAAGAAACGCACAGAATCACGGACCATGTGTTAAATATAACCTTATAATTCAAAATTATGATAGAAAACAGACATTTTCTCCCGAAATATAACCAGTTCACGACATTTAAGACACACAACACAGGCCTTTAATTTCAGTTACATCGGAAGTTGAGTGTAAACCGTTTCCTAAATGAGTCCGACCAAGAACAATTTTAACACACAAAATTGAGATTATCATTCGCTGTTTTTTTTTGTTAAGAAATGCGGCGTGTAATAAAATCGAGTAGAAAATAAAATCCTGTAAATTTAGATGGTAAGAAAATAAGAGCATTTTCGTTTAAATCCAGAGAGCGAGGCGGAACCATAGGGGGCGGAACCTTAAATCTTTCAACCAGGATGCTGGCCCGAGACTTTCCGACCGTGTACCATACATTCTCCGCTCCAAACAAGGCGGGCAGTGTTCACCTTGTTTTTAAACTTCACTGTTCTGTGAGAGCAGGAATAGTGTTTTTAATTGTGGATGAATTCAGGTCGTTATGTCTGACACATGGAGCAACATTCAGGCGCACAAGAAGCAGCTGGACTCTCTGCGGGAGAGACTGCAGCGGCGGAGGAAAGACCAGCTCACCTCAGGTACAACACAGATTCTCTTATTCATCACATCTACCTGTTAAATGTTTCTTTAATGGACCAAGAACTAAAACAAACACAGCAAATGCTACAATGAAAACCGGACAGATTACAAAGTGAATCCTGTAGAAACAAAACAAATAGATTTAGTAGTTTGGGTCTCAACAGGTACATTCATTTTCTGCTGTTGATAGTTATAACTTATTATGGATTTAACTTAGGTATGTATTCTTGATTTAAATAATAATAATACTTGAATAGAAAAAAAGATAACATCTTCAAAACATTTGTTTTGTTTTATTAATCCGGAAACTGAAAAGCGCACATTAGAGGAATTTATAGCTCGATTTATTTTCAGCACATTGACATAGGGCTGGGAAATATATCGAGTTTTTAAGATATATCGATATATTTTCAAACAAGATATAAGGTAAGATAATATTGTTAATATCGATATAGTTTATGTTGCATTAAAATAACGTTACAGAGATGCCAGGTCAATGATGATGATGATGACTGACTGTCTGCTCCTCCTCTCTCTCTCTTTTATTGTATTTAAGGAACATTTTTATTTTATAATATTACTTTTTAAATTCACAAACAGGTAGTTTATTTTTCCATGTGTTTTCACTGTTAATAAAATACATAACGATATATATCGAGTATCGCCATTCAGCTAATCAATATGAAGATATGAGTTTTGGTCCATATCGCTCGGCCCTACATCGACATTATGATGCTGATGTGACCCTTCCTTATCCTAAATGTTTGATTTAACCATGTGATATAATCAATGTATGCCTGGACTTATTTATCTTCAGCATTACTTATATTATAAAATCAGAAATTCCAGACATTTGAGGGAAATTGAACCAAACTATGAAGTGTTTTTTTCTTTATAAGTGACCTTACTATCGATTGTCACTATATGTCCATTTCCTGTTGATAAACTTATAATTTCAGCTCCAAATATTAGTCAATGGTTTTACATAAACAGTAAAAACACGATCTAAAACATGATAATTCTTTTCATCATTATTTACTTTTTAATTGTATTAATATTATAGTTTTTTTTTTTTTGATCCTTTAACCACTTGTTTCTATTTCTTTTACTGCTCTTACCTTCTTATTGCTGTTATCTTTTCTTTTTTTTTCAGCTCTTTTAGTTTCTTACATATTTTTAAATCTTTGGTCCTCTTGGTCTCAGCTCGTGTTGTTGGGTTCTTGTGTTGCCTGGGTTCTTATCATGGTTCTTGTGATGGTCGGGTTATATATGTCTGTTGGGTATCGTGCACTTTGGGTTCTTTTCTGTTGAATTGTATTTAATTATTTTTAGTATTTTGCATTTGTTATGTTCTTGCTGTTGTTTATGTTCTTCTGTGTTTGCTTTAGTTTGTTCTTGTTTGTGAAAGCACTTTGTAAACCTGTGTTTTTAAAAGGTGCTATATAAATAAAGTTATTATTATAATATTATTATTATTGTTGTATATTTTACAGCAGCCACATGAAGACTAGAAAAGCACAATACAAGCTCAAGTTAATTTACCATTTTCATTATTAATTATACAGATGAAGTTCAGCTATGCTCCATCGGGCCTTCAAAAATCCAGATCATAGATGGAAATCTTTTCAAACTTCTTATGAATGAATGAATGAATGAATACATGTCCATTATTCTTGTTCTAATGGAGCAACACAATTTGTCAGTATGGTTTTCAAATGTGGACATCGTGAATAGTTAATAGACTTTTAAAGCATGCATCAAACTATTACTCTTATAGAGGGATTAACATTAGAACTGGCACGCTGTGTCAAATGTCTAATGGGCCCTTGAATATTGTGAAACATTTCTTATGGTAAAGTGTTTTCACTTTGGCATGCATGATTAGAAAATGTGTTTGGAAATAAAAAAAGTGTTGATGTGATCTGTTGTGTCTTCTCGCTAAGACGTTGGAGGCAGCAGCAGCACGGAAAGCTCGGCAGCCCGGAGTGACAGCCCGGCTCCGTCTGCACCTTTACTCCCTCAAGAAGAGACGGAGAAACCACCAGACCCCGAGCTAGAGAAGAGGCTGCTGGGTTACCTGTCTGATCTGAGTCTTCCTATGCCAACAGACTCCCTTGCTATAACAAATGATCTCAGTGTAAGTGTTTAATCACAGACGTGATGCTCGCAGGTGTTTTGGTTGCATCATAAAGGCGTCTTTCTCTTCTTACAGACTGAAGCGCCTGTTAGTCACGGATGCATCCAGAGTCTGCTGCTCAAGTTTTCTGCTCAGGAGCTCATCGAGGTCAGGCAGTCCAGCTCTTCCTCTTCATCTACTTCCTCCTCCTCCTCCTCAGTGGTTGTATCAGTGGACCACACGAAGCTGTGGGCCATGATCGGGTCCGGGGCCGGAGCCCAACGAGCCGGCGTCAAGAGAAAAGCAGAGGATCAAACCCAACACAAAAGATCGCCGGGCTTCTCGCCTTCGCTCAAGAGCTCCGCTTCTTCTCCTCCGCACGCCTCCTTCTCCTCTCTGACGCCGGCCTCCTCCTCCTCGCAGCTGGCGGGGACTTCAGCGTCCGGGAGCGGGGCTGAGAAGAAGGGTAGGAGCAGTAAGAGCCAGTCGTCACATATGGACATGGAGATCGAGAGCCTGCTGAACCAACAGTCCACTAAAGAGCAGCAAAGCAAGAAGGTAGGAAGATAGGTGTCCTATTAATGTGTCCAGAGGAGAAAGAACTGGATGATGATGATGAACGCCCCCTTCTGTCCGCTCTGGTGACAGAAGGACCACTTTCTGAAATAAGGATGTCCAGAGTGTATCTTAAATTGTTAACATGACATCACATCCTGCTCTGCCGCCGTCCGCTGTTTGATGTTACGTCCGGTAAAGCTGTCAGCAGCTCTGCAGGGGAAAGATTTGTGATGCACCCAGATTTATCAATGAATTTGAGCAGGAATCACATTTTTTATTTGACTGTCTGGAAATCTGATGTCTCACACCAAAATGTATGAAGGCATCAAAACCTTGGCCAATTAGGGTATATCAATGATTTAGGCTTCAGGGCAGCCATCTTTTATTGTGTGATGATGACTTCATAATAACCAGAAAGTGAAAGCATGTTAGTCTGTTTGTAGGATTTAAATATATGCCGCTTGTGCTCCAGGTGAGCAGAGAGATTCTGGAGCTGCTCAATGCCAGCACAGCCAAGGAGCAGTCCATCGTAGAGAAGTTCCGATCACGCGGTCGGGCTCAGGTCCAGGAGTTCTGCGACCATGGGACCAAAGAGGAGTGTGTGCGCTCTGGGGACACGCCTCAGCCGTGCACTAAGCTGCACTTCCGGTCAGTGTCTCTCAGCATACTGTGCTGTAAAAGTTTTTATTGTCTGTTGATCTTTTTTTTTTTTTAAATTTATTTAACAAGATCAAATGTTTTTTTTTCCTCAGACTCCTTAGAGCGCAGTTTGTCTACCACATGTCTCCTTTAATGATGCGTTTAGGTCCAGTGTTTTTCCACATGACCCGAAAAATAAATCAAGTAAAATGAAACGACTTCATTGTCCTGAAGAGGTCACTGTTAACAAGGTTAAAAATATTACAACCTGAAGAACAACATTTGGACTGTTATTGCAAAAAATAACTTTCCAAAGAAAATACAGTCGACAAGAAATTAAACCTTTTATTAAAAAAATATATATATTTCTGTTCTTGTATTCTAACTTCTTAAGTGTTGAAAGGGGGATTTTTTGTTTTTGTTTTTAAACCTGAAGCTATTTAAATAAAAAGACATTACAACAACATGTTCTGACGCTGCTCGTTGTTTTTCCTTTTAGTCGGATCATCAACAAGCACACGGACGAGAGCCTCGGCGACTGCTCCTTCCTTAACACCTGCTTCCACATGGACACCTGTAAATACGTCCACTATGAGATCGACAGCCCTCCAGATGCCGAGGGGAGTCTGCTGGGGCCCCAGGCCGGAGCCACCGAGCTCGCCCTGTGTGCAGGAGACGCAGACAGCAATGTGGGAAAACTGTTCCCCTCGCAGGTGAAGAAGAAAAGACAAAAATATTTGTATTTATATTCCTATTTTCTTTTCTAGGCATTTTAATTTGCAGTTGTTGAGAGTTGCGCTGTGTGCATCTGGAAGTCTCAGCAAGCCAGTGAGCTGTGACTCCATAAAAGCTGTGAGCCTCGGGAAGACGTTCTAGAGGGGATTGTTAAACAGAATTCATTTCCATTAAGCCAGACCACACTGTGACTGTGTCTGGCGGGACAATGAGACTCTTATCAGTTAGCAGCACCTGGTTCTTGCGAGCGCGCAGAGCTGATTACTTAAAGTAATCTTTCACTATTATCGACAGACCCAATTGCTGTAGTTTCAACTTGTTACAGTGTTACCACAGCAACCCTGTGTGAGCTTTCCATGGCACCCCTGGGCTGTGCTCGACACAGATGGAAGAGACTGTGAGCCTTAATACTTGAGAAGACATTCAAGGGTGGATTGTTAAACAGAACCCATTCCCATAAGGCATCTAGGTGGATCTACAATTCCTTTTTTAGCAGACGCTTTTGTCCAAAGCAACGTACATCAGAGAGTAAGTAGAGCACAAAATCTGTCTGTCGGTATATTAAGACTCTTTCGTCAGGGTCTTCAGAGCAGATAACATCCCTACATTACACATTTGAGGTCATTTATATACAGTATTGTGTATTTTAATGTCTTATTTTCACTTAAAGGACGGGTTGGTAATTTTTCGAAAACTAGCATGATTTTGAAAGTAGCATTCCCTCAGTGCTCCGTCTGCACCCACCATCTCCCCTCTGTGCTCCCTCAAAAGCCATGCCCCCCTCACTTACATGCACAAGCGCCATTGGTCCAGAAGCAAAGCTCAGCTCATGCTTTGAGTGTTGGGCTCGTGCATGCATGGGCTAGAGAGCGAGCAGGGAGACAGGGAGGCGTGTGATTGGTTCATCAGATTGGTACCTCGTGGCAGACATTGGTCAAAGTGTTTACATGCTTCCAGCTGCTACAGATGACGGATTTTCTTCGTTCCTTTTTCAGAGCACATGAGTTATTAATGTCTGTCAGGAAATTCAACCAGAATCTTGAAAAGTGTATCTGGAGAAAATGACCAACCCTGCCTTTAATGTCATATTTCTGTTTCTTTTAGATCTTGTTTTAAAAAAAAAAAAATTTCAGAATTGATCCTTTCTGTTATTGTTAATGGTTGTTTTAGACATTTTTAATTGTTTTCTTTGAATGTTTCATTTGATGTGTTGGGTGAATTACTTAGAATCGCCTTGTTGCAGAAATGTGCTATAGAAATAAACTTGCCTTGGTTAATTCAATTGACAGATGTTTTTTTTTTTTTGTGGTTTTGTTTTTTATACAGTGGATATGCTGCGATATCCGCTACCTGGATGTGTCCATCCTGGGAAAGTTTGCCGTGGTGATGGCTGACCCTCCATGGGACATCCACATGGAGCTCCCCTACGGTACACTGACAGACGATGAGATGAGAAAACTCAACATCCCAATCCTGCAAGATGACGGCTTCCTCTTCCTCTGGGTCACTGGCAGGTAACAACGACAGCAAAAACAGTCCCGCGGAGCTCCTATGCACTATTGAAGACTATGTATGCCTGTACTGAACATGTATGGAGGAAAAGAGGGGAAGAATCCCACTGTGACATCACAAGGAGAGCAAATTTGAAGCGGAGCATTTTTCTCCATGTTGTAAGACTTAATCAGACCAAAGAAGAAAGGACTGGACGGATTTATTTCACATTATGTGGGTCAGTAGACACTCAGGTTACCCAAACATATGTTCAAAAACACTGTAGAAGTGGATTTTTCATAATATGTCCCCTTTAAACTAACTGTCCAAGCATCCAAACATCTACATTTCCATTTGTTTTAAAGTTTAAGCTGCTCCCACAAATAAAAGTAAGCGCTGACCTAGTTAAATAAAGTAGTCGTAGTCATGTCCATTATCTTATGTAACATTACTTAGTCCACAATTTACACAACTTGAGCCTGCACTGTCAAATATTTGGATGGGTGTCTGCTCAAAACTCTTATCTACTTGACTTCTCTTCCCGCAGGGCTATGGAGCTGGGCAGAGAGTGTCTCAGTCTTTGGGGGTGGGTATCTCTTTCTTTACATCAAATCACATCTGTGAATCAATACGGACACCATCAGATTCAATTGTTTATGCATTTGCTGCCTTTTTGAAACATATGTTCTCCTTCCCTCAGCTATGAGCGCGTTGATGAAATTATCTGGGTGAAAACAAACCAGCTTCAGAGAATCATCCGCACAGGAAGGACGGGACATTGGCTGAACCACGGGAAGGAGCACTGCCTGGTGTGTTCAAGTGTATCCTCTCGTATTTTTAACCGTCTGTCGTACACTGTTACAATTATTACATTTAATGAAGGAATCTTGCCAACAGAGGCACAGCCGTGAAACATGGACGTGTTTTGGAGTGAGCTTGTGCGGATGTGTTGTTTGTAAACCTGCCAGAAAAAGTGTGAAATAAAGAACGTATAAAACTTAAACGATCTGTTTGTTTTCAGGTGGGTGTGAAGGGAAATCCTCAAGGCTTCAACAGAGGGTTGGACTGCGATGTCATCGTAGCAGAGGTCAATAATTCTATCTTCTGTTATTTGTATTAATCCTAAAATGATTTGCAGCCCAAGAGGTTAATCAACTCACAACACTCTGTTTCAGGTCCGCTCCACCAGTCACAAACCAGATGAGATCTACGGCATGATAGAGAGACTCTCCCCCGGCACCAGGAAGATTGAGCTTTTTGGTCGACCCCACAACGTCCAGCCGAACTGGTAACATATTGTCATCCTTTAATTGAATGTAACTGTTGTGCTAACTTTACATGGACTGATTTTTCCCTTTTCTCTTGTAAGGGTCACGCTTGGAAACCAGCTCGACGGCATCCATCTCCTGGATCCCGACGTCGTGGCTCGGTTTAAGGAGCAGTATCCAGACGGCGTCATCTCCAAACCCAAAAACATGCAGTGATGACTTTATCAGTGGTCACAGGTTTGGAGACGTTTGTCCAGAGACTGTTTTTTCTTCTTTTTTTTTTTTATACCAGGTGAACTAAATTTTCTTAAATAAATCTCATTTACAAGATAAACAACAGTCTGTGTCTTAGTTAAAAGATGAACAAGGTGGACCACTTAAAAAAAATAAAAAGCCATATGAAACTCTGACACACACGCTGAATGTCGTCCTCTGCGTCCTTACATGGTCCACAAGGCCAGCACCTCGTCCTCAGTCCAGCAGTCATATGTCTTCTTTTTGGATTCACAGCGCGATGAAAACATTTAGACAACGGGCTTGCAGCTGAAATCTTTAAACATGGCGCTGACGCTTACTATTGCCTGGCCAATCAGACGTTACCTACACTACGAGAGCCTGACCAATCAGATGTTCAGCCCTGCAGGCCCTGCCCCAAAAGTCCCTAGACCGTCAGAAAGTACAAAACCCCTAGCAGGGCCTTTTTATTAGAGTAGATTATTTAACTGGAACTAGACATTTACCCGGGTAGATTTGGTCAAAACTCAGTACTTCTTCAAAAAGACCATAGCTCCTCCGGTCGAAACGGGGCTAAAGTGTTTATAATGGGCACTGCAGTCATTTGGAGGAACCTTTTTAGCTCCTGCTTCAGAGTAGGTACCATGGTGGTGTGTGTGCAGACAGAAGTACCCATTGTGTGTAGTTCTCAGGGAACTCCGTAGTGTAAAGGTCGCACAGTGAAGCTAACTGCACACTCCCCTCTTCACTTCTAACCTGTGCAGGGGCGGTTCTAGAAGGTAGCAGGTGTGACCTGGGCACTACTACCTTTTAAAAAAATAAATAAAAATCACAACACATAAAACACAGGATACGTTTGTGTAATTCATTTGTTATTTTGTTAGCAAAGAGTAACGGGTCATTAGACAAACTGTAGGTTTGAAAAAGGAACAGTCGTTTTTGAATCAAGGTACAAACATTTTCAATTTCAGCAGGTTTTTTCTTTTTTAACAGTCATTCAGAATCTCATTCATGTCAGTTTATCTCAGGCAAACACAGAACCCTTTTCATCCTTAAAAAAAACATCTGCTGCTTGGTACAGTTTATTTAAAAAAAAAAAACAGTATATACATTTTAATGTCAAACAAAACCGAGATTTTGTTTTATTGTAAAAATATACAAACATAAGAAATTAGTCCGAGTGAGCAGAAGTCAAACATGTTTGTCAAAATGCATTAGAGAAACTAGTCTTGCTTTGCCGCTTTAATTCAAGCAAGCCAAAAAAAAAAATCAGCTGCAGAGAAACTTTGACTTTGCAAATATAACCTGTTGTTTTCTCCACAAGGACGGTATTGCATTTGTTCTCGGGTTAGGGTTAATTTCTAATGTTTCACTGTGAGTGTTCTGTGTTTTGTCAGATCAGTAGAAACGTCAACATCAGATTTAGATACATGATTCCATCCCTTAGGGTGGAGACTGGTAATGATCAGGGTGACATGGAGATAAACATAATTATACCTTTTGAAGGCTGAGTCTTTTGTCCTGCTTTGTGAAACACCTACAATTGCCGGATTGAAAACTTAGCAGTTTTCTTCACAAAGGTATCCCCCTCCTCCCCCCCCAAAAAAAGAGAACGCTTCCCATAAGAAAACAAAAAAAGTAGTGCACTTTTTGGCTATGAATGCCGCAAACAAGTCTCTTTGTCTTCTCTTTCTTCTCCCAGTTGACGTCATGTTAAGAACAAAGTCCCTTTCAGTCTGTTTTCCTCGTTGAATCAAAACTCTCATTGAGGGTTTTTCTTTTATGGCAGCAAGCAAAGAAGGGTTAAAACTACAGTTCATGTTAGGTGCTCGGCTATCAGGCTCCCAGGTCCCAAGTTTGAACAGGCAACAGAGAAATTTGATTCTGGAGTCCAATTATCTCCTTCCCAGCCTCCTCAATATGTGGCGTCTACTGCGTTGATGTTGCTGTCCAGCTGGTGTCTAAACGACAGCCTGGCCTTTGTGGAGAAGTAGATTTGGGAGCCCCGACTCAGACTTCCTGCTCCTTCGCTGTCACTGCCCCAGGATGTGGTGGAGGAGAGGCGGGGCTTCATCTCGTCAATGGGAACTGAGGGGTGGAAGACAAGAGACAGAAAATCAGGCTTTATATGGCTGTATAGGATTAAATGTACAACTTTAAATGTAAGTAGTGGTTTAAAAGCTTTCAATACAAATGGTTAAAGAAAAACATTTAAGTGATAATGGGTAACGTTTTGTGTCAGGGGTTTTGTTTGCTGTCTCCAGTGTAGCAGTCGAAGCTGCTTGGCAACATGAGAAAAGATTGACGCTGGAACAGCTGACGACGCAAACCAGGAAACCTCATGTAGACCACACTGTGTCATTTCAGTGCAGCCTGAGTGGTCTGAGTGGGTCCTTCCTGGCCTGGATCCCTTGAAGAATGTTATCCTTGAATTGGGACTCGGCTGTCCAAGAAGTGGAATTAGTCATTGCTACTCTATCCACTTGTTGGTGAACTACAGTTTGAAGCCTCATGGGCGACATCTTGTTTTTTTGTACAGCCAATGACAGTGCTGGGAGTAACGCGTTACTGAGTTAAGCGTTACTGTAACGCCACTACTGTTTGGGGCAACGTAACAAATGAGTTACTTTCCAGATTCAACAACGTCGTTCATATTACTTAAGATTTAAAAGCGTTGCTCTTTACTTTGTGAAACATAAAGCGAGGTTACACTAATGTTAGCGCAGCTGCTCCGTAAACAAACAGGAGCACGGGATCATTCAGCCGTCAGTTTTCTGTCTCAGAAACATCAACATTCTGTTTCCCTGCTCAAGTTAAATGACAAGAACTGTAGTCGCACAGGTGCAGGCCCGAGGAGGAGACACTCCAGACAAACAGCCAGCTTTGTTTAAAACACCGCCTGCTCCACCATCTGTAAGCCGGACTGGTAGACTGATAGACAGGTATGTCGACGTGCTTCATATCAACTGTTTGTGTGTGTCTGTTGCCTTCAGAGATTGGTAGAATACCATATTGAAAATAACTAGTGTTTGAAATTTTGGAGTTGTCACAGCTCAATTCTGCCACAGCAGCACTAAATAATATGAACATTAATACGAGGATGGAAGCAAATAAAGGTACGCTGAAGTTTCTTTCCTATGTAACTACTTTTATAATAACTGTAACTGTTAGTAACTTTGTTACTTTTTCATAGAAGTAACAAGTAAATGTAAGTTACGACTTTTTAGTAACGTGCCCAACACTGGCCAAAAGTGACCACATTCAAACAAGACTGTAGGTTCACTTTGATGTAGACTGATTGGCAGGTCAGTGTTTAAATCATAGGTAGCCATACCCTAAAAAGCTGCTGAGTCGTCAGTTTTACTTGATATTAGGCTGAAACATACAAAGTGAACACTATGCTGTAATGAAAAAGACTTAAGAATATAAATACATATTGAGAAATAGGCTTTCTTTCTTTGAGACTTTTTCTGAACCAGGTCTCAGTTTGACATCCTAAATAATGAAAGTGAAGTCCCGGCTCACCTGCTGCTGGGGGGCACTGCCTACTCTTGCAGCGCTCTTTACAGCGTCTGTAGAAAGGAAAACACTGCAGCATCTTCACTCCCATAGCATCGATGTCTGTAGAGAGAGAGGGGGAAGTGAACAAAGAGATAAGAGGTGAGCAAATAATCACTTCAGAGGATATCCTCATGCTACTTCCACTCTCGGACTGCACGTAACTCAACACTATCTTGCATGCCGACATCTCCCATTGTTGCCTTTTTAAGTGACCTTGACCTGCTGACAGCGTACCTGCAGGGCCTCCTGACAGCTCCTTGTGTCCTCACCAGGTCACACTTTAATGGAATTATGATCCTGCACCTCAGCTGCCTGATGGTCTAATTTAAGCTGACAATTTCACTGAATGGCACCGTCCCAGTACCAAGCTGATCAGTCCGTATTTACTGTGCCACCATCATTATCCTCCATGCTGTCTAATCCCAGACAAGAACGTCAATGGGCCATAGCAGACGAAACAAAATATTAAGCCCTCTTCTGAAAATGACTGACAGATTACATAGAGCTCATCTGCTGGGTGCAAGTTCTGAATAACCAGCAGAGGTCCTTTTATCAGAGCAGAGCTGCAGTTTAGCTACTTTATGTCCATCCCGTTGCAGATCTGGAGTGGACTTACATGTACCCTAAAAATACTGTGCAGATAAAGTGAAGCAACAAGTCAGACTCAGTTCCCTGAGGATCCGACCTCTATCTGTGGTACCTCCACTTGATAAGATAAAGCCAAGGCCACATGCTGACACTGAGCTCTATTTACTTACAGTGAAAAATCAAGTATTTTAGTCTAATCTGGTTAGAAAAGGGGTCAAGTGAAATAGAACAGAGAGGGAGGTGATTGATGTCAACTTTGTCAATTGTAATGAGTTTTTTTCTGCTGCAAATGACCTAAACTATGATCTGCAACTTTAACCAAACCAAGCATCAGAAGGTACAGAGGTAGCTTTGGTTAAAAGTTCCAGCATGCTTTTCAAGTGAACAAAGGGATGACACATTTACTTTCCACAAATCATTTAAAAAGTCCCTCCATTACACTGAAATACCTTCTGGTTTACTCTGTGACAGGAGATGATAAACTGTACAGTGACAGGGTATAAGCACAAATCAGTCTGTCTTGGACTGTTAGATCTTTTTCCCATCTCTAAGGGTTGCTATAAAAACCATCTCTTGTAAAAAAAAATAAAAAGAAGATGGATGGAAGGATTGACACATCAACAAGAGGTGGAGTCTGAGGGGTTACTGATCCACAAAGACAGAAAAAACAAGAACCGCAAAAAGGTTAAACATTAAAACAAATGTACAGATGGCAAATCAGATTCAAAGTTACAAAAATTGCGAAATGACTGCATTGATGCTAAAGTAGACAAAATACATCTCCAGAGACACACAGAAACCACCAGAAAAAAAAAGTGGTTTGTGAATCTCAAATTGACTAAGCAGAGTCTGTAATAATTGCCAAAATCAATTGCATCCATTGTTCATGATTTATTTAGAGGTTTGGATTCGAAATGACCAAAGGGAAACTGTGATTGCAACAAAAGGATAAGAGTGTTTGGCTCACACTTTTTTCCCCCCCACTGTTTACTGTCAAGCCAGTGCTGCCTGACTCAATAACAGGGGGACGTGACAACTCACACATAGCACACTAGAGCACCTCTAACATGTTACAAACAAACCAGGCTGGAGATCTGAGGTCTCCTTGTATCTCTGATTTCTTTTTCTTTTTTTTTTTTTTTTAATCAAGTTGAACATAAAGAAGGCTCTCTTTTTCTTTACCGTCTATGGCACCTCCCTTCTAACTTTCATGCAGGTGTGGCTGTGAAATCGTATCCCGTTTACAGACACAGTGAAATCCATTATGTTTGGGTCAATTAAGAGGTTCAGTCAGTTAAACTCAAAGTATTAGAACAAGGACAGACCATGTTTATCCACACAGACTTTTTAAATTCTTGGTGTTATAATGAATAGGTTTTTATTTTTTTCTATTAAAAAGATGTGTGTGCAATGCTGTTCATCACAAAAGCACACATAGTATTAAGGCCGTAGTCAGTAATGAGGAATTTGGGCTCAGATCAGTGGCTGTGGGGGTCTGGCAGCACATAGCAGCCTAGGAGCCTGGAGGAGAAAAACAAGCTCAGATGGCACACACACACACACACACACACACACACACACACACACACACACACACACACACACACACAAAACCTACTCAGAAAACACAGACAGTGCCCATAATGGTAACCCAGCAGAGGGTGAGAAAAGAGAAGTAAAAATAAGCAGATTTTACAGAGAGGACATGATTGAAAAAGGAGGCTAAAAAATGATGGAAACAATACTCAAGAGGACATGAAAAGTGAAAAAAGAAACAGGCAATTGAGGTCTGAATTTGTGAATGGATTCCTCAAATGTTCCTCGAAATCTGCCAGCGTCTAATGCAAGCACCTGAAAAAATGCAATTCTACTTGTTCAGTGAAGGCTCACTGACAGATTGCCCAATCCCCTCCAGAGAAACACAAACAGTTGTCACAATCTTAAGTGCGTTTGTTTTGTGTGCGTGTTTTTACTGGAAAAAAAGTGTCAGGGCGACTTAAACATGTTTGCTGCAGCTTGATCCCGACATATTCTCAATTTCTAAGCGTGAGTGGGACTTTTCTCTCCCTGCAAACGCCCCTCACAGCTCCACACTCAGCCCTTTCTCTGCTGTGTAAACAATGTGCAGCAGAGCACAGAGTACTCTTAACATTTCCTCTGAGCTCCCCTTTTCTATACACTCCCTCAGTCCTTTCTTTTTTTTTTTAATTACGGTTGTCAGGCTGCATGACGCACATGCTTTGTGTATGCACAATGTTTTTCTATTTACATCAGCAAACAATCGGATTTTAATCAAATTCATTACACCTAAAGGGATAGCTGGCATAAATTAGAGCATAAAAAATAAAATAGGCTTTCAAAAATGTGGCTACTTCAAGTCAATATGAAATATTTCCCCACCCACCTCCGCCTCTAATAATTTGCATATAGTCTATAAAAAAGTCTCTAAACCTCCAGGCCTATGTCTGCTTTTGCTTTCTCTTACAACTTTTTTTGTTGTATTGTTTGGCCTGTTATTACACTTCTTAGTTGTTAATAATAATACTCCTCTTCATGCAGGCGACAAATTGCATCACAGTAGACAATAAAAGCAAAACTTTCAGATAAGCGTGCAGGAGGCTTCTCTGTGCGCGTCAGGTGAGAAGGTTGAATGAAACGCTGCGCCAGACAGGTTAATCCACAGTAACCTAACCCTTCATGTGGAACACTACGCGCCATTTATATCCTCTGTCTCTGTGAATAATCTATTAAAGACGCGCTTGTTTACATAATGGCAGCGTGAGAAGTGGACACACTCGTTTTCTTCTCATTTAAGTAAGAAAGGGAAAATGTCAATTCAGTGATGCAAATTAAACTGCCTGACAAGTCCGTTAAAAACAACAAATTGGCGCATTCAAGCGTGCAAAAAAAAAAGTGGTTTTAGGAAACAGTAGCCTGTCCTACACTATCAAAAAAAAAAAAAAAGATCCCAGCATACCAAACAGAGCCCTCTAACTGACACACCTCCTTCTCCAAAACTCCAAAACAAGTTTCATTTACCTACCTAGCGAAATAAACCTGCAGACCTCAAGTCCAGGCACTGGAAATCTGATTTTCTTGTTCAGTTTCCGGATGTTAATACACTATTCTCGCTTCGTTCCCCTTCTTTCAAAAAAAAAAAAAGGGATTCAGCAGTGTGTGTCCCGCCTGCTCCGTTGCGTCCTCATGCGTCCTGCAGGTTTGTGTGACTGGACTTTAAATAGCCAAATCCCTGCTGGAGCTGCAGCGCCTTCGTTCTCTACCCTCCTTTCCTCACCACTACTTTCCTGATTCGCTGACTCTCACCCATCCCACCCACACACACACACACACACACACACATATACACACACACATACACACACACACACACACACACACACACACGCTCATCATGCGCACATGCGCTTTGCTCTGTTTTGCCTCCACCTAATTGGCGCTGCTGTTGTTACAGATAACACACATTTTAATCAGAAATAACTTCACTACCATGTAGACAGGATGGATTAAGTCATGTGCACGCTAAGAAGGTCATGAGTGAAGGGGATTTAAACTCTTAAATTATTGTCAGCAGGGTGCTAGTATTCTAACAATAGACTCCTTGTTATCTGTAAGAGTATTATTTCCGAATCAGTCATCTTTTCTCCTCTTTTGTATCACACAATGTGTACTTGGTACTGACAGGATTGAATCAATCGATACATTTGTATAGTGCCAATTCATACAAAAGTTATCTCATGACACTTGACAAAAAGAAAAATTCCATAATGTACAATTTGTTTTGGACTCAATTGAACAGACAGAAACAGTTTTTCTTCAACATGATGATGAAATAAGTACTAGTAACATAATTCAGTTACTGCACAAATTATTATGAGAAAAATGTTATGAGACAGAACTGTTCAAATGAGGGAAGAAAGACCTAGCTGTAGAGGAAATCCAGAGGTCGGGTCAGAGATATGCTGTCAATGAATATTGGTGTACTTAGCACCATCTGGCACTGATGAGGCATACTGTTTGTCTGCTGCATTTTACCCTCGTCTGCCAAAACAAATGAGCACAAATCGTATATACCCAACACTTCAAACTATTTTTTCGATCACAATTAAAGACAGGTTTTATGTTTTTAAAAATTGACCAAAAAATATGACAGATAAAAGCGAAGGCATGCCATGGGCAGGGGAGTCCATAGCTCTTCATGACCCATGGTTTACTGCTGCATTATAGCTCTCTACTGAGCTCATGTCTCCGGTTGGAGGAATTGTCGTAGTGGAAATTTACCCAGATGAGTTCTCAGACTGAATCTGCCCCTGCTGGTCAGAAATCACCCAGGAAACAGTTTGTATTGCAAAGCGTAATCTGCAGGAGGGACTAAACCACAAGTTCATTATTCAATGTTTTCCCTTATACAGTAGTTCATATGAGTCTGATTGTAATCAGGTCAGACTGGAAGTGGCAGTAAAAGGTTTTTATCTCTATCTGTTGCATGTTTTTACAGCAGCTTTAAAATGACTGTGTGGCTGTCCAGTCTAACCCCTGTTGATGTGCACGTGTTCCAATTCAATATGTGCACACACACACAGGCACACATGCATGGGTTTACACCTGTGGCTGTGAGTGAAGGAGAGACATGCTGTACCTCAGTGGGACATCGTCTCTAATTACAAATCAACCATGTGTGGATGATTAATAGGAAAGCAGCCGACTTGAAGCGTAGCAGCTTTAAAGGTATACTTTCAAATTAAACATGAGGAACTTTAATGTCATGGCAAATCTGTCTCACTCAGATGCATCTTCATATATAAATAAATACTTAGCAGTTGAGGACAATTGCTTATTTCTGCCTATCTTATTTTTTTACCTCCAAGAATATATTTAAGAATATTAAGGATAACATTATTTTTAGGTTAGTGTATCAAATGAATCTTTAAATCCCCTAACTTTAAAGGCTATACCTTTTGCATACTTCCAGACCAATTGTAAACTTTCAGTGGGTCACATGATTCTTTTATACAGCTTTTTGAAATCTTTTACAGTTTGTAGACTACCCAGATTTAAGTCTCCAGTACAGCTTATTTTGGCTGGAAAGTGTATGTTTCTGAATACATTACTGGCATGACTTACCACCCAGTGCCCAAAATATTCCTGTCAGCTTAGTTTTGTGCTTAAACTAATACAAATGAAGCTGTTGCTTAAAGGACAACCTCCATGAATGTGCAAGGTGCCATGCTTGTTTCAATACTTTTTCATCTCGGCTTTAAGGGTCTGGTGCCAGCGTTCTAGTGCTCCTTGTGACTGAGGATGGTAAGGACTAGACACAATGTGCTGAATAACCAGGGATTGCACGGTTTGTTTAAAAACTTTGGACTGAAAGTTCTTTCAGTTTGTACTACTTTTGTACGGTGGCCGGTAGAGGTCAAATGCTCAGCAACTGATGAAACGACAAACATTTAGAAAAAACCTGCAGCATATATAGAAACGCTGCACTTTCAAAAGCAAATGCAAACTACCACAACAAATGCAAAGGCTGCAAACGAAACAAACGCGCTGCAAATAGGCAAAAAAAACTGCATAAGCATCGAAAGCGCTGCAAGTACAGAAACGAAACTTAAGTCAAAACACACACCGGGGTTCTGCCCCACTTTCTACTGTGCGCAACACTTCTTTATAACATGTAGGGGGGAAAAACACACAAGTTTGAGAAATGAGGTCTTGTTGAGCGGTAGCTTTGCTAAGTTGGCTGCCCGGCTACCGGCACCGTTGCCCGGCTTGAGTAGGCTACGGGACTTCCGTCTGCCAGGATTTTGAACTTGTCAGGCCCGGGGCAGAGGGCTCTCCGTGGGTAAAGTGTCAGTGTTTGATGACAGGGAGAATGTTAAACTGTAGCAAAGAGATGAGTAGCGAGTTCAACTCGGACACCGTGGATGGTGAAAGCACGAAGTGTCAGGCTGGTAAAGCGGATGCAGAGGGATAAGTTGCAGCTGGAGCTCATAGCCCCAGAGGTAGCACTAGCTCCAGGCATCCCGGGGCTACAGCCACAGACCCACACTCGACTCTCGTCCCCGATGTCAAAATCCCAGTCTGACTCGTTTCAGTAACAGTGAAGTTATTCTGTGTCTTTCAACGATACAACTTCCCCTATCTAAACATAACTTTCTGTTCCTAGCTGTCTCTCTTACTCTATCTCGTAAATGAACAGATCCACAGCGCCCCTACAGGCCTGGAGCACTTCCGTTGAAGGCTGAACTTGCAGCGTTTCTGTGTTTGCAGTTGTTTTCTGGTTGTGTGTGTTTTGACTTAAGTTTAGTTTCTTTACTTGCAGCGCGTTTGATGCTTATGCAGTTTTTTTGTCTATTTGCAGCGCGTTTGTTTCGTTTGCAGCGCGTTTGTTTCGTTTGCAGCGCGTTTGTGTCTTTGCAGCGCGTTTGTGTCTTTGCAGCGCGCTTCATTCTTTGCATTTGTTGTGGTAGTTTGTGTTTGCTTTTGAAAGTGCAGCGTTTCTATATATGCTGCGCGTTTTTTCTAAATGTATGTCGTTTCATCAGCTGCTGAGCGTTTGACCTCTACCGGCCGCCATACTTTTGGAAGGCCAAACATGAAAAACGTTAGCATGGCCCTGGTTACAGTTGGTGAAGTGATTTTTACGGTGAGGAATGGCCTCAGGAAAACGAGTGGCAGAACAAATCAGTGAAAGGAGGACCTGATTTCCAGACCTAGACTTTGGAAGTGGGTCAACACAGACAACAGTAACATTCTCGAAAGGCTCTCACACTGCAGGTATGGGACTGAGATGGACAGGTGGTAGTACTACAAGTTTTGTAGAACCTCGACACATCAGATTTCAATCCTGGCCAGAAAAAATGTTGGAGAATGCGGGTATGAGTTTTTGTGATTCCTGCATGACCAGACCATGTCAAACTATAGAAGATTGTGACGGTACATGGAAAGGACATCTATCTGATACACAGTAACCCAGTCTTCTTCCTTACCTTCCTCTGTCAACTTAGGACAAGAAACCCACTTACTTATCAAAACCCCTTTTTTTTAATAAAAGGAATGTGATTCCTTCTCGTCTGCTTCTTCTCTAGCAGCAGAATAACGCATAGAAGTACAAGCATCAGCTTTTTGAGCTTCAATTAACAACTAAAGCATCACCGGCAGTGAGCTTGGGATCTGGTGACTGACAGAGAACACCTCAGCGTAACTTTTTGTCAGTTCATCTTGTTCTTCACTTGTGTCAGGAACATCCAAAACTTCAGGGCTAGACAGCGCTTTATCCCCGGCTATATCATTCCCCATCATGAGATCCACCCCTTTTATAGGAAATGATTTACGTGCAGCAACATTAAGGAATCCTGAGATCATTTTTGACCTGACATGCACACGATGAAGTGGGGCAGGTATGTAACCCAAATCTGGATACCACGCACTATGGTACGTGCTTTGCAGGACGATTCAGAACTGAGAGGCAGGAGTTCAGATATGAAAGACTATTACCCACGTGCAACAGATTCCAAACTTACACTGACAATTTTGTCATGCCTTCACAAGGAGTCAAGTGGTCCTTCTGCAGTGTCCCCCACTTGCATTCAGTCACTCGTTCCTCTCCTTGTAAGGTGCCAAGTGGCCCTGCCAGTCTGGTGATGGCCTGAACACGATCACAGTGTAGCTTCCTGTGAACCCACGTATAGGCTTAGTTATATCAGGAGCCTAACCACTCCCACTGCTCAATTGGCCTTTAGTGCCACCTTGATATTAAACACTTTCAGACAGTGGAACCAATGGGGTGGCGAATGGAAAGTGACATTGTCACAATACTGACATCATCCCCTGTGAATTTGAGCTTTGCTGGTAATTTAATCCCTCGGTAGCACTGCTCCACTGGCCCAGAGACGGAAATAGAAGGGCGGTAAATGGCAGCGAGGACGAAGATAGCAACAGAAAGAACAAGAGACATAGGAGGCCGGGGCAAAAGTTGACCTTCCATAATGTTAAAATACAAAATAAAAGCAGTCGAAACGTAATTCAGTGGGCTCCTTCTTTCAGACAGGATCAAAAGAAGTACTGGGGCGCACAAATCATTTAGGGCAAAACTGCATCCTCCTCAGAGTCAAATGCAGTGCGTGGAAACGTTAGTCCTTTGCACCAAAATACATTTGCCTAAAGTGATTTGTGAAATTCTGTTAAAGCAAAAATATAGATACCGTCTTGAACATATTAAAATATTTTAAGATACAAGCATCCATATCCGAGACTTATCAAAAATCTGTATGAACAAACTAAAACCAGTTTAGTCTCCTTTGTTTAATGATCCTCACTGTTTACAGCTCCCTGCTTCCTGTTCCCTCCCTCAGACATTTCCCACACTCAAGATTTGTTGACTTTCTGTTGATGTTGACTTGTTTCTGTGGAGCCGGGACTTGGACTGACTGAAGCTGGGTGAGATCACACACGTCGATTCCAGCACCCTCTTTTATTCTCCCCAGAGGCCTCGCTCCTCTCAGATCGAGAATGTCACTTATCTCATGCTTTGTGCTTTGTTTTGATGTCATCAACATTTATTGTTCCTCATGATTACATTCATCCTGAAGTGCATTGGGGGACAAGTCTTAACATGGTTGTACCCTATATGATGTAAATAATATGAGGTGTGTAGAAAGACAATCTGAGGGCAAAGAGCAGTTTGGCTTTACTTATACCTGAGTTTGATCTTGTATTGCACATATTGTACATTGTCTTGGTATAGATCAGGGTGTAGATATATATTTTATATTATAGACATTTATTGGATTTTAACACATTATTTTAAGAAATTCCCTTCTATTTTTTGTATCAATATTTCATATTTATCAATAAATAAATACAATTAAATTAGCCAATAATTAATTACGGAATATATTTTAGTATAGTTCAATGACACAAGTTAACATGATTACAGCTAAACTCGTAGATGATGAGATGCCAGCCTGCTAATGTTTTGCCAGTTAGCATTAGCATTATAAAGATGCTAGGGGATTTTCTCTGATTGAATGTAATCACTGCTTATTTAGTTATTTAGAACAACAGTTCAAATTATCAAGACAACATTTTTTTAAATGAATAGTTTAAGCTACAAATGATCAGTATGTAAATAATCAGTAAATCCAGCTTAGTTGAGGCTATAACAGGAATAGCTTGCTACTAGTGTTGTTGTTTTTCTGTTTTGGCTGAGTGCTGTAAATCTAGTTGAATATCTGTTCATGGGAAAAAAACAAGACCCCAACTTAATGACGCCTCTTTTCTGTAAATTATAGACAGGCAAAAATGTTCTGAAAGTGAAGTGAAAGGTCGAAACAGTTTGAATGTCAGACTTGCTGACAATGTTTTAAAATAAACTGCTGAGTTTTCCTGACTGTGTTCTTTGTGGCTGGGCTTTACTCATTCATAATGTGGATAGTGTGGTTGACGTAATAATTGGGTGGTGGACACTGCTGAGCTATTACTTACATCTGAGTTTGTACCACCGGTGACAGCTTGACTGCTGCTTTTTTGTTTGTTTGAGGCTGCGATTTGTTGCTACACTAATGGGAATGAGAGAATGTAGGCATACTGACGGCACAGCTTCAACAAAGCAAAAATATGACTTCAATTGAAAGCTTTAGTTATCTTGTACAGGTTGTTCTGTACTACTGTGCTGGTAAAATCCTGTTTTTACACTGTTTGCTCGGTGCATGTGTACACTTGTATAATTATCCATCCACCAGACCATTCAAAAAACTTTCTTTGAATCTCCGAATTCCTTCAGCGGGGCTACGATTTGCATGAAAAGAGACCAATGAGAACGGGGCCCCTATCCTGTTTTCCTCCCTTTGTTCTGCCATTCTTTTATTCCAAATTCTTCCAACAATATGCTCCTTCCTCACTCGCAAGTCCTGCACCAATGTTTATTGTCACTACATAGGGAACAGACCTTATTTCCCTCAATGTCCTGGAGGTTTATAACATGGTAACAGATTGAAAAATCTGAAAAAGGGGGTTTGAAAACTGTTGTCACTAAAAAATACAAAAAGTCATTTTTAATGAGAAGCACATCTTCATGTATTTATCTGTACAGCCAGATACTTTGGATTTAGCTTTGAGCCACAGCTTTGTGTTGTTTGGCCTCCCTCAACACACTGTGTCTATATTTACCAAGCCGCAGCTCTGCAACAGGCTTTTAACTTGAAAGTTAGGTAACTATTACCAAGAAGAGGCTCCATGGCAACAAAAGATTATGAGCTTAACCTGCACCTATGCTAACTTGCGCTGCTGGTCCAGATTGTGTCCTGTGTATGCAGCTGCAGTGTGCGATGTTTCCAAAGGGGGCGTGCTGACCTTTTGACATCGTCCCCAGCGCGCAGTAATCCTGTTAGATCTGGCTGTCTAGCCCAGAATGAGATGATTAATCGACAGTGATTCTGCAGAAGTTCTTCAACCAGAAAGAGTTGTAGAGTGTCACAGTTTGAGCACATAGTTCCATAGATGTAAGTGTGTAGGCGGGAAGCAAATGAGCCGTCATTTGTCTCAGGAATCTCACTAATGACACACAAATACACACAAATAAATAGTAAGTAATGTTTAATGTATATTTTAATTAATTTGCTTGGTAAATTCACCTCTTATAAAGTTTAATCTTGTACTATACAATGGAGAAACACAAAATAATTCATTGAATACATTAAAACCATCAGTTAGGAGACAACTCATACAGTAATGGAGTAAGCCGAGGAATTTACTTGAAATGTCATGAAGATGTATCCCTGAATCAAAACTTCCAGAAGCAAATAAAATGCAAGGCACAATCTTGGCTCTTTTGAAGGTGAGGTCTTCATCCCTTTCACAATCCACCGTCATCCTGTAACAGGACAGAAGTCACATGTTTATGTGTTCTGTTTGGGACAGGACGTGATCTCACAGATGACTGACAGTGCTGTAAATGAATATGAGCATCATGTGGGCATTTGTTGATGCAATACATTTTGTGGAAATCTGGGAAAATGAAACAAATGGAGCACAAAGAGAGTTTAGATTGTTCGTGCCTCGTTAGTGTTCATATGCATTATGTTTGAGATCGAGTGAAAGTCAGCACAAATACCTTCTTCAGTCATCACTATATGTTCAACCAGGCGTTATATCCAAGTTTAATTTTCAACCCGCTGATATATTTTTGTTCAAAAGCACATGACCAAAGTTATATTTTGACGATTTTCAGTTTACTTATTTAACACTTATGTTGAGTCACAATGTTTAAGTCCCTTTGTGCTAATG
This sequence comes from Labrus mixtus, assembly GCF_963584025.1. NCBI lineage: Eukaryota > Metazoa > Chordata > Actinopteri > Labriformes > Labridae > Labrus > Labrus mixtus. The sequence goes on from NC_083634.1 coordinate 7,432,522, forward strand.
GCTGGTCAACAGATTGAAAATAAAAAAGTACTTTGTTTCAGAAGAATTGACTTAAAGATAAATCAGAGCATTGCTTCTTTTCAGAAAAAAAGGTGTAACATGTGTTTTTTATGCATTTTCAACCTTTCGATTCCTAATGTGTGGGGTTTAAGGTGTATGTTAGGGTTTTACATCGGCTTATTGACTTTCCTGCTGAGGGGTAAAACTATGCTGATGAGCTTAGTGCAAACAAATCGAGAGTTTGCTTGGCTCTGTGAGCTATCTTTAAACAATCCAACTCCTTATTTGAGAATGCACTTACCTGCTTTTTTTCCAGGGAGAGTTGGCAAGCTAGCAGCTCCTACTTAGTCTGGCTTTACAAAACGTTTTAGAGCTCATTCCTTTGAATGGAGGTTTACGTTTCAATTTTATTGTTTTTTGTAAAAGTGAAATCTGTTTTAAAAGAGGAATTAGAAGTTTGGTTTAATCTAACCAGCTGTAATCTACAGCTGCCAACCAATTAGCTTAGCTTTACATAACAACTAAAAACAAGAAGAGAGCTGTCCCTCTACTGACCACGATCACCTCTAAAGTTCATTGATCAACTCTTTTCTTTCTCTTTTTTTGACAACAGTGCAAAAAGACACAAAAAGTGAAAATGTATCCTTTATATTGGTGGCTCTTAACTCATCTAGCCTCAGGACCCACCACCAACTCCTTCGTGAAAAACCGCGACCCAAATTACTGATATTTTTTCGTACAATCAGATTTCTTTACTGATAAATTGTGCAGCTCGGACCTCAGTCGGTACAAAACGTGTGACAGAAGCAAGAAACTGAACAAAACAAAAGTCGCTTCACAGACTCTCTTTTTTCAAGGCACACTATCGCGACCCACTGAAAATAGCTCTACGACCCACCAGCTGAGAACCACTGCTTTATATTACTCTCATGTCTGTCCACTAAATTTAAGCTAGTAGCTGTATAAGCTGGAATGCTAAGTCTTCTTCCTGCATATGGAGAATAAGCTTAATTTAACTTAGGGTTAGTTTTTTTTCTTTTTTAGCCTTCAGGCGTATTAAACATGCAGACTGAAAAGACAACTGTCTGTTACCTAGCAACTAACTGAGAGCGTGGTGACATCACATCTGGACAAACCGTGAATACAATGAGTAAGGACACCATGAAATAACATTTAACAAGCTGGTTATCTTCGTGTAAAGACTAGGGACCGTCCCATTTTTGTCTGTTGGATCCTTAGAGCTGCTTCGATAAGACACAACATGTCAAACAATTCACTTAGCTTGAACGAGTGCATTTGGTACATGCACACCTGATATGTTGTGCCACTCTTACTACAATCCCTGCCAATCTACCCACTTCCTTGGGCACATATTATGGGCAGTGGTCAAATATACCACACATTTCCCTTTCCTGTTTTCCATCAGCTGTGGACCTGATAGAAACCCAGAATTTCAAAACAGCAGAAAAGAAACACTGTAGGCTATGCTGTAAGGAAATGTCTTTTGTAGCTGGCGCACTATGAGGAACAAAAATATGCTGTTTCAAATTGGCTTGGTTAAATTTGATCCAGTACTTCCCACTTTTATATCCAATATGGATCCTTTGAATATCTTTTATGACCTGTGGGACCTCCTTTTTTGAGATATCACGATTTGTTCACCTACATCTTTGCTGTCCCGACAGTCCCCGCAGATGCATCCTATGCAGCCGTTGATCACCTGGATGCCGCAGAGCACCAGCTGCAACATCCCTACTGCCAGTAAAATGGAGAACAGGACGACATGCCACATCACTGCGTTCTTGGGGAACTCGCAGATTGTCCACATAGTCTGGTTTGTGAGGTAGCTGCCATTACCACTGCAAAGGAGAACAGTAACAGAAACATAAACAGTGGCCAAGACACAATCGACAAAAAAAAAACTATTTATGGAAAATGTGAAGCAGGCCAAGTTTTGGAGATGAAACAAAATGTCAGTCAGGAGGTAATGGGAACAAGTACAGAGTTGAGAAAAAAACATGTGGAAAAAAAAAGAGAACAAACTTTTAAAAGAAATATCAAGAGTTTTACTTGAGAAGCATTAGAATAAATTGTCAAATATTTAAGAAATTGAGTGACATTTCGTGAAATCTTCTGTTTCACTTTTGCCACGAGTAAGATGTGAAAATTGTTTAGTAACATGTCATTGCATATATATATATATATATACAGTGTATATATCTTCAGACGCTGTTAGCTTAGCACCAAGACAAAAACTGCCAGTTGTGCTCTGACCAAAGATAACACATTTTGCCAACTAGTGACTGTACTGCTCACGTTATCTCACTGCTTTTACCCTTACATGTTTAAAACAACACATCAGCCCACATGGTGTTTTCTGTGTGTGTTTTTGCCCATATTCCCAATTTCTATTCCAAACAAACGCCTAATCATTTGCTAGGTACAGCTTTATGTTGATAGTCAAGAGTGGTGATGACCTACTCCTCTTTAAAAAATTAAAAAATCACTTTAGAGGGTGTTTTTTTAAAAGTGCTGAAAACTGCAGCTTTTTTGTCACCTACAGTTCAATAAGCACTTGATTCAGCAGATTTCTTATGACTTATTCAACATTTTATCTATAAATGTATCTAATTCAAAATAGAAGACAAAAGTCAATCAGATAACGGATTAAACTGTATTTACCAGATAAAATGGTTATGACGGTCTATAAAATCTAGCCGGATAAGATTTGATATTTTTGAACAATAGTCTGAAAAAAACCAAAAACTGGTTTCAGTACTATTAGACATACTGATTAACTAAACAGTTATTTTTTCACCCTCCACAGTAGAATTGAAACTGAATGTGTGGTTAATAGAAGAAGTCTGCTCTGAAAAAAACAGATACAGAAAAGGGGAAATTGAGGTTTGAAGGAGGAAGGACAATTTGAGGTTAAACATTATCATCACACAGTGGTTCCCTCTCTTCTAGAATCTGGCGTCCTTTTTATCTGCTGTCATCAGGAACAACATTACATATTAACAAGACACTTTTCCTTGTTAATTATTGTTACAATCAGCTGATGGGCCTCAATCAAGTGATTCATTCTTTTCTGCTTAAGCTAAAACAAAAAGCCTCAGTGGTGCCAGTCCTGTTATGCTTTTAGCATTATCACTTTAGCTGGGCCTTGTGTTGTTTTGGGGCCAGTGAGGAAGTATAATTGAGCAATTGTTCCTTAACTGCAAAACCTAAGAATGCTAATCTGTAGCTTAGCCAGACCTATGATCAAGCTAAAACAAGAAAAGAAAACAGGTTTTCTCTGGCAAGAGAGTTCAAGAGAGGATGCAATCTGACACAAAACTGAATGGTTTGTCCAGTCTGCCACCTAGTGGATTTTAAATGTGATTCATCGATTATGAAGAGCAGAAAGTTCTCTGCTTGTCTAAAAAGAATAAAATGAGTAAATGTGTCCAAAGGAGACTGAGAAGTGCAAACATACCAGAAAAAATGAGTACAGGCTGCAAAACAACAATTATCATAGGAAAATTCTCTACAGAAAAATGACTTTAGAATATGTTTGTTATAGTCGACAAACACTCACAGGTTTTCAAATGGATATTTCCATTGGTCCTCCACCTCACATTTGGGTCCAATAGCCAGACCAGCTGAGGCCACACTGGTGCAGTAGATCGCTCCGACCAATCCAAAAGCAGAGGAGAAAACGGAGCTCAACATCTGGAGGAAAGATGGGAACACAGACTTATTTTACTTTTTCTTTTCACAGAGGAATAAATGCTGGTTTCTTTGAGACCTTACAGTGGCTGTACCCTTTCAGGAGTTTAGTTTTCTTGTTTGTGAATTCTCTATAATTGACTTTTTTGTTGCTCATTTTGTCTTGCACATTAATGTGTTAAACATTTCCACAAATGAAGTCAGGCTGCATGGGAATTAACAAATGGTGTCCTTAAAATATACAATACAATGTTGGGGGATATAAAGTACTGTTACTTTGTCAATATTTGAAGATAAAATTGTCTTTTGGCCTACTTTGTCTGAAAATATAAATAAATACAAAGTTTATAAGATGATCTTTTGAAAAGGTCAATCCACTAATTTGTTTCTTTCAGGACATCCATTATATGGTCTTCCATATCTGTTGAGATGCATCAGATTGATCCAGAGATCATAAAGATACCCTAACCCTCATTTCATCCAAGCACACTGAACAAACTCTATCCGCAGAGGTAGACCAAGAAAAATAGTTGACCGTTGGTACTGTCCAGAGAGATCTGGGAGGGAGGCAACGGGAGTGTGTTGTATCCTATGTCATCATGTTGAGAGAGGTGCTGGAGAAAATGGGCGAGCTGACCCAATCACATGTTGTTTTGGATCAGCAGCACCAGAAGTCCTGGTACGACAAGTCAGCCCAGCAGAGATCCTTCGACCCACGACAGAAAGTGCTGGTCTTCTTCCTAGTGATGAGAACAAACTGCTGGACAAAGGGCAAGGACCGTTTCAAATCCTGAAGAAACTTGAGCCAACTATATATAATATATATATATATATATATATATATATATATACATATAAGTGGTACAGGGACCTGAGAGAAAAACAGAAGTGTGCTGGATGAAGAGGAAGTGGATGAGCAATACGGTATTTATCTCCCTCTCCTCGGTTGGGCATGGCTCTACTCAAAGACCTGACTGGATCCCAGAGTCCCAATCAGATCTGGACAGAGGAGGCAGTGGCAGCTTTCCATGACATCCAGAAATCACTAAGTAAGCAACCTGTTCTCTACAGCCCAACCTTTGACAAACATTTGATTCTGCAAACTGATTCTTCTAACAGGGGTTTCGGAGGGACCTCAGGAGGATCGGCTACATCAGCCGAAAACTGTTCCCCAGAGAGGTTCAGTATTCGACAGTGGAGAAGGAGGCATTGGCTATCAAGTGGGCCCTTGATTCCTTCCGGGACTATACCTCCTTGGCCAAGATTTCACCCTGGAGACAGATCACAAGGCACCTCAATGGATGGAGAGGATGAAGGACACAAACGGAAGAATCACCCGCCGGTATCTGGCACTCTGATAAAGTGACTAATGTACTACTCAGATCACAACGACAAACTCACTGTATAAACTTTATCATCGATGACCCGCTTTGAGTGTGGGCTAGTGCACGCAAGGTGTAGAGAGCGAGCATGGAGACGGGGAAACATGATTGGTTCATTACATTGGTACCTCATGGCAGACATCGGTCAAAGTGTTTACAGGCTTTCGTTCCTTTTCCAGAGAACATGAGTTATTAATGTCTGTCAGGACCTAAAGACAATTTCAACCAAAATCTGAAAAAGTGTATTTCAGGAAAATGACCAACCCTGCCTTTAAGTTGACCTCTTTTATATGCCTAGTTCTTCTAATTTGGTTTGTAAGCTTGGTTTTCTTTTTTGGGGGGTAAAATAAAAAACCCACTCTTTAAAATAACTCCTGTGTCTCGTGCCTTACTGCTTTGTCCCTAACAATAACAATGCAAAGTTGAGAAAGTAAGGTAAGAGTTCAAACTGTATCTGAAAATCTAAAATGAAATTTGATATGATTTTATAAAAATGTTCTTTGCTTGCAGACATCCTTTTTTAGAAGTCTCCACAGTGGGCCAATTTGCATTCTACTTCCTGCTTATGAAGGAGAAGTGAGGACCTCTAAAGGCTACTTCTGTTAAACATATTTAGAACACAAACTCTTATTCTGCTGTTCAATAACTGCTGTGGTTTAAAGGGTCTAAAACAGTGAAGTCAAGTACAATAAGGAAGTTAAAAAATATAAAATAAGGATGTTAAAAAATATATACCATGTTTGTATAGTCCTTAATGTGTCCAGTCATTTCACTGAAATGACAATCTTTTTATGACTTTACTCACCCGGCATCGGTTTCCACAACAACCTGCTCCACAGCAACCCTTGCCCCCAGCCCTGATAGCCGAACAGCTCGGACACAGGATCTGAAAAGTTGAACATATACATTTTCTCACTATTGTTAAGAGTATCACAGGTTACATACTAGAAGTATTATGTAGGTCCCTCAGCATCAAATGTGGGTGTCCTTGTGTGACTGTTCCCTTATCTCTTAAACCAAATATTTGCAAATCCTGAATTGGATTTTCCCTCTCCTCTCATCCCAGCAGTCACTGACATCAAACATCCACTGAATTCAGAGCAGGAATGAAAAAAAAAAACGAACTTCCTGGTCACTGCTCCACACTGTATTATCACAGCAATAACAATGCTGCCTTCAGCAAGATTCAAAGGTCTCTCTGATATATTAATGAGATACGTTTTATGAATCATATATTGTCCTTGTAAACCTTTAAAACAGTGAGATAATTCTGCAAGAAACTCACAATCATCTGCGGGATGTGTGTGGGTCCTTGGGGGAGAATATCTAAATTGCATCAAAGTTTCTCCAAATTTCTCCTCAGAAAAATCTGTATATCATGAAGCTAATGCTAGGTTCCCTTTTTTTTTTAAAGGTCAAAGTTCAAGTACAAAACCACAATGTAAAACTTCTCCCTTACAAATAATAGAATTTCTTTATAAAGTTTTATTAACAAAGTGAACCAAAAGAAAAAGTAGTTATTGTCTGCGGTTAAAAAAGGATAGTACATCATTTGATGAAGGTGAAGCAAATTAAATTCTCGTTAGTTTAATCTGTCGGCCTCTCATTTGTTTTGTTTTATCTTGTGTTTTTAATTTTTTTAAAAACAATGCAGTTGAGTAAATGAAGTATGTTCTGTTCAAACAGTAGTGGGTTGAAGAATGATTGAATTGAAGTATCATACAGCATCAAGTCAAAATCTTCTTCAATCCTACAAAACATTTAGCAGACGCTTTTGTCCATAGTGATGAAGATTCTCAGAATTACACTCTGTAATAAATTCAAGTAGTATTTTTTTCTTTGTTTCATTTCCTCCATAGACTTTTATTCATTATTCCTTTGAAAGTGTAGATGTTTTTTTTTGTCTTTTTTTTAAGTTTTTGTCAGTCGGGACTTTGACTGACATCTCAATTATTCTCAAAATGATACTCCGTCACAATTTATGAATAATTACTTGAAATAAACGGGGTTTTCTATCAGTATATCAACTCAATGTTAAAGATGAAGCAAAACCAAAGTAACATGAAAATATGTGACACAATTCTGGTGTGTTTATACAAAAGGCCTTTTGTATAAGACTGTAAGACTCCACTTTAAATCCATTGAAGCACACAATGAGATTTGACAGATTTACCCATTTCTGAGACAACGACATAAAAAAATAAACATTAAACCACACAATGAAATATCAAACCAGCCTTTTTAAATGTACACGGTTGTTACTTACAAAAAGGCCTCCTCCAATGAGCCCCCCCATGAGCCAAACCTGCAGGGAGATCTGGTCATTTTCCAGATTATTCCCATCAGGGAAGAACAGCAGCAGGTTGGAGATCATGCAGATGAACGCAGACGGCAGCAGAATCAAGCCCACCAGGCGGGCACATTTCCCCGTACAACACATCGTTGTATAACTTATTTTCTTTCCTGTTTCTGCTCCTTCTCTGTTTCTACCCTCTCTTCGAGTGTGTTTCAGTCAAAAGGAAGTCAGTGCAAAGTGGGCGAAACCAAAAAAAAGGAGGCGTACGAGAAAAGCACTCCCACGCAGTGAAAGTCTAATACAAGCATCGATAGTTAGAGCAGGATGGAGACGGAGAGAGAGCAAAGGCTGACTGGTGTGGCTGCAATGTTATCTGATTTTATAGCTGTTAATCTAATACAAGGGTCACAGATACAAAATGAAAAAGAAAAGCAATGGCAAAATGTACTCTCCTAATTGTCAAGGTTCATTTACTGACATAAAGAGAAACTTAAAAAAAGGGGGAAGGTTATCGATGTGGTGTTTTTTCTTGTGTGTTGAAGGGGCTCTAACATGGAGTCCGATGCACTTTGGTTCCAGTTGGTATCAGTCTGTTCTATTTATGGCCTTGTGACAACACAAGAGAGGGCTGGCCAACAGAACGCCTTAATAAATCAATAAAGATGTCGGCCTATCTGTTAAAGATGGGGTGTGGGGTGGTATATGTTTATAACTCTATACACAAACTGTCCTCAGAGGAAAATTTGGTCCCTGGAAAACTGTTAAGAGATAAGATGCTACACGAGAAGTTATGGTGGGGGGTGAAACTGTGACTCTCCTGGTAGCTTTGATCTCCTGGTAACAGTGTTCTAGGGACCCATTTTTTTTCTTTGAGTAAAGTTTGTGTATTTAGTTCAGAAAATAAAGCATAAAACTGTTTCTCCAACTTTCAAATTTCACCACCAAATCTCCAGAGTGCACCTTTAAGTTTGTAATTAGGCATGAATTGCGTATGGGGCAATTTTAGTTCAGTCAGGAGAGACAAATAAATGAATCAAATAAATATTCATTCCACATGTATGATATTGAATTATTTTCAGAGAATCTTTGGCGCTTGAACTCTGCATGGAGACAGGGTGATGAAAGATGTCTGCCCTGAGCAGCAGCAGGATCTGTCCCCCCCCCACCCCCCGTCGTTAAAGCTGATGATGTCATCTGAGGCTGATTGGGATGAAAAGCTGATCATACAAAAATATCAAACAGCACGCACGTCTGAAAAAGTGGAGTTGAATGGGTGCTGGACTAAACCTCCAAAGACAGAGATACACTAAGTCCGCACAACAGAAGCTGCTCTGATTAAATATGGATGGGGAGTTATCACCACATGGGTTTTCTTTTTGATTGTGAACTGTCTTTTGAAGCACATATTACAGTAATAAATCCTTCTTTTCCCTCAGAGCAAGGAAACCTCTCGTTTCATCTTCCTTTGCTTTTATTGGATTGTGGTGATGTGCTGTATATGGGCGCCTCGTGTCAAATGTTAACATGTCATTGGACACCGTGAATCACTGTGTTGTAGACGCTTGACTCATCACTGTGACCTGTACACTAAATCTGATTGGCCATCCTTGAGTGTGCACATGGCTGAGTCTCATTTATAAAGCTCTTCTTGGTTTAGTTCCATCGTATTTATGTTCTTACCTTTAAAAAACCAGAAGCCACTATTGCTTGCGTTCCGGTGATGTTTTTAAAATGTCTGTTCCTCGTGTCCGCACTGAGCTCGGGAAAAGAGCGTTTAGTTGTGCTGCTCCCTCTGCATGGAGCTTTCTCCAAAATGACTTGAATATGGCATTTCGCTTTAAGCCTCTGGCTCGATCTTAGAAGACAAAAAACACGAGACAATTGGACAGTGCCTGTGTTTCTGAATTGTAATCTGTCATCATTACTCTGCACTTTATCTGTGAACTAATATGCACATTGTAAATGTTGTTTTCTCTTAACTTGTTGTTTGTTTCTTAATCATGCAATATTTATTATGACGTGTGCTGCTGCCCTCTTGGCCAGGTCACCCCGTGTGAAAGAGATCTTGATCTCAATGGGTTAATTACCATTTTAAAAAAAGGTTTAATAAAAATGTTTTGGGCCCTCGCCCTTCATCAGACAACATGAAAAGCTGATCCAACTGAAGAATGGGGTTGATGAAAATTGCTGAAAATGTCATTTTAGGGTGAAGTGATCAAGGAGCCGACCAAACTGTGAGGACTGGGTTGACCAGAAGAAGGCTGACGATGTGAGCTGAGGCTGGTGATGAAGCTCAACTGCGAAGGTTTGGTGGTGATGGGGAGGTGGAGGGAGTCATTTGTGTAGCTGAGGTTGTATCACTTGTTTCCTGTAATTGTGATATGAGTGAAGGAAAAAAACATAGCACACAGGATAGACTGTCTTAACTCTGACACGAGTTATCTTTGGTAAGTATATGTCCAGTTATCAACATGTTATACTTTAATGTCCACATGTTTATTTCCCATATCACTTCCACTGTCAACAGGTGTTGTATATTTCAAGAAGTGCCTTCATACCTTAAATTTAAAAAAAAATACAACCACCATAAGTGTGTTTGTTTTCTGGTGTTGATCCTCATCATCTATCAGCCCAACTATGACCATGCAGCTATGACAGATGGTCTGTAATAAATCTGTACACGTTCGCTTTCTGGATTGCAGTGTGCGGGTCATTTATGATCTGTCTCTTCCTCTGCGAAAGGCTGGTTTATTGTGTGATGATGAGTACTGCACCAACAAACAATAAAGTTTATAGGAATGGATGGGGCAAGGAGAGATGATCAAAGATTAAGACAGCACTTTTTTATATATAAAGAGCTGACGTTTACAATAAGCTTTATTATTTAATGTGTCCTTATAGTCTCTTATAATCATTTTTTAATTATGTCTGTAAAATAAAAATGCTTCTTTATTTGTAGTCTCTTTCTCTTGTTCATTGTCCCCCCACTTTTTTTCTTCAGTTGGTGATCTCAGCCTATAGCCTACCTACGATATCTTTGTTGTATTAGAATAGAATAGAATAGAATAGAATGTCTTTATTGTCATTATACAATTGTACAACGAAATTATTTGGCTTCACCTTAAAGTGCACACACATACAAGCATCCACAGCTAAAAACAACAAAAGAAGAACATTTAAAAAAAGGAACTCTCATTCAGGTAGGATGGGCAATGTATGGTAGGAGTTATTTACAGGTAGTAGCATAACAGAATATAAATAGATATTGCAGAAATATAAAATAAATATATCACAGTATGAAATGTAAAATTATTGCAGAAATATAAAATTAGATAAATATTGCACAGTATGAAATGTAAGATATTGCAGAAATATAAAATAAATATTGCACAGTATGAAATGTAAATATTGCAGAAATATAAAATAAATATTGCACAGTATGAAATGTAAATATTGCAGAAATATAAATAAATATTGCACAGTATGACATGTAAGATATTGCAGAAATACAAGATAAATATTCCACAGTATGAAATGTAAGATATTGCAGAAATACAAGATAAATATTCCACAGTATGAAATGTAAGATATTGCAGAAATACAAGATAAATATTCCACAGTATGAAATGTAAGATATTGCAGAAATATAAAGTAAATATTGCACAGTATGAAATGTAAATATTGCAGAAATATAAATAAATATTGCACAGTATGAAATGTAAGATATTGCAGAAATACAAGATAAATATTGCACAGTATGAAATGTAAGATATTGCAGAAATATAAAGTAAATATTGCACAGTATGAAATGTAAATATTGCAGAAATATAAATAAATATTGCACAGTATGAAATGTAAAATATTGCAGAAATATAAAGTAAATATTGCACAGTATGAAATGTAAAATATTGCAGAAATATAAAATAAATATTGCACAGTATGTGTGGTGATGGTGGGACGGCTATGTAATCGTTTTGTTTTCTGAAATTGCAGTTTTAAATGAAGGAGCAGCCTACATTGTAGAGTCTTGAAAGTCCCTCTGTTAAACTTGACGTCATCATTTGTAGCTTTGGGTTAGTAGAAACACTGAACAAGTCTTGTCTCACCTGGTCACCACCAACGTGACGTCGCTCCGTTTGACCAGCCAATAACGTGAAGGCAAACAATGACCCCCCCGCTGCCCTCACTCTTGTCAACTATAGATTCATTTTGAAACCATTAACAGGACGCTCCTCCTTACGTCGTCGGTCACGTGATGGTCCATCTATGTGGTGACAGAGTCCAAAACAGTCCACTGAAGACAAACACACTCTTCTTCTACGATGACAGGCAAGTCCTCCACTTTCAAACGTGTCCATTAGCCTGTAGGTATAAAACACAGGCCTAAATCATGAATGATAGCTGACGTTGTTTTGTCAAATGTGTTCTGAAGATAAAGTTAAAGAGCTCGTGTCAAAGTGCCTGCAGGCCCGGGACATGGCATACTGTCCATACAGCAGCTTCCCAGTTGGTGCCGCCATATTGTCAGCAGATGGCGCTATAATCACAGGTAATCTTTTTTTAAATTAATTTTCAGCTAAAGTTACGGTATAGGATGAAAATGTTTGCTCATATATTTTTAGTCATTACATTAAATGATCAGCATTAGGCCTACTGAAAAAGAGCTCCATTTGAAACAGCTAGCCTGCTTCATAAACACAGTACATCAAGCATCAGTATATGACTCAGGCCTCATACTGATAGACAAATCAGAGCTGCTGCTAAATGACTGCATACAAAAGGATATTTTGCATAGGCCATAACGTGACATTCTTAATGCAATTCCTGTAGCAAAGTATTTTTAGATTGCACCGGTGTAAAATAACTACATTAGATAATTTAAAGTTAATAACAATACATCTTACTTTGCAATCTGGAGACGCAAGATATGAGAGTTTTAAAATTGTTACTTCCTCCTGACCGTTGTCTCAGTTCACTTTATTGTTACAACCTTTTAAATGTTGGTGTAGATATGTGTAAGTAAGGAAGTTGCGTTAGAAAAAAACAAGCTGTAAAGTGTTTCAGACGTAATAGGGTGAGGATGAGAAATCAGTGTAAAGTTTATTTGGATGAAATTAAGACTTCTACAAGGCTTTAAAAGAATATCTAAATCCCATTTTCACCACCAAGAAGTAGTCCGTGATCTATGTATTTGCGTGTTTTCAGGCTGTAATGTGGAGAACGCCTCCTATGGTCTGACTGTGTGTGCTGAGCGGACTGCCATCCAGAGGGCCGTGGTGGAGGGACACAGACAGTTCACTGCTATTGCTGTTACATGGTGAGACCAGAGACTGAGACCCTGAGCGTGGCATCATTCAAAGAGTAATGTCGCACATGTTCTCAAGTGTTTCTCCTGTCACCCTGTCTTTTATGCGCATAGTGATATCAAAGACCGTTTTGTTGGGCCGTGTGGAGCATGTCGTCAGGTTCTGATGGAGGTAAGAGACCAAGTACACACAGTCATCGTGATCCTCTGCAAAAATGTTTTTGCATCTCAAGTATTTTCTGTCTTTAACTTTAAAATAAAGCATAACCCTTAAATGGGCAGACATGAATAAATATTTTGGAAAATTTATTAATTGCTGTTTTCTATTGTATCTGGGCTAAAATAACACAGTTTCAGGATTCTTTTCAAAATATGACCTTTTTTCTCCAAGTTAGAGTCTGTATCTCCCAGGATACATCGACCAGTTAGGGTATAAATTCAACATTTCTCTCCTTTAAAAATGTCTTGTGCCAACTTTCAAACACTAAGAAACATGAAAAAATGACAAAGCTTACTTCATGGTTGGTGTATTTGTCACCGAACACGGCCATTTAGAATTTGAATACAAATTGTTTGTATCTATTTGAATGATGGCATGATGACCTGAGTACTTGACCCACAGCTCTCGTCAGTGTTTCTCATGAAAGTTTGTGCACACACTTAATGCTCCTCCATACCACAGCCTGTCTAATGTCTGTATCCCCCAGGATACAAAAACCATTAAAGGGTTGGGGCCACACATGCAACTGGCTTTTTTTACTTTTATAAAGAAAGATACCCCTAAAGACATAAATAACACCCAAATATTACTAATTAATTTATGCATATTTTATAAACTTGGAAGTAATTAGACTCATTGCCTTATTCCAAATTAACAACAAGAGGTAAAGGCTTTATTCTTCTTTCTGTCAAACTGTTTTTCTTAAGAATGTCATGTGGTTTCTGATCTCCCAAAAAGACCTCATTTCAGGAAAATGTAAATACATCATCTGTTTTGGTATATGGGCGTCTGAATGGGCCGTGGTCTCAGTGTTAATATCACTTCTATTTATGAAGCTTCCTATCCATTGCATGATGCAGCTTGTTTCTCTGTCTCCACAGTTTGGGTCAGATTGGGTAGTGTACTTGACAAAGCCAGATGGGTCTTACAAAGAAACCAGCCTCAGTGAACTGTTGCCTCTGGCCTTTTCCCCAGAACACCTTGGAAAGAACTGAAAAAGCCTCAGCAGCATCTCAACACATCACCTTTTGTTACTTTTGTAGTTTTAGTTTCAAAATCTGCAGAATTATGTTACAAAAACTGAGAATGTGGTCACAATAAAAAAATCCCCTCAAATATGTGTATTATTGTTGTTATTATTATTATTAAAGGGTAACTAAACCCTAAGACCACCTTTTTCAACTATGAACCTCTGTATTTGAGTATTAAGAAGTGTTGTGGATCAATCCAGGTCCGTATCTCGACATTTAATAATATAATAATAGCCTAATATTATGCATCAGAGCTTGCCCGAACCCACTTGGTGCCCTAGTCAAGATTTTAGCTGGTGGCCCTTGTATTGCAACCAACTCCAACATTCATACACTTAAGGAAAACTGACATACCACTTTATGTTTTACAGACTTTCTGTATTTAAACCTGATATATAGACGTACTGTCAGTGTAACTCACTTCTGATAACTCGTCTGCCCTCCTCCCCCACAAAGAGCAGGTAGTGAGGGAATTTTATCAGATATATGGCCAATCTGGGAATAAATTCCCTACCAACTCATTTCTACACCAATGTGTTTCTAAAGGTGTCTAGTTACACATATAAAAAGATTTAAATTCAACTCTCTCAACTCTAAAAATCCGTGAGAGCTGCTGAAACTTCGGGTACCTGGAACCTTATTGGTTGAAAATTAGAATTGTGCCTTAAATAGCACATGAGGGGTCAAATTATAGGTTATTTGGGATGCTGAATCCATTGCAAGCATTTATTTTGCACCAAAACCACTCCTTGGTAGAGAAACGGCCACGCCCACCATTCCCGCTCTTTTGAAAACCCTTTGTTTAGGTGAAAATCAATGTTGCTTGTTGCATGTGAATTATAAAGTATCTTCATAGGTCTATTTATAAATGTATTAGTGATGGTAACTACCTTTTATTAAATTTTAAATGTTGCAGTTGTGAGTGAGTTTTGAGTGGCAGGTGCCAGATGTGCTCAAGCCATTCTGTGGATCATGGACAGTGTTGTGGATTTTTCTGTTGGTAATGAAAGCTCTCAAGTCAAAGTCTTTTGTCTTTGTGTATTTTATTGCATATAATAAAGAGTTCTTTTGCAAAAGGGGTAATCAGCTACAAAAGTAACATCAGTCACAAGTGCATCAAAGATTCCCGGGGCAGTCCAGGTTGCAGAGCATATTTATACTTTCACAGGGTGTAGGTATTTTGCATATACATGAGTGTGTAGGTATATTACATATACATGAGTGTGTAGGTATATTACATATACATGAGTGTGTAGGTATATTACATATACATGAGTAAAACATCATCATTGGTTTCAGCTTGCCCTATAGTGACTACGCCTTCTGCTAGTTTGCCTGATGATTTATCTATGCAAGCTTCTTTCTATAAGGCACCTGGTACGGAGGAACACCAACAGAAACTCCTTTGTCAGGAGGGCACTGATTTAGGGTCATGCTGTACTCAGATAATGAGGAGAGTTCCTGTTGGAGATACAGACCAAGGCCATACAGTGAAACAGTTTTTAATTGCTAAATGACGCACAAACATCTAAATCTTCTTTTGTAACATTACTAAATAATAGCATGAAAATTATATTAAATAAAATACAATTTAGTGGTAGTTAAGCACATATGAGGGACAAAAAATGACATAAAATAAATAAATGTTGGGAGAAATGCATACAATAAATATATAAATAAATACATATATATATATATATAAATAAATGCAACAATTCATATAAAAATGAATATATAAATAAATATATTCATATATTTATTTATATATTTCTGTGTCCATGTTGTACAAGGAAAATAAAATATCTATCTAAATTAAGTGGGCCGTCCTAACATTACTGAAGTAGGATTGGTAAATTTTGAAAAACAGACAGAAGCAAATTTACATATATACTTTTCCTCTTACGACCTGGACACAGAAATAAATAGATGTGTAAATGTAAAAATACAGAAATAAATTAATTAATGGAAATGTATGCATTGATACATATATAACTGTAGAAATACGCTAATAAATGAATAAATACATGTAAAAATATATAAATAGCCTTTTTCATTAACAAAGTGTATTTATTATTTATTCATTGATGTATTGTTTTCAGCATTTATATATTTATTTATACATTATTGCATGCATTTCTTCGAACATTTATTTATTTATTTATACTTTTGTCATTTTTTGTCCCCCATAAGCACATGTTTTCTTCTCTTTCTTCTTATTATCTTATTATCTTCTTATTATCTTCCTCATTTATTTCGGGCCCTACGCAGAGAATTTACCAGAAAAACAAATGTGACGTCAGTGAGTGGGCGGGTCAGGAATCTGTTTCCGGAAACATGGAGGCTGTGGTGAGCGATGTGGTAGCTCCTGAAGACCTTTTAGTAAGTTTTATAATCATGTTACCTTTATCAATTGTAAAACACGAGTTGTAACTCATTACAGGGACTGTTACAAGATGTTTAAACTCGGAAAATGCGGAAATTACGGAGAAGTGTAAGCTGTGGGAGGATACTTGGTTGCGTGACACAGCGAGCTGAAGCTAATGTTGTTTAATGTTTATGATCAAAAACAGGTTCGCTGTCATAGTGACTTTATACCATAGATTTCTATAAATTACATTAAGTTACTAATTTGATAAAAACATGTTGTGTCTCCGTTACAGATGGAGATGAACTACTATTTGAGCTCTTGTTTACTCAGGAAACATTTCACTATTAGTTGCTACGCAGGCTCAAACAGAAGTAGGCCTATTAACGATAATGACATTTGTCTCAGTGCCAGTGGCTTTCTCCACGGATGATTAAATAAAGGCTGAGCCCAACACAACTTCACTTCTTTGTTGTTTTGACAGAAATTTGAGAAGAAATACAACAATGAGCTGGTGAAAGGAGCTGTCTCCAGAGACACCAAGTTTGAATATGCTTGGTGTCTGATCAGGAGTAAATACACTGATGATATCAAGAAGGGAATCGTGCTCATGGAAGGTGAGTTCATTTAGATTCACTTCATAATTGTCTGAGATAAATAGGAGAATGACTGTAGCCTATTAAGAGCTTAGTTTGGACTGATTTTTGTATTCATTTTTGATACAGTCGAACACCAAAGTTGTGATCTAGTTTCGTCATCATATTTGTAAATATAAGATGTGTGCTGCTGCCCTGTTGGCCAGGTCAACCTTGTGAAAGAGATCTTGATTAATTACCTGGTTAAATCAAAAAAAATAATTTTGGTTCTTTATTGTGTGTGAATATTTCAGACATCGGTTTTAATTTGTCAGCCTTATCAAAATGATGTTGCGATGTCATGTGTGAAAACGTTTCATCCAGACTTTTACTAAACACACGTGTGATAATGCAGAATGGGGTCACTGCAGCCTCAATGTTTGCATATTAAAGATTTCTGTGACATATAATCTTCTTTGTCTTCAGTACAATTTCATACATGTTGTTGTTGTTGTTGTTTGTTTTCTGTTAGAACTGGTTCAGAAAGCCTCAAAGGACGACTCTCGGGACTTCTTGTTCTACCTTGGTGTTGCGAACTACAGACTCAAAGTAAGTCTCTATCCCAAAGTCCAGGCGATATTATTTAACCGATAGCATTCGTTTACACTTGTAAATACAGCCTTCCCTATCAAAGCTAAAGCCTGGCTCACACTGCAGGGTAATCCGATTCTTCCTTCCCGACAATCGCAGGGAAGAAGTTCCAATCTTAACGCCCCCAATCTGCCCGGTGATCATCCGGGACGCCCCCGATTTCTTTCAAACATGTTTGATATTTAGAATTTAAAATCTTGATGATTACATCATGAAAGGGTGAGACGAGGGAGGACAGTAATAAGTTCCATTGTTATTGATCATTACATGAGGTCACTCGAGGTGATGCGTTCCTACATCGGGCACAATAATCTTAGATTTTCATATCTTGTAGCGTGAGTGTGTTTGAGATCATGGAGAAGAATATCTGTTAGGACTCTCCTAAAGTGTGTGTGATGCTGCCCGGATTCAAAATCGGGAAGGATTTTTTTTAAAAAAAACCCCGCAGTGTGAGCATAATGCTTCATTTAAAATGTGCAATTATCTGAGAGTGCTCTCCCCTGTTCTTCTTCCAGGAATATGAGAAAGCTCTTAAGTACATCCGGACTCTTCAAAGGAATGAGCCGGGGAACAAGCAGGCTCAGGATCTGGAGAAACTCATCGACAAGGCTTTGAAGAAAGGTAACAACAAATCTGTGCACAATGACTTGATTTGATGAGTTGTTTAAGGGATTTAAAACAAAATACTGACACCCACATGTTGTCTTCCAGATGGCCTGGTCGGCATAGCGATTGTCGGGGGGCTCAGCGTTGCCATTGCCGGTGTTGCGGGCCTCATTGGCCTGGCAGTGGCGAAGGGAGCTAAATCCTAACCCGGACACAGGACTACGTGTCTTGATTTTTGCTGGACTGACTCTCCCCTGCATACACATTAAAACTAAAATGTTGCAAATGCTTGAAGAGTTCTTGAAGGATATTGGTTTGAGGTTTAATGTAAAAAAAATCCATCTCAAAGAGTTTAAATAATGTCCTGTTTTCATACTTTAACAGTTTGGATTCATCATAGATACATGACTTAGTTGTCTATTCTTTATATTATTTGTGTAAATAAATTAGAATACTGAAGGTGCAGCTCAGCTTTATGTTATCACGTCGTTGGTATGCACCACAGCTTACACTTCTTACATTTTTTGTTTAAAAATATATCCATAAAAAGTGTAGTTGTGTCTTAAGCTGTCTCTTAAGTTGAATCACAGGGAAAGTGTTATGGGTGCAGGAGGAAGTGTCGCTCGTAATGCCAAAAGCAACAGTTTTGTTAGTTTCCTGATGAGGTAGGAGGGACTCTGCTGTGGAGGCTGTCGATGTTCAGTTGTATGTGCGACCTGAGGTTTCTATTCATTTCTTCTGAATACTCATTTTAATAAAGGGAGGCAATGCACGTTTTGGAAATATGTATCCTTTGTTCTGTATATTGCACCCTAACATTGACCTGTGTTGCATTTAATTGCTTGTGTTTTCCAGATTGTCAAATAAAATGATTTTGAACTAAAATTACGATTTCTGTTGCAAAGAAATAGTTGTCTTGCTATCCAATGAAAACCGTCTTCTTAACCATTCACACGGATCTGTGAACTATGCACACTGCACCTTTAGCCAAGTATAGCAGAGGAAATAAGTGAAGATAAAATAAAACACACCAACAAATGCTGCTTCACTATCAGCATAAGAAATATCTTTTAGCAGGCCTAAGTTACATTTAAAACAATGGCATTGTTTGTTTTGTCTAGCATGTGGCAGCACTTCAAGAGGATGAATTGAGGAAACATTTTATTTCAGTCAGGAATACTCGTCATAGATTTAACTATTTATTGCACTTATGGGTTGTACAGTTGTATTTGGCAGTATTGGTTCTGCTCTTAGCTCCCCGCAGTATCAGTGTAACATGCAGCAGATCTCGCTCAGAGCGCAAACCTTTAATTCTCCCCATGGGGACATGCAGAACAGAACCTGAATGTGCATGTAATGATACGGACATCTTGCACACATAACAAGCTACCAATTCATCCTAGAATATAAAATGTGACGACTGAAGCTGGTGGAGGTTGGGGTGGTGGAAGGAGAACTTCACAGCGGTTTCTAGCAGCAGAGTGGATGTGATGTGAAGAGGAGTGAGAGGCCTTGTTGTCAGAGTGTGATAATGATTGGATGGCATTGGGTACTACTGTATTCCGCCTGAACTAACGCAGGCTCCATGTTTATTTATTTTCAAGAAAAAAACTTTTTATATAAAACTTTTAAAAAAAAAACACATGCTCCTTAGGGTGGCCTGAAAATTTCCAACCAACATTTTTTCTATCTGTTGTTTTTAGCAGAAGTCAGATTGCAACACAAACTACCAGTTGCTTTATGCACTCTGCATTCCTATTTAGTGTAAATGCAAACAAAAAATAACATTTAAAGATATTTATTTGTACAGGTTTTTCCCAAATTTTAAAGGGGACATATGAAAAATCCACTTTCATAAAAACACTGACAGTGTTTTTGAACGTATATTTGGTTAACATGAGTGTCTATCAACATACAAAATGTGAAATAAATCCATCCGGTCCTTTGTTTGTGGTCTGCATAAGTCTTACAACACAGAGAAAAATGCTCTGTTTCAAATGTGCTCTCCTTGTGATGTCACAGTGGGATTCTGGTAAAAAAAAAATCCCCTTCCCTCCCCTGATATCTCCACCCATGAACTCTATCCCCAGCCTAGAGCAAAACTTTTGCACAGGTCCACCATTTTTATTCTCTCTACAGAGGAGTGATGTCTATCCAGAAAACTCGGGGGGCTCGTTACATTTAAAGAGACACACACACCAAAACGGAGCGTTCTGAGAGAGCTGGTTTATACAGGGTCACAAACCTCCTCTGCTGCTTGATTCATGTTATATTTTGACCAAAGCACAGGACAGATGTTTCATTTAGACCACAGGGGACTGTTTGAAAAGGTGGAGAAGGGGAATAATATGTTCTCTTTTAGTTAAACTTTGGGAGTCCCTAAAACTGCACTGTCTGAAAATATGCCAGAAATGATTTTCTTTCAGATGTTACATACAGTTTTTTGCATCATCAAAGCAGCATGTTGTCTAGATGCATTTCGGTCTTGTTTTTTTTAACTGTTATGAAACACAAGGAAACAGTGATTTTCAAACGATTAAACCTGCATCTTTTTTTATCAACCGTGTCTATTGTTGATGGAGCAAAGTCCAGTAATTAATTCCATTCTTATCACTGCCATGTATTGACATTATGACATTTACGATGAGGTGTTGTAGGACAGCACATTCTGATCTGTCTCAGTGAGTCTTAAGCACTAAGATAAGACTGTATGTGTCTCAACGAAAACGTGCCTGCCCTACTTTGCGTCGCAGTCGATCATCCTCACATCTCGACCGGCAGGGCGCTTCATGTTGCCATTTTACAACAGGAAGGCTAATAGAGGCTATCAGTTGTGTTTGGTGTTATCAGCCTCATGGAGGTGTTACTCATTAACCAACCTGACGGGACCGAAACTGCATAGGCACAGATCAGTGAGAACAATAATCCTCTCTGGTGTGAAAGTGATCGAGTGGATGAAGAAAAGAAAGAGGATAACGAGGAGGGTATAAGGCCCCACATTTTTTTTTTAAATCTGATATCCAAACAGAGGGCAGAAAACACACTTTATAACTAAGCAAACTTGTCTTTAGAATCAGCCTTTTTAAAGTTTCCCAAACGTATACATAAATGATTCCTCAAAGCCAGTGTAATTCAGATCCGCTTAAGGGATTTTCAGTTACAAGGGCCAATGTTCAATGAGTACCTGCAGACTTATACACAACTGAGAGCTATTAATGTGTAATCACCTGGTAGAAAGGGAATAGTGTAGCTTAGACGTGTATTGGCCACGTTACGCCCTGTTTTCGCATCATCACTGTAATTTGAAGTAGCTGTATAATCCAGAAGAACTGCCCTTTATTGACACTTCAGTGACAGAGGCTGTAAATTTTGATATTTGTCACAATGTAACGTGATGTTTGTGCGTCATCTCCTCCAAGATTTAATCATTCACCAGCATCTTTTATCGGCTGATTATGTGCTCAGGTGTTTTTTGCAGAGCATTGATCCCTCAAGAGATACATAGGAAAGATGCTTATCTTTATCGATAAGGATAACAAACCTTCTCTATAGATCTTATCTATGATACAGTCACGCTTATTTTGTGGTTTTCTGAATTCTGCTCTGGCTGTAGAAAAACAAGCTAGCTGGTTGAACTGCTTTGCAGCGTCGAAATTGTTTCCACACTCAACCCACTTCAGGTTGAAAACTACAGACTGGAATCACTTGTGCCCTTTTTTGTAAGAAACACATGAGCGCACAGAGCTCTGTGGCTCAGTTGGTACAGTCGGTTGTCTCTCAACTGGAAGGTTGGTGGTTCCATCCCTAGTTCATTCACATGTCCGATGTGTGCCTGGCACAGGGTGCTCCTGCTGCTTCGTCGGCGGCGTACAAATGTGTGAATGTGTAGATGTGGCATCCGGTGTACAATTGCAGTTTTATTGCTGCTGGACCAGTCAGCTGTCCTTGACACAGTTAACCATCAAATCCTCCTGGCATTGCTCTGTAAACTTGGCACCTCAGGATTGTAGTGATCTATTTTGGCAGTAACCCACGCCGTTTGTCTTTATGACTTCTCTTTTATGAGTTCCTCAAAGAAAGTGAACGAAAAAGTATTTCAACTCCTTAATCACATGACAGGTTGTTTTCACTGACAAGGCCTCTGAGATTTATTGTTTATTTATTCATGAAAACAAACTCATTAAATACCACCGCTTGGGCAAATGGAGTTGTAAAAATTTCGCAAACAGCCATAAAATTAGACATTTATGGGGGGCGGGATCCTGTTTTCCTAACAGCATGGGTGGACGTGAAGAAGACTGATAGGTTCAGGTTTAAACCTTTGTGGTGCCAATTTCAGTCTTTATTTAGGAAAAATTAGACAGTAGGGCAAAAAAATAGTACTGTATTTCTCTATTTATAAATATGACTTAAATACTTCTAATAATCTTATTTTAATCATGTCAACATAGCTGCAGCTTGACTCATCCTGCCTGGTTGACACTTGAGGCACTGAGTTAATATTCTGCTGAGACATATTTCAGCTCAAGGTTATTTGGTGATCTATAAACTTACCACAGCGCTTCTTAAGCTATTCTTGAAGTAGTGTAACATTTTAAGAACATGTGCTCAATTATCCTGGTTTTCGTAAGAAACCCAGCAGTAGTGTTCTTAAAGAGCAGAAGTTGTCTATATAACTTATATATATATATTTTTTTCAGAATCCAGCCAAGAATGGCATATTGTGATTGTGTCAAAAGAAAAAAAAAAAGCTTCTCGACTCCTGGACTTGCTTATTTACTTTTTATTTGAGATGATAACATGCAGTTTTTTAATTACATTTTTGAATTGGTGATGATCCTGAAGTTCAGATTTGAATCTACCAAAAACAAAATTTGAACCGATGCTTTTTCCAAACGAGCTGTACAAATAAACTCTTGAAGATTTCCAAAGAATTTCAGGAGGAATGTCCCTGAGAGCCTCCTGATTTCGCTATTCACACATGCACCTCACAGCAGGAGACTAAATCATTGTTGGACAAAAGAGAGAGAGGGGGGGGGGGGGTCCTCTTAGGCAATACATGACATAAAAAGAACGATGCGGAAGTGGCAGAAGTCCTGTTCGTGGAGCTCCAACTGTGCCATGCTTCCACAAGGCCGAATAGAATTTGAATTCACATACTGGGACACCAATGTTATTGTCTGATCTGGTTTCACAGCAGTTTAAAACAAAAGCCATCATTCATTATTTTCATGACAGTCAGCAGCAAAATCTCTGATCTACAGATTCTACAGAAAAGGAGGTCAGACCCCATTGAATGGGGAATGTTAAAAAATGATGTAGAATAAAGACAGATCTTTTTAAAGTTTTTCCCACATGAATTCACTTTAATTGTAGTTCCACGAAAACTCATCATCTGGGTGAACGAGAAAGAGCTTCTTTGGCAGCGATAGCCCTGAGGGATTAGCACCACAGAATTTGGCATTATGGGGTTGTGCTAACTTCCATGAAAACAGTTGGAAATCTTAAGGTTTCAATTTAAATTAATCTGTGAGATTTAAGAGCGACTGGGTTGTGTTAACATGTATGATGTGATCTAAAGGCGTACAGGTTGAATCATGGTGGCCCAAGAATTGAACCCTGGGGAACGCCAAATGTCTTGGTGACCCACTCCTATTTATGACATCCAGTGGCAACAACATAGTCCCTGCCTTTGAGATATGATCTGAGCCAGCTGAGGACTGTGTCAGATAATCCCATGTTCCAATTTGTCAGAAAGTATTTTATGGTCCAAAATGATCAAAGATTTTATTGAATGAAGCTGCGTCAAAACTGATGTTTTACCTGAATTAATATTCAGGTTAATGGAAATGTTATACTCTCGTTGCTGGGTTGTTGTATGAGGACAGAGTGAAATCTGAGTTGGTGTGTCATTTTACAAAAGCTATTGAGTTAAATCAGAGCAGCTTTCTCAAGATAAAAAAGAGAAGAGAAATGATATATTTTTAGATATTTTATTTATAAGGATGCAAATGGATCCATTAAGACACTTCATATATCACTTAATGAATACTCACCAGAGCTACTTTGGAGAATCATTGAGAGCTCTAAGAAGACTAAACATGACTTGTGAATGGTGACGGATAAGCAGGATTTGGTGACTTTGCGAATAGCACCAGTTTCTTTTGATTGACTTTTAAAACATCAGGGGAAAAAGCTGAATGGCACACAAAGTCCTGTCCTGTCCTGGGAACATTATTATGAAAAGCATTGTCCTTGTGGCTTGAACCAAATAGATATCATTGAGAGACTGTTGTTTGTTATTCCCAATCACTTGTGCAATATGAACAAAGTGTTCTTTTATCAGAGGGAAATAGAGAGATAGGAGATTATGATGATGCCCTCTAATGGGGTTGACACATGTCACTATTTACATACCAACCTAATCTAACTGATGACTCCAGAGGGAAGGGAAAGGGGGGGGGGGGGTCTTTCTAGGAGGTGAGAAGAGAGGGGTTGGGTTTTGGAGGTTTTCTGAAGCTTAAGATCGGTGATGTAAGAAATGAGGATAACAATTTCACATCTGACTGAACAAAAGGTGATCGGCCTAATAAAAGTTGTTAATCATCAGTAAAACACACTTACTGAAAAGTAGGCTTACATGAAATAAAATTAAAAAAAAATAAAAATTAAAGGACCGTTATTGAATAGCAGAATATTATTAGAATTGTATTCTTGATGCTTTTGCATTTTTATAACAATGCCATATAAATAACAGGGGTGGGCAGAGTTAATAACAATTTGACTGTCTTTAGCCGTTCATTGGTAAACAAAGTTGTTAACATCGATAGCAGCTAATCAAGTGACATCCCTAATTCTTTGTCCAAATTTCAGAGCACTGGGTTCTGGTATCTAGCGCTCATCCGTCCTTCTTAGTAAAAATCATTTCCTCTAAAGCGTTGGACTAATAGATTTCCAGAGAGGACTACTTGCATATTTATTGCCAGACAAACTGCCCTTTTGTCTGCATGGCTAGCCTTAGCATTCACTTTTCTACTGTTCTTGGGTTAGAGTTCATGATGAATTGACTTTATTTCCACTCAGACTTTATTTTGAACTGGTGGTTCATAGTTTTAAGCACAGGTCTGATTGCTGCTAACAAGCTTTGGCTAGGCTAATGCTCTGCAGTCAATGTAGTTCAGTTCAGCAAAATACTTCTGCTGTTTGCAGCCCATATTTCAAAGTACCTAAGAAGTAATACAGTACAAGTGATAATAAATCTTGTGGTAGATTGGTAACTGTTTGTTTACTGTTTATCAAAACATGCTAATAAAGCAGAAGGAAAGCAGTAAAGCATCTGCTATGGAAGTAAATACTTTATATAGCCTTTCCAATATTCAGAAAATGTGATTTTGGCTTAAAGCTAGCTCTCGTGTTAAGGGATCATAAAATATATTTAAATCCATCCTGAGGAGGAACATGAACGAGGGTTGTTAAAGATTTTGTGTCGCCTTCACATTTTTGAGACCTTTCACCAAAAAACCACAACCTCATGGTGGCACTCGATTAAAACTCTGGGATAACGAAACTTAATTAGGGTTAAGCCTCTGGGAAACACAGAGGATTGATGTTCTTGTACTGAGAAGTCAGTGCAAATGATTAACAGTTCAAGGAATTTCTGTTTCACACATTTGTACCTCTCAATTCCCCTAAACCACCAAAAATATTGGATCAGTTCACTATTAGTCAGTTTAGTAGTTCTATTTCTGTCCCCTCATTCTTGACCTTTAAACAAATCGTCTTTGTCGGCGATGCAGGTTAAGATTTATCTAAATATTATCAGTGGAGTGAACTTAGCGTGCCCTGGATTTGGCAACGCTGACCCAGCAGCTATCGGGAACATAATTAATGATGACACACAAATACAGAAACCACAGCACAAGCCGGTTAACTAAAGAGCTTTTGTCTCAGCTTTAAGCTGTGCCCTTAAATCAAACAAATTACATGCTGGTAATTCTCCAAAAAGATTACAAAATACTGAATGTGTTGCTCACTGGTTGTGACCTTGACCTCTGTATTTTTAAAAATAAAACAATAAACTTTGATGGTGCATTTAGCTTTATAGAAAATGCTCTTTCACCTGAGCACGAATAAATGAGTTAAAAGATACATATGTCATTATTCTTTAGAAATATTATCACAAAAAGACATCTATTAGAAGCCTACATGTTTAACTAATCATCAAATCTCCTCATGTTTCAGGTCATTCCTTATTAGCTTTGTGATTGGATGCATTTAAAAGCAAAAAAAAGTGATCCAATATGTCTCATAAACATGCAATGTCATTAGGAGTGACCATTGGACCCTGAGAGTGAGCTGATAAACACCTGCTCAGTTTCAGGGGTGTAAAATGCGACAAAAAAAGAGGATATAGTTTTTTTGTGCAGGGAGGGGGGAGGAGAGAGAGAGGGCGTCATATAAATCATTATACATATCTGTGGAGCAGGGTTCATCTTGCAGTGGCAGACGAGACACAACACACACTCACACTCACTGATTTCCAACTAACATCGTGAAGTTTTATTGTTTTTTTTGAGGAAACGACATCTGGATTAACTTTTTTTCTCGACTGCTGTGCTCAGGAGGAATCATGGATCCTATTGTGGAAGTAGTGGCTTTTATTTTAGGGTTCGTTGGATGGGTGATGGTGGGGGTCACCCTGCCGAACCGTTACTGGAAAACCTCCACTGTGGACGGTAACGTCATCACAACCTCCACCATCTATGAAAACTTGTGGATGTCATGTGCAACAGATTCAACTGGGGTCCATAACTGCAGGGAGTTCCCTTCACTGTTGGCTTTAAGTGGTAAGTTAACGGAAACAAACCATCAAATTGCAATGAAAGTTTGTAAAAAAATTTAAAAAGTATGTTTCTTTGTCT
Source organism: Labrus mixtus (assembly GCF_963584025.1). Lineage (NCBI taxonomy): Eukaryota > Metazoa > Chordata > Actinopteri > Labriformes > Labridae > Labrus > Labrus mixtus. The sequence goes on from NC_083634.1 coordinate 7,459,585, forward strand.
GGAAAAACAGTTATGCAATGAGAACATCCCTGTTACAATTTCAAGATTTTCTGACTCCTTTGACAACACTTCCGTTTTTTTATTGAACTCTGGCCGTCATCACACACTGGCTGTAATCACATGATTGTTTTCAAGGCAGCTGACTAGTGAAATACAGTGAATTATTGGCTCTTCTTCTATATTTTCCTTGCTTTATTCAGGCTACATCCAAGCATCTCGGGCCCTGATGATCACATCTGTAGTGCTGGGCTCGTTTGGACTGGTGGCGGCCCTGATAGGAATACAGTGCTCAAAGGCTGGAGGGGACAATGTTGTTCTCAAAGGGAGAATTGCTGGTACTGCTGGAGTCCTTTTTATATTGCAAGGTAATAAAGACCAGAGCCTTGTTTTTTTTTAAAGTGCATTTCATCCTGGTTTCCTGAAAGGCTTTGGACCTCGTGTCACGTTCTGGAAGCTGCTGCCACTTACTCATTAAAGAGTATTTGATTTTTATTTTCTTATCTTAAGGTGTGTGCACAATGGTCTCAGTGTCGTGGTACGCCTTCAATATCACTCAGGATTTCTTTGACCCGTTCTATCCTGGGATAAGGTAAGTTAAAGGAGGATGTCTAAGAGTCTGATCATGAGGCTTAGTAAGTGTTGGTTGGCTGACAATCTGTCGTGTCTCAGGTATGAAATAGGAGAAGCGCTTTACATCGGCTGGTGCTCGGCCGTGCTCGCCATCGCAGGAGGAGCCTGTCTCACCTGCTCCTGCAAAATGGGCAGAGAGGAAAAATAGTAAGTACAGGACTTACTATTTCTGTATGCGAAATATGATAAAGATGCTCCATGCACTAGAAGTACACGTGTGAAGTTCTACTAACCGTAAGATGGAAAAAAAGTATTTTCTGAGATTATAGACGGAAAAGTAAAAATAACAAACATGTTACAATTGGTTCAATATGTCAATGAATTGTTAAAACAATCACACACAGTTATTAGTAAGGGCACATTTGAGATAATTCATATCTTTAAAAAACATATTTGCACTTAAAACAGGAAATGTACAGGTAGATCCATGAATTACAGATGTAAACTAGCTCTGTATCAATGTACAACATTTATGTTTAATAGTGCACATGGTCCCTTTACAAACACAAATGAATAAATAAGAGGAGTCACTCTATTGTCAGTTCTAATATATTTAAGACACAAAGGATTGAAATGTCAGTTTCCCAGACATTAGGGTAACAGAATTTTTTTTTTTTACAACAAACAGTGGACACAAAAGACAGAAAAAAGTGGAAAAGACAATTGTGCTTTGTCGGTGGACAAATATAGCAGCAGTCATGTCAAAATGATTGCTTCTTGTGTATTATTGACGTGCACATTATGGAAACTTGGGAAATGTTTTACTCCGAAACCTGTTAAAAACTAACTGATCTCTGATCACCTCGTGGGAAAACCTTTGAAATTCACCAGAGTTCATTTTTAACACAAGCTCCAGATGGAAATGATGACCCACACTAATTCAACCATCAGAGTTTTGGAGTTTGTCTTTCATGTTTGCACACATTGCATCTGGATAAACAAAATATAAAAGTGGAATTGTTTGGAAGGAGAAAGCCTCACCAAGGCCTTTAACTGGTTTCAGCCACTTATGTGAAGAATTTAAAACTGAGTTTGGTCCCATCTAGTGGAAGTTTTAAAAAACACAGCTGCGAGTTTACAAGTTGACAGCGTACACCGCAGATCAAGAAGATGAAGCAATGAATAGACTTCTGTCTTTACGGCTATCATTTGACTTTCAGCTGAGCACAGCTTTGTTTATCATTTCATTGTGAATACTTTGAAGAGTATAGAAATGTCTAGGCAGGAGAAGCACAGGTTTGAATGTGGTAACCGTATTACACAAGGTGGAGGGCATAAACAATTCCAAAATGTTGGTCTTAGGTTGTCCTGCAATTAGAAGAATCATAAGTGATAACACACCTGACCTGGAAGGAAGCCCTACATCTATGATCAGGGTTATGTTGTGATGTCAGATATAACCCTAACCCTAACCCCATTAATGAGAACCTGAAATAGATCAAAACAATCACTAATGTTATTATAAACAGAATCTCCTCGTTTCCTGCTTTTACAAGTCCAAATGTCTATGGTCTATGACATTTGGGGACCTAAAGCTATATTTGTACATCCAACTTCAGTGACTGATATTTTTGTTTTCTATTTCTATTCTATTTTCTATTTTGTTTTGCAGCCCTTTGCCTTATCAGTCCAGAGGAACTGCATATTCTGGACCGGCCCCGACAAGAAGTGTTGGTGCAAGTACCTATGGGCGTAATGCGTATGTTTGAAAACAGATAAGAAATTTCTTTAAATAGTTAGGTATCATTTTGTGAAAGAGTTAAACATATCCTGGTGTTCAGTTTTACACTTTAGATTGAGCTTTTTCTCCATTACTTTGAAAGGCTCCATGTCTGTTAAATGACATGACACTCCAGATATTGTCACCAAATACAGCTCAGTTGTGTCACTTCCATCACCGAGCCGTATTTGGTGTCAATATCTGGAGTGTGTTCTATACAAATGATTGTATCAAATGGTGTTAAAGTTGTATAAGTTGTAAAATACAAAGGAACCACAAACAGACTGCAGCTTGCAATGATTCTATTTATGTTTCCCTGATGATGCACAAATACATTTAGCCTACACGCAGTCACTTATTAAAGGGTTCCAATCATTTCATAATCTGTACACACTAATAGACTTTGGTCAACTCTCGGTCAAAAACTTTGATAATTCATCCGTCTATGTGTTTTGTACAGTTTTATAAATAATGACTTTGAAAGAGAGGAGAGGAAAAGTTATGGATACGTTTTGGAAAAGTTGTATCTTTTTTGTTTGTTTTTATACGAATGTACACAATAAAATGTTTTATGCAAAAAAAAATGTTGGTTTGACAAACAAGTGGTGGCTTTTTTACAAATGATTGCAAAGTTATTTGTATAAATGATGTATTATATATTTATCAGTCATCTGAGTTAAATATTTAACGTAATTGTTAATATTCTTTACAAATGGAAATGATAGATTATGTAGCAGTTAATTGAAAGTGATCACATGATTTTTAGCTAACACATATGAGCCCATGTGTTCAATAGTTAACCAACTTTTTACATTTAAAAAAGGATTTTATTACAAATAGAATTTTTCATGTCCTCATATTTATGAATTTGCAAGACATTGTTGCATGAAGAGGAATTTTATATCTACAATAACCAACATGCTAGAAAAATTTGGTTTTATTGCTGATTCAATTTGATTATCAAGTTCAATGTTATCTAATTTTGCGTTTTATTATTCCTCACAATAATGACAATAGGGTATTGTATTCTCTGTAAACACATAACCACTGAATAAACCTGGAAACCAAATCTTAAGTCGCAGTAATGAATTATACTTTCGCTTTCTTTTCTGTAAAAATCTGGAGTTAACAAGTGTAACCAGTTTTTCATGACAAGTTATTTACATGACGAGTGGATACAGCACATACCTCCTGTGTGGCCCATGCAGGGACATGGGGAGGGGAGAGAGAGAGAGAGAGATATGTGTTGGTTAAAATAGTCCCTCCAATGAGAGCAGCCCACGTTTCCAGAACGACGCGGATGTAACGCTTCGTGGACCAACCACGGAGATGTGGGGCAGAAAGGGAGGGGACGACGAAACCGGAGGCAAAGAGGTTCCGTGTGCCAACTTTATCTCACTGTCAGCTGCTGAACTTTTATACCAGCATGCTACGTGAAGGTGTTTAAGTTCAGAGACTGTTTCAGCACCTTTTTTTTTTCTTCAAAGGCTGTTAAAGCTGAACGGTGTCAGGAGGAACCTTCGCGCTGCGTGCCTCATTTTCAACCCGGAGTACTGTCTCAACGGGACCGTAAATATACCCACCATCGTAGCTGCTTCTGTCGACCGACCCGGCGCAGGGAAACAATGAGCATTTATCAAGATTTAACACCGTTTCAATGACACAACTCGTCATTTTCACTCGACGTGAAAGCAGAGCCGCAAAGGGAGCAGCTTCCGGTGTAGCAGAGTGAAGTGTTTCGGGGATGGAGTCGTTTCGGCGGGCAGGACTCAGCGGGGTCCTGTGCTCACTGTCATTGCTGGGTGTCATCCTGGACATCCAGCTGGACGGTAAGGACGGCTTCACATTCACCTAAACGCTATTTGAAATGCTTTATTAAACACAAGTGCAGAGTTATGTTGCTGCTCTACTTTTATTTTGTCAGTGAAAAGTGTGAGTTACTGTCCAGGTCTGTTTTCGTACCTCGGTGACGCCCTTTACAGTCCTGCGAGAAAAACAAAAACATGTTTGTTACTGTAAAAATACAAAAAAAATATTAAGGTTTCAAAAAATTTAAAGGTAAGAATATTTTTTTTTTGTCTAAGTTTAATTGCTGCAGGAAAAAACAAAAACAAATACAACACGTAATAGTCAACTTCAGGGTCCCTAGACTATCAAAATAAAATGCAGAGTAAAACTCATGGGTACAGTTATTATGTCTTTTTTTTTTTGCATTTCCAAAAACGTATTGTTTATGACGCGCCACGGCGACATACGTCAAAACGTCACACCTGGTGAAACACCTGGTGACCCTAGTGATGTCACAGATGTGTTGACGTCCAAATGGAGACTTCCAATAGGCCTCCATTGTGACATTGTTTAGACACTTTCAGGCTCTCTTTCAGGTTGTGCACTCTACAAGCCGACAAGAAGTTGCGGAAGTTTAATTTTTGATTCGATGAAACATTTATTTAAAATTGTAATAAAGTTAAACGCACCATTTGTGCTTTCACGGTGGTCCTCAGAAAATATTTAGAAACTGAAAAAAAACAGGAAGGAAACATTGTCCTCCGTATAAACCTAGTGAACAAAGTAAGTGATATGGTTGAGAATGTCTTTAATTTCTTACAGAGGAATACAAACACCTGACATACACAACAGCAGGTAATACTGTTAGTGTTGTGTTTGAGTACCTGTTAATGTCATCGCTCTTAATTCTCCTGGTTTTGCTCTCTATCAGCCACAGATACGCTGCCAGGAGGAATATGATTTATAGGTTTGTGCTGCTACTTGCTTATGCAGATGGACTCCTTCTATGTGTTCTCAGCTTTGTCGTTTCATGTTGAAAATGAAGTTTCAACGTGATTTGATATTTTTTTTTATCAGCTATGTTGTTTCCAGTCTGACTCGAGCAGCGTCTTGTGTTTCAGGCGTCTTAGGGGCGACTCATGTCGAGATCGAGCACCACTTGGAGATGGGCCGCAAACTCTTGGCTGCCGGGCAGCTGGCCGAGGCCTTGTCCCACTACCACTCTGCTGTGGGTAAGGTTACTGACACACACGTGTGCTCCCCCCCCCCCCCCGCTGGCTGACATTTTACAGTCTCTGCTTAAATCATCACCGTCCTCTTCCACGCCGACTTTTCGGTGATACAATCTAAACGTTTTCTTGATGTTTCAACAGAGGGAGACTCCAAGAATTACCTGACCTACTACAAACGAGCTGCTGTGTTTCTGGCGATGGGAAAATCTAAATCCGCCCTGCCAGACCTAACCAGAGCCATCCAGCTCAAACCTGACTTCCTGGCTGTAAGTTTTATTTGAATCAAGAAAAACTGGTCCAAGATCGTCTTGATGTTTCTTGTCTCATCCTATTTTACAACGCCCTTTAGTTTCTCTTCTTCCTCTTCATCTACATGTTCCTGCTCTTTCAGGCCCGGTTGCAGAGAGGGAATATCCTGTTAAAGCAGGGCAACACACAGGAGGCCATAGACGACTTTGAAGCAGTAGTGAGTCTAAGTCCTAAAGCACACATTTTTCTTTTTTGTGTTTGTTTAAATTGTGCCAAATAATGCAAGTTAGCACATCCCGTGTTTCTGTTTCTAGCTGCTGCGCTCGCCGGACCACGAAGAAGCTCAGGAGCAGGAGATGAAAGCTAACGAGCTGGTGGAGCTGCAGGAGGAGGCACACGCTGCGTACCACCAGGGGGACTACAGCACTACGATCAGCGTGCTGGAGAGAGTCATTGAGGTTTGTGATGACTACCTAACACTTGGAAGTCTTTTTCCTGCTGCACAGTGTACTGCATGTTGTTTTCCTGTGTTTTTGCCTCAAACAAATGTTTCTTATGGGGCGCTGGTGGCGCGGTGGTTAGAGTGCGGTGTGCGGTGTGCGCCCCACGTAGAGGAGGCTGCAGTCCTCCAAGTGGGCGGCCAAGTTTCGAACCCGACCTGTGGCTCCTCTCCCGCACGTCAGTCCCCACTCTCTCTCTCCCTGATTTCCGACTCTATCCACTGTCCTATCTCAAAACCAAAAATAAATCTTAAAAAAACTAAACAAAATTATTATTTCTTTTTTTTTTTAAACACATATTAAAACTAAAGCTACGTATGTAACTACAGTACTATGAATCCTGGATGGCCGCTGTGCTTTAAGCACTGAATGATACCATATCGCGCAGGTCGAGTAGCTATACCGTCAAAGTCTCGTGTGACCCGGACTGGTCTATCTCTTCCGGTGTCTTTAGACGATCTGTTCCTGCAGAATCTTCTCCCGAAGGCGTGACGATTCTGAGAGACCAGAAGCTCTGGTGGTCATCCAGGATTCATAGAACCGTAGTTACATACGTAACTTTCATTCTGTTTCATCCTTCCTGACCGATCTACAGGATCTACAGACAAGGTGTAGAGCGCCCCCACTCGCTTAGCTGTAGGAATGACAAGGAGGAAAGCAGTCTTTGCTGATAACCATCACAGATCTGCCTCCGCCAGGGGCTCAAAGGGAGGCAAACATAGATTGTCCAGCACAAGGGGCTGGTGCTTGACGAAGCCTCATAGCCCCCCTCAAAAAGAGGGACACCAACCTGTGGCACCCAACTGTGCTGTTGTCTGCCCAAACGTGTCGAGAGGAAATGGCAGCTACATAAACCTCAGGGTAGAGAGGGAACAGCCAGAATCCAGGAGGGATTACAAGAACTGAAGGATGGACGGCACAGAGCAGTGCTCAGCGTCCACCTTCCTGCCTGAACAACCTGGCCCAGAACAGCTGCCACCTGTTCTCATGCTGAATGCAGATGGATGGCGCCATGGCGTTTAACAGGTGCCAGATCTGACCCCCCTCCCCCCCCATCTGGGACAGGAGGTCCATCACCTGTTGGAGGCGCCATGGTTGGCTGTGACAAAGTCTGCACATCAGCAGAAACCACGTCCTCCCTGGCCAAAAGGAGAACCTCTGAAGCACCGTCTGTATCAACGGGAGCGGGGGGAAAGTGTAGAGGGGACCCCCCCCCCCCCGGGTCAGTCGTGAGCCAGGGCATCCTGACCCAGAGGGCTGTTCACTCCTGTGAGAGAGAACCAGAGGGGGCAATCATTTTGCCGCCGCCTTTTATTTTTATTTATCTTTTTTAGATCTCTCCCTGGGATCCAGAGTCGCGGGAGCTTCGGGCAGAATGTTTTATCCGAATGGGCGACCCACAGAAAGCCATCCAGGATCTGACGCCGACCACACGGCTACGCAACGACAACCGTGCCGCCTTCCTGAAGCTCAGCTTGCTGCACTACAGCCTCGGAGAACACCACGAGTCTCTCAAGTGAGCCTCGGATGAAACAAACTACTTTTACTGATTTTCATCTCATTTACAAAATGTCAACTCTCTGTTCTTCACTGTTTGTAATCGTGTGCAGTCACATCAGAGAGTGTCTGAAGCTGGACCAGGACGACAAAGAGTGTTTCAACCACTACAAGCAAGTGAAGAAGCTCAGCAAGCAGCTGGACGCTGCAGAAGAGCTCCTTGACATGGAGAGGTGGGTGTCCTTTTTTTTAAAAACGTCTGCTTTAAAATATTAATCTGTTGAAAAAGAAAACGTCAAACACCTCCTCTTCTTTTGAAAGATGGAAGTTTTTCTTTGAATAACTTGTCGGCAGTCTAAATCAAAACAAGAGATGGGAGTAAAAGTTTCTAAAACTCTCCACTAAACTTTCTGAAGAATTAACCTTCCTGCATATTCTCTCACGTAAGGTACGAAGAAGCCATTGAAAAATATGAATCAGTAATGAAGACGGAACCGAATGTCCCATTCTACACCAACCTGGCAAAAGAGAAGTTCTGTTTCTGCTTTGTCAAGGTGAAAGTCTTTGTGCTTTTTCTTTTCTCAGTTAAAAATGGACAAAAATGATGTTATGTTTGGTAGGGGAAGCCTTTGTCATCCCTATTATCCTAAAAATCTTACCAGTGTTTTTTTTTTTTTTACAGTAGACTCATCTTTAAAATGTATTTTAGCTTTTTCATGTTTTTTAAAATTTTTGTTGTTGACTTGTTATTGGTAGTAGGCCCCGTGTCCACCTAGCATTTATCTCTCAGCGGCAGTTTTCAATAGGTATAGAGCACTGCAGCAGAAAGCGGCGCCCTGGATCTAAAGGGCAGCGCCAAGCCTCTTTTTTAAAAGCGCTCTGCCGTTTTTGTGCGGCTGCTCCGAGCGCTCAAGTTGAAAATCTTTTAACTCTTCTTGTTCTTGTTCTCACATCCTCTTTGCTCCGTGTCTGCTGGGTTTAAAAAAACGATCTCAAATATCAAACATGCAGTAAAAAGTAAGGGACCGTGTCCGTCATACAGCGGCCGTTGTCAACAGACGGTTGTCATAGAGACAGGACGGACGTGCAAGCGCTTTTCTTGTCAGCGCACAAACGCTTCATGCAAACACTCCCGAGCGTACAGCCAACGCTTCTCTGCCCGCAAAAAAACTCTAGGTGGACACTGAGCCTCAGTCATTCAAAACTTTGTCTTGTTTTTAATGTATTTCATCATTTATCTCAATCTATTTATATTTAAGGTGTCATACTAACCATAAAAAATAGATATCTTTTTAAAGATAATGTGAGTTTGAATTGTTGTTATGGCTTCAAAACGTCATAACGTCTGCTCCCTCTGTCTCTTGTAGATCAAATTGGCTCACGAGGCGATAGACGTGTGTTCAGAGGCTCACCAGAGAGACCCCCGCAACGCAAACATCCTCCGAGATCGAGCCGAGGCGTACATCCTCAACCAGGACTATGAGAAAGGTAAGATACAAAAAAATAAAGGAGGAATTGATTCACACAGCAGGAGCTTTTATTCACAGACAATTACAAACAGATGTGTTAAAGGCAGGGTTGGTCATTTATCAAAAACTAGCATGATTTAGAAAGTAGCATTCCCTCAGTGCGCTGTCAACTCCCCCCTCCCCCCCTCAAGGTACTTTAGGATTGTATCGTCTCATGAAAGTGGATATCCAGCTACAGTAGAGTATTTCTATTGGTAGCTCTACATTTCTAATATTATTATTGTGATATATATTTTTTTTTCTGCAGCTGTCGAGGACTACCAGGAGGCGCGAGAGTTTGACGGCGACAGCCAAGAAATCCAAAAAGGGCTGGAACGAGCACAGAAACTTCTGAAAATGTCTCTCAAGAGGGACTACTACAAGATCCTGGGCGTCAGCAGGTAACCAGACCAACCAGCCCTGCTAACACACAGTTTATTCTTCATGACTTCAAACACCAAGCCGACCACTCAAGAAGTCTTGATCAAGCAGATCCATCTGACTCTGACTCTCTTGCTCTTCTCAGGAATGCAAATAAGCAGGAGATCATTAAGGCGTACAGAAAGCTGGCACAGCAGTGGCACCCGGACAACTTCCAGTCCGAGACGGAGAAGAAAGAAGCAGAGAAGAAGTTCATCGACATTGCATCGGCTAAAGAAGTCCTCACTGACCCAGGTCAGAAACTCACTTCACCATTACCTTCTTCTTCTTCTTGTTGTTGTTGTTGCATTACATTTGAAACAAAGACTGTAAATATTAGCTTTGGAGTCCCTTTGGTGGCGGTCTCCATGCTGGAAATGCTGTTTCACCCTAACTTTCAGTCAACCTAACGACAGCCTGAGAGCTGGAGCTGAGGCCCAGATATTTGGTTGATAGAGGTTGAGGCAGAATCTGGTTGGTTAATGACTTAATAATAATAATAAACGCCCGTAATCAGCTGATCACCAGAGCAGGGAGACAGAGGAAGTAGTAGGGGGAGTGGTTTAGGTTGAATGAATGTGTGAAAGAATATAACCAGTCTTCCTGCTTGAACTTACGCTGAGCTCCATATCAAACCAAAATGGATGAGTTGTAAAAAAAAATAAGATTCACCTCCCGTACAGCGTGCAGATCGAGACATCAGCTCATCAGGCCTGGATTCATTTTTCAAAACTGGAGGTTGCCGCTTGAATTGAACAGGGGAGGAAACTGCTCGCCGGCCTCTGTTATCGAAATCAATTCACCGGGCGTGGCATTTGAATTCTTACATTTCTACAAAAAACCTTTTGTTGTGTTTTCATTGATTATGTGAGTTAGCACAAATGATCAGGGCAGATATTAGAGACATGGAGTCTGTGCTTTGCGATATCAAATAAACTTCCTGTATACATTTAACGAGGTTATTTTCTTCAGAATCCACAGTGAAAACGGTCTATGTATTCCAACTAAGAAATTCAATACCTTCACCACCATATCTCCATATTGCAGTATTTTTTTTATCGGTAGTAAAAGTCCCACATCAGTCAGGCTCTGAGAAAAAAAAACTTTGCTTCCATAAGGCTGAAAAGGTAGAAAATGAAAGCCCAATTTTCAATGTGCTGCAGCTTCATTTTGCTCCTCCTTTTCTTGCCGTCGTCTCCACAGAAATGAGGCAGAAGTTCGATGCCGGCGATGATCCTCTGGACCCAGAGAACCAGCAGGGCGGCGGAGGAGGAGGAGGACAGGGCTGGCCTTTCCATTTCGACCCCTTCCAGTCCGGTGGCAGCTTCCACTTCAAGTTCCAGCATAACTAGAGAGAGAGAGACAAAGAACCTCCAGAACTTTAGAGGGGATTCATGGAGACGTCTTCCTCTGAAGCTCTTCTTTGGCTTTGACACATTTGTTACTTGAACATTTGATTTGTAGTGCAGTAGAGGCATGACCTGGAAACAAAAAATGGGACTTCTTTTGATAGAAATAACAAAAAAACGAAGGACCTAACTGCTGAAGGAAGAAAATGAAGTCTTGTGTCAACACGTCAGAGCCTGAAGACGGACAGTTTGTTGGGTTAAAATGTCAATGTGGGACATTTGGGTTGTCTGCTCTAATTTCTTTATGTGCCATTTTTTTTTCCTCCAAAGGACTTCTCTTCCTTTTATAATGCAGTCGCTCATGCTTGGACGTCACACAGGAGGACTGTCTGTGTGTCGGTTTCTGCTCGCAGTATTCTTCAAAAGGAATTACACGTCTTTCATTTTGACCCATGTCAAACCCTCTCTGCATTCAGAGAGCCAAGGTTTTTTTTTATACACAGCCACAGCCTTGTTGAGCTTCTGCAGTAACGGTAAGTAGGTGAGACTTCAGGTTTTAAACGTTTTGAAATCCTATGGATCTTAAATAACAATAATGAATAGTGTGTGAATGCTGTGTCGTTGTATCTTCAACAGGCTATTTATGCAGCTCCAAACTTTACTGATATCATTTCTAATTTAACACAAACACGGTCTGAACCGGAAAAAAAAGCTGAGCAAAATGAAGACTGTACAAGAAACGATTTCATTTTCTTTTTTCGAAGCGCGTCTTTGAAAACTTGCACTTTTACTTTTTTTTTTTTTGGTTTACTTGAAGAGCCACTCCACATGTTCTCCACTCCTGAAATGTTACTGCAGCCTTCCAAAGACTCTTTTACAAAGTGTGTCTTTATTAGTTATTAGAGCTTCATTCATGAGAAAGTGGAGCTGTGCATCAGTTACAGATCTCATCAGACTGTGGGAAACACAAAGGCTCCGTCTGAAACCCTTAAAGGCAGGGTTGGTCATTTTTCAAAAACTAGCATGATTTTGAAAGTAGCATTCCCTCAGTGCGCCCTCAACACCCACCATCTCCCCTCTGTGCTCCCTCAAAAGCCACGCCCCCCTCACTTACATGCACAAGCGCCATTGGTCCAGAAGCGGAGCTCAGCTCATGCTTTGAGTGTCGGGCTCGTGCATGCAACGTGTGGAGAACGAGCAGGGAGGCGTCTGATTGGTTCATCAGATTGGTACCTCGTGGCAGACATTAGTCGAAGTGTTGACAGGCTTACAGCTGCTACAGATGACGGATTTTCTTTGTTTCTTTTTCCGAGCACGAGTTTTTAAATGTCTGTCAGGAACTAAAGACAATTTAAACCAAAATCTGAAGAAAAATGAACCCTGCCTTTAAGTTCCAGGGGAAAGTACAACTTTGTACACGAGGACGAGTTAGGCACACAACTGTTTACCTACAAACAAACATTGGACATCTCCAGCACAAACTAAGTTATTTTATTGATAAAATGAGAAACTGCTCGACTGTGTGAACCAAATGTGACCGGCTCTTTGTATTTAAATGATTTGAGTGGATCTTTTCTTTTTCCGTTTTTTCCTTTCTTGGGTTTTCTTCTGTTTGTGGCTTCAATTCTACTGTTGCCAAACCGAATCAGCCAATATGCTAAAGCATATTAAAGATATTGACACAATCCAAGTTTGTTCTGTCCTCTATCGTATCAAGACCATCTCTCCAACCCCGGTACATTACATCGTCAGAGTCTGTGGATATTACTTAAAGACACTCCAGCTCGCCCGGTCACGCCCCACAGCTCCTCTATGAGGCACCTGTGCTGGCGTGCAATCACTGATAGTTTGATCAGAATCACTGAGCGGCTGGAGAGATAGTCCTTTCACTCAGAGAACCAGAGTTACAATGTAACCTTACGACACTGTACCTACATTTTCAGACACAAAGACTAAAAAGAAAAAAGCTGTTCTCATTTTTGCAGTTTAACCAGAGAGTGTTTAAAATGTGACTTAAACCTGGGACCCACATTACCCATAATACACCTTCGGGTAATATTACAGGTAAAAGGCTCTGGTTTGCCATGTAGCAGTGACCTCACCTAAAGAAAAGTATCAGATTTTCAGATCCTGCAAAGACTGTTGGGTCTTTGTCAAAAATATAACAGACTACAGATAACATTTGAGAATTTGCTTTATACAGATAAAGCCCGATGTTTTAAAATTGGTGGAGCTCATGCTCAATAAACATGTAAAGAACTTTAATACTCCTGTGATACCAGAGTGAAAAAATGAGTCAAAATTCAAGCAGTCATTGCTGTCAAGTTTTCTTTTCTTCCCAAAAGCAGTTCAAAAGAAAGTCTCAATACAATTGTCTGACTGGAAACATCATGGTACAAAGACAGGAACTGTACATCACTGAAACATTCACACACACACACACACATCCATGTAGGTGCTGTTTGCTCCAACCTCTCACACACCCTGCACTGGGCAGACGTCGTTTCTTGCAGCACAGAGGGAGAGGAGTTCTGTATCTGTGTTTTATGGCAAGAATCTTGCAGTGCAATAGTCCACTCTCTTTAAGCTCACTCTCAGGTGTGTTGCCGGGAAACAGTCACGCCGTTACACACAGGTGTTCATCGACAGTCTGCTCAAAAGCCTTGCGTGTCCTCCAAACTGTCTGCTTCCACCTCAATGGACACTACGTGGTGACCGGGGATCATTGCCAGTCCCAGGACTCTCGGTTCACCCTGGGAGAATGTGTCTGTGGACATTAAAAAAAAAAAAAAATCACCTCAGTAAGTATTCAGATAACATGGAGGTTGTTGTTGTAAGTAACAAAGCAGACAATATGCATGTTCCAGTTTCAAAAACACTCGTCTCAAGAGGAGGCAAGAAAAGTGAATACGTTTGGAAAATATGCTGAATGGAGTAACTTTTGATTTTAAAAGCTTAAATTGTAATAAGTACACCAAGAGACTACTTCATTTGAATTTTAGATTTCATTTTGAAATAGCCCAACATACCAACCAAAAGTGCTACAAACCATCGGATGCATCTATATCACATCCCGAAAGGAAATGTTAAAATGTTGACCTGGCCAGTGTATTAGGCTGTTTCTAATTTGTATATTTAAAAACACTTATTTACAAAAATAAAACATGCATTGATTGATACAGTGGACAAATAGCTAGTTAAATATAAATATACAAAAAGGTATTAGAGCCACAAAGTTGTAGCATTTTCTAATTGTTTGTAATTCTTTGGTCTTGACTCACCTGTAGATTTAAGAAATTCCTGTGCAGATCCCAGGATGACGTTGCAGTCTCTGTCTGTGCAGAGGAAGAGCCCGACCAGAGTCCGTCCATCCGTCATGCGGATCCTCATGTTCTTGTTTAGGAGCCCGTCCAGTTTCAGCCGAGCCTGGGACGACGAGGACACTTCAGACTGCCCCTTAGCGTGGACAGGAGGGTAACAGAATCCAGGGCCAATAAATAAATAAATAAATAAATAAATGAATAAATAAATAGCAGAACAATCGAGACACTTCAAAATGTACATTTTCAAAACAGACAAAAAAAAGTTTCACGTCTGTTTTATAAAACAGGTGTGTAGGAGAGGAACGTGTCGGGACATCTTAAACAGGAAGTGGTTACAGGCCTGCAACCAATCATGTTGTGATCTGAATCGGTATAAACAACAAACATGAGAGAACACATAAACAAGTTACCTAGCGCCTAAGAGGGAAATTAAAGACATTTTAGAATTCATGATTTTTATTAAATGAGAATTAGAATCAGCGTAATTGGCCAGGCACGTTCACAAGGAATTTCACTCTGATAATTGGGCCAAAAAAAACCACAAAAAAAACCACTTAAATTGTCAACAGAAAACAGAGACGTGACAATAGATCAAACGTCCTGAACAGTAAAGCAGTAAAAACCCTTTTGTCCACACTAAGAAGAAGTCAAACAGTGTAGTTATGGTTGATCATCAGTGGGTGAAACAAAACTACATCACCTTCCTCTGGACTTCAGGAAAAACAAATCGTACAGAATAGAGACAACAATCAGGTCTCTTGATTACACTGTCTCTCTTCTGTTTACATTACTTATCATACCAAGTCACTTTAATCACTTTATCTTGTCATTCTCTGCAAATACTGTCTTAATTCCCCCCAGTTAACTTCATCATTCATTTTATACTTGTATATACCCCCTGTTTTTATTTTTATTTTTCTTATTTATTCTGTTTAATGTGGATTTTTGAGCTTTCTTGTCTGTGCTGCTGTAATACCTGAATTTCCTCTCTGGAGATCAATAAAGTATTATCAATAAAGTATTATCTATCCTATCCTATGTGCATACTTCATATGTAGGCTAACACTGTCTGCAGCTGGGTAGAGAACAAATAAACATGCAGCAAAGGAAACATTGAAACTAAAACAAGATGTAACCATCACATATTAAACAAAAAGAGGTCACTCTTAATCACTATAGAAACTATAGCCTGTTTTTAATCTTTTTAGAGTTAAGATAAACGTTTTTACAGCAGTATTGATTGTCTCGATATATTAATATTTAAGTATAGGAAAAAGGTACATTATATGTTTCATTAGTCAACCTGACAAATCACTTGTTTCAGAGTATTCGTTAGCTACAGGCTAAAGACAACATCATGTTAGAATAATGTATTTTATATTAATACGACAAAGCACTTGCTACATAATACGGCACGCCAAATAACATGTAAACCCATATAAAGATTAATAATGAGATATAAAGTGCACATACATGAGTAGAAGGACCATTTTCCTCAATCATTGATGCCATTTCTACGTCTTCTTCTCCAACGTTTGCTTACGGAGCAATTTGACTGACGGACCAGAAACACCGGAAACACACTGCAACACTTTTAAAGGTATATTAGATGTCACCGTGGTGATTTTGATACAGGTCCACTGATCCAATTATCAGGTTAAGCATGACAATTATATAATAAATAAATAATAAAATTATGTAAGCAATTAAATAAGGGATATATTAAAAATGAAAGAAGAGATATAAATGAAGGGAAATTAAAGTTCGTTAATGAAGAATTATTTCATTATTTTCATAAAAGTTGTTTCAGCCTGCTGAAAACTGTATTTTATAGAAGGTATGACATCATAGGTCTTTAGAAATAGCCGAAAAAGTGTGTGTTTGTGTTTGTGCCCCTCAAGAATGATGCTTTTTATTTCTTATAAATTAATCAAAATGGATAGATTGTGTAATTTCATCTTTGGAAAAGTGTAGGCTACCTACAGATGTATTAATGTAAACACTATAAAAGAAAACACACAACTAAAGTTCCTTCATAAACATGATTTGGTTGTGTTACCCAACAAGGTGGGTTTAAATCTAGACTTGATCAGAAAGTATACATAGCTCATATATTGTAGTTTTTGTGTCTCCTATGTTGTCATTTTGATGCAAACTGAATTGAGACGCAACCACACACCATGATTTGTATGTTACTCTTTTATCAAGAGTAAAAAAATAAAAACATTTCGTCCCTGGGTGGGCTCGAACCACCAACCTTTCGGTTAACAGCCGAACGCGCTATCCGATTGCGCCACAGAGACGGTGATATCATACTGTTAGCGTTGTCACGATTTTAACATGAACTTTGGAAGAAACTTTACTCAAGGATCTTTTTTATTTATTTCAGCATTCATAGGCAATCAAAAATAATCAAAGAATAATTACAAACGAAACTGCAGTTGTATCAAAGGCCTACACCTCAATTGTAGCCTATAGCCTAAAAGTAGCCATCACAACATTTTACTTCTTAGCAAGCTTAACAGATAGATAAGGACAATAAACCAATTGCCCTACAATCATATTCCTTAAATCCAGAATAGTCAACTCACATTTAGAGTTGTCACATCTGCATAAGGCTTCTCTTAGCCTGTACTTGTCATGCTGAGCCCACTGACCCTTCCTCCCTCATCACACACAGTCCATGCACTGCAGTCCTATTCCTCTCCTTGTATATATTACTTTTTCTACCTGTACTATCCATACACTTTCTACATGAACATGCATATAGGTTTCACTTTTGACCATACAAATCATGTTTTTCCAATGAAGATAACATGTTTCTTACCCTTGCAATATTTACATTTCTGCAATATATATTTATATTATTTACTTGTTGTACAATTGAATAATGACAATAATGGCTTTCTATTTCAATTTCACCCTTTAAATGGGCTCATATAAGAATAATTCAGTAGTGCTGAAGTGCTGTTTACATCTTTGTGTTTTCTAATTTGTCATTGTGTTTTTTTTAATTTGCTGTTGTGTTTTGTTATTTGAAGTAGTATATTTGCACTTCGGGGCCACTCTAAAGTATGTGTTTATGGTTACCTTTTTTGTGATGTGTAAAGCTAACTCTGAACTTTGGATCTCCTGCTGCAGGAAAATGATTTCAGCCTCATCTTCTCTCTAGGCTGTCTGGGATTCAGACAGCTCGGCTCTGAATGCAACACAGGCGACAGTGTCTCCTCTCTATGTCACACTGTATAAAATCTGGGTTAGCTGGAGCGCAGCACCCAGGGGAGGCGCTTTTCCCTCTCATCCTCTCATGTCTCCCTGCCAAATGGACGCTGAGGGGGTGTGAGTAAGGGGGGGGGGGGGGGGGGGTAGTCACAGTAGTCACAGTAGTGCAGTGTGTCAGGCCTGAGGCGTACAACACAGAGTCCTGGCTTAGTGAACCCCTGCTTTTCTTTTCTTTTTTTAAAGTCATAAATACAGACATATCATACACATGGAGCTGGCCAGACACACATTTCCTCACACTCTCTCTTGGCCGATGTGTTCCTCTTTGGAACAGGTGCCAAAGAATTCCTCTCCACTTGTTTGATGGCACCAGGGCATCAGACACCTGTTGCAGCAGAGGGGAAAATATTATTGGAATTCTTGTTTACAAAAGATCCAGGTATTGATTTAAAAGCTTCCGCTGACGTGACAGAGAACCAATCATCTGAATGCAAAAAGAGGTAACATCCAAACCGTTTAACCCCATGCCTGACATTGTTTTTTTTTTTTTTAAATAAACACCTTTAAAATCAAAGGTGATCGATTGTTAGTACTATATTTCATTTATATGAAAGAACCCTCCCTCCTTAGATTACTACAAATAAGCGTTACAGAAGCCAAATATATCATTTTAGATTCGTGGTTGAAATAGATTTAGTTTAAATGTATGAAGTACTTAGTTTGAAAGTACTTGCTTTTCTTTTAACTTAGTGGTTCCCAAAGTGGGGTCGGGACCCCCCCGGGGGGTCGCAAGACACTGGGAGGGGGGGTCGCAAGATGCCTTCCAAAAACAGAACAGAAATTTGAAATTAGGCTACTTAAAATTGCATTTTACTCATTGTTGTGAAATAGTCCTGAAATGAAAGTAAAACATTGGACTGTAAAAATTTTTCTTCTTATTTTGTTGAATTATTTTAAAGCCCTGTTGTGTTCTAGTGTTGTTCTAATATCAGTGTTTGGATAGACAACGTTAAAAGCTTTAACCACGTCCAGGGACAGAGTGGTTAAAGTCTTTCACATCGTTATTTTAGGGGTTGCGGGTTGAAGAGTTTGGGAACCCCTGATTTGATTGTGCCATGGTTTGACGACTCATACCTTTGTGTGTTCTTTTTGGAGTAAAACATACTTTCATTGTCATGCTGTGGATTCCAGACACCATGATTTGTATGTTACTCTTTTAGCAAGAGACAAAAAAAAAAAACATATCGTCCCTGGGTGGGCTCGAACCACCAACCTTTCGGTTAACAGCCGAACGCGCTATCCGATTGCGCCACAGAGACGGTGATAGGCGGTGAAGGCGTGGTTTCATTTTTAACCCCCACCCACTTTTAATGGCTTTTTAGGTGGACTGAGTTAATGCGCTCTCTGTGTAGTAATGTGCAGCAGCCCCTCTCTGACATCTCTCCACTGATGCATGTCCACAGGTCCTGTTTGTGCATGTGTGTGTGATTCGGGCCTCTGTGTGTGAGAAGCATGTCTCTCAATAACACAGTGTAAAACCAGAATGTCACTCAGGGATTAATAAAGTATTTAAAAATCCCCAAAAGTCCAACTTGTGATCTAGACATATTTATTATTT
The DNA here is from genome assembly GCF_963584025.1 of Labrus mixtus. Lineage (NCBI taxonomy): Eukaryota > Metazoa > Chordata > Actinopteri > Labriformes > Labridae > Labrus > Labrus mixtus. The sequence continues at coordinate 7,478,641 of NC_083634.1, forward strand.
AACCAGGTAATTAACCCATTGAGATCAAGATTTCGTTCATCAAGGTTGACCTGACCAAGAGGGCAGCAGCACTTCATAATAAACATTACATGATTAACATTGCAGACACGGCCTTTCTCAGCTGTGACAAACACCTGTTAACCTCTGCAGACACCACTTTTTAGCCTTTTGGTTAAAAACAGCTTCAAACTTTTGATTTTCCTCTCAATGCTGCTTAAAGCTCATGAGGTTGCTGCTACGTTAGGCCTAGGCCTGTATGTTTTTTTTTACTTGCAGGGTCAAGCGTAACCTTTCAGCTCTATGGCAAAAATGATTTAAGACTTGAAGGTTTGTTTTTGTCCATATGCAGGCGATTCAAAGGGTTAACACACTTTAAGTCATAGTGTGAATTAAGAATACAACATTTTTGAATGAGTCATTTTCCTGTTGCACTCTGACTCATATTTAAATATTTTTTTTATTTTTAGGTAAATGATAATTCAATGAATTTACTTTTATCTGAGCATCAATGATCGTGATTTTCTGCAAATAGCTTTTCTTCTGTTAAAATAAAAAACAAACAAACATCCAAATGTGGATCCTTTTTCATACTTTATCTTTATCTGTGCAACTTTCTCCAGTTTGACCCCTATTTCAGCTCTATCCGGTGCTTTGAATGTGAGCTGCAAATCTAAATTATTATTTTTTTTGTCAAAACAGAAAAAGTGCCCACATCAGCCACTGAGGGCTGGGATGGGATCTCGGAACTCCCTGCCATCCTCTCAGCCTGCAGCTTCTGATTTTACAATAAGTGTGCACAAAAAAAAAAAAAAAAAATGCCAGTGCTTGCTTTGAAAATCTCAGTCACAGAGATGAAGTGTGCACTTTGAGCTGTTTGAAGTGCTGCTTTTAAAAGGGGGGGTGTAGTTTTGCTTATTCTGAATTGTTTTCATCCCCACCACAAGTAGTTAATTTTTAAGCAATACAATCTGATGTAAGTCTGGGCATGGCTGCGGCAGATTTTCCCAACCCCCCTCTCTCAATCCCTCCCCAGCACTCACACACACCCGCAAAAACACACACGCACACACACACACACACACACACACACACACACACACACACACACACAGCCCCGCTGCTACAAAATACTTTTTTAATACAACGGTGGGGGCTCCCGAGAATCTAAGGTGGCCATATTTGATAGATTTGTGTCGGGCTCTGCAATGCAGAAAGCGAGAGTTGTGGCGTGTGATCTAAGTGACAGTGACACCGGGCAAGTCTGTCGGATTCGTGACTGATCCGGACTTTGATAGAGAGGCAGGGAGAAGGAGGAGGAGGGGGGGGGGAGACACAGAAAAGAAACAAACAAGTAACAGTGTAACTTACATGCAGCCACACACCCCTTTTTCTTGTAACAATGTGTACGTTTTAAGGAGGGAGGGGGCGCGCAGAGGGAGAAAGAGAGACGGGGAGAGATAGGGAAAGGAGGAGGGGGGTGCGCTCTGAAATAATATAGTCAGCCATTTTTTATGTAAGGGGATTTTTTCTTATTGGGGGGGTTGTTAAAAAATAAATATAAGAGGGCGGCCATCTTTGTAGCTCTGCCTAGTGTAAAATATTTCAAAACGCCCCCCACTTTTTTTCCTGTGCCGATTTGAATATTAAATAAATATCACACATTCGAGCAAGAAACCGCTTCTTTTTTTTTTTTTGCATACAAGGACGGGAGCCAAATGACAGGAATATAATGTCCTCTCCTCTCCGGTCCTGTGAGGAAGACGAGGGCATGGTGGTTAATTCCGAGGGAGGAGATTTTGATGAAGAAGACGACGACGGAGACGGGAACGCAAGCGACATAAACTCGCCGGCGGCGCCTCGGGAAACTGCAACAGCAGCAGCAGCAGCCGCGCCAGGTACAGTAAAGAAAAGCTGGCGGACAGGTCGGGAGCGCGCACACGGGGATAAAAACACTGAAAACGTGCAGAAATGGCTTTTAGAAGTAGCCGCAGTTCGAGCCCCGTGTCTGCTGCTTCTCCACTTCCAGTATGGTACAGTAAAAACCCAGCGAGGAGTCGGGCTGCCTGCGTACCAATTACACTTGGTAGTCGAGATTTTTAAAAACACAGGCAAATTTTTTATCAGCAAACCCCCCCCCCCCCCCCCCTCGCTACATGTCACCGTTATTGTGCCTGTTTATTTTTCTGTAGGTGTCATGAGTTAAAGCTAGCTGCAAAAACACACTTTACAATAAACTGCAAAAAAAAAAAAAAAAAATACACAACTGGCTAAATGTAGTGCTTCTTCTTGTGTTGTTGTTGGGGGGCTCATTCTCTCCCGCTCCACTTCCTCTTTCACCTCCTGCACATCCCAACAAAGTTTACACCAACTTGCCACCGCTTCCCCTTTTTTTTTTGTTTGTTTCCCATCATCAAAAAAAGTTGTCCCTTTTTTTTGACAGCTCCCCGAGTCGTGTCACGGCATGTAAAATGTGCTCGGCGTGCGGGTAATGAGGTCGCCATGAAGGGTATAGGCATAAACATGGACTCCGCTTGGCTGGAGGCTACATTTATTTGATACATATCATGGGGAGGAGATGATGCGTTTTTGCTGCTCAGACATGAAAGCTGGTGTGAAATTGCGGTGAGACAGAAACTTGCCCCCTCGCTACCCTCATTGTCTCCATGACAGGTCAAAATAGGACACTGCTGCTGCTGCTGCTGCATGCTGCTCACTTTCAGGCTGGGAAGGGGGGGGGGGGGTGAACATTTTGCTCCCTTTTAGCTTAGCGTTTTCATTAGCTCAAGTAGGCTACCATTCTTGTGCACAATTCATCTACTTTGCCTCACTCAATGGGACTGTTATTACCGCTGCAGGAGTAGCTTTTGTCTGTAGCGTTGATATTGTCAAAAGGTGATCGACTGGATGTGATTTGGGAAGTTGCTGTGACAGTGTCAGTGAAGGGTGCAGAAAGTAAAGGGATGGTTAACCACATGCAGTGATTGAAGTAAAAAAAAAAAAACCAACTACAGCTGCTACATAATAACTTGAACCAATGTGGTTTGGATGCATGCTGAGGTAGCATTCAAACTTAATTTGAAAGTCACATTGTGTGTGTAATTAGGGAGATAATATAAGATAATTATAAGCAAACGATTGGCTACGCAAGTGTCATTTTCTATATGAATAATACAGGAATCATCCATTGTCTGTAGGCTTTAGTAGCTCCACTCCGGACCTGCCGCCATGCCAGTGCCAGACTGATACATTACAGTCGTGTTTAATACAGAGGAAGACCTTTATAATTAACCCCATGACGACCTCCTGTGGTTGACGGTGTCCCCGCTGTGGGACTGACACAGTGCGGGGGGGGGGGGGGGGGAGAAAAAGTGGTTTCAGTTCAGCGCAGTGCACCGAGTGACGGCCTCTGAATCACCGAGCCCTGCGTGCGTGCCGCTGCCGCCCCCGGCGCGTCTTCGGCGGCAACGGGCTGCACCGATACGCGGGAAGCGGGGTTTATTTTACTGAACGGGGGGGGCTCTGTTGCTGGTGGGTTAGCGCTAAACAACAAAGGCAGGCAGACAATAAAGTCAGAGAAAATGCAGCCTAGCTTACAGGCGGGTTGGTTTCACGGTGGAAACCGCAGCCCCATATTTCAGTTCTACTTTAATGCTCTGCTGCAGCTAGTGTAGTGAAGCAGAGGCTGTGTCTCTTTAATTGTCAAAAAAAGCCAGGTCAGGTAACAGGTTAAATTGTTTTCCTTGTGGTTGTGATATTGCACAGGTACCATTGGGGATAGCTGGCCTGATATTTTCTCCCTACAAGCAGAGATGAAGTGATTTATTCTTGACAAACTTGAGAGTTTACCATGACATAAGATATAAGGTAGAGGCTTAACCCATGATATACATACTTATTATATTTCATTTCTTCCTTCATCAGAAGTTTTGAAAATGCAACTGTAGATTTCTTCATTCTACATTTACATATCAGGATTAAGGGATGTTTCTGAGTAAAAGAAACACATCAGAAAACATTGACTGGTCGCACGTTTAACAACCATGAACCACTTATCTCCATTCTATGGAAAACCAGCTGTCACATATACTCTCACAAACTGTGTCTAATTTAGCTTGTGTCACAATTCAGGAGAGGTCAGAGCCACCGTGGCTATCATGCAGCTTTTGTTGGCTAATTATGCTACAAAGGGGATTAGCAGGGTGTTGGGAAGCGTTTGAGAAGATTATCACTCATCTGATCTTTCTTTCATGATTTCTTCGCCCCCCGTCTCTTCTCTGTTTTTTTTTTCTCTTCCAGAAGAAGAACCAGAGATATCAGACAGAGAGGTCCCAATCCGGAAGAAAGGGCGACCGAAGAAGAAGAAGGACACAAAGAAGAAAGACAAAGAAGGGAAACCAGTGAAAGCGAAAAAACGCAAGAAGATTGTAAGTAAGATTCCTTGGATTATTTGGCATATAAGCATCTTCAGTACTTCAAGTGATCTCTCCCTCTTGTCACATCTCCAGGACAGTGATGTAGAGAGAGACTCAGACAGAGAACGGGACTACGGTGAGAACTCAGACAGCGTAGCGAGCGACTATGGCTCCGGGGAGAAAAAGAAGAAGAAGAAACATAAAGAAAGGAAAGAGAAGAAAACCAAGAAGAAGAAGAAAGACGATGGGGACAGAGACAGCAGTCAGGAGGAGACAACAAAGGTAAAAGCACCTAAGTCATCTTCAATAAGTTCAATATAGTTTCATCTGTTGTCTTCCTGCACTGACTGATGTGTTTTTTCCCCCCGCAGCAACCAATAGAGCAGAAGACCTCGGCTCAGCTGGCGAAGGAGTGGGGTCTAGAGGATGTTGATCATACCTTCACAGAGGAGGACTACAGGGAACTCACCAACTACAAAGCCTTCAGTCAGTTCATGAGGTACAGATGCTGCAAACTGTCCCTACATACACGGTTTGAATTATGTATGTTGCAAGGGTTATGGGCACTTTGATAGAGTTTGAGCCATGTCTTATTCGATCTAACTTTCAGAAACCATCAAAAGTAGAACGTTATTTTATCAATTCAGCTACCTTGGGCTTTATTCTACTTTCAAAGTAGCAGAGTGTGCTGTTAAAACTTGACACACTAGCACACAAGTGTTATTTCACAGTTTCTATTAATGTTTTCGCAGTAACATGCCGATTGATGGCTGGCCATGTATTAGCCTGTCAGAGTTACATCAGTAAGACCATGAGTGCATTTTTTTGGGTACATTTTAGTGTTTTTTTTTTTTTTCATGTTCTGGTTATAATGCGATAAATAATTTTTTAATAACATATAATGCACAAAAAAAAATGATTGCAGTGATTAAGAATTGGTGTTGATTTTTTTATGTTAAATACATTCGATAATGTTCTCAGTTTAAAATTGTTGCACAATCTACAAGGGGTGGGAATCACCAAGACCCTCGACTCACTGTTATTATATACTTTAGTTAAAAAAATGGCTTTATTGTGATTTTAGAAAAAGAGGTAGTTACACACACAACAGGTAGGTGCAGGGCAGTGCAAAAAACAAAACTGAGAAAGAAGATAGGGCCGCTCAATTCTTTATTATGATTTTAAACATTTTGTGATATGATGGGTATTGGGTTAATATTTAATGTAATTTGATTGGCATTCATGAACACGGCATTTGAACAAGGCAACTTGTATAACCAGTATATTGAGTTTCTTCATCATCTGGGATCATTCAAAAGTTAAAGAGGACATATTATGAAAAATCCACTTCTACAGTGTTTTTGAACATATATTTAGGTAACCTGAGTGTCTACAGACCCACAACATGTGAAATAAACCCATCCAGTCCTTTGTTTGTAGTCTGCATAAGTCTTAAAACACAGAGAAATTGCTCTTTTTTAAATGTGCACTCCTTGTGATGTCACAGTGGGATTCTGGTAAAAAAAATCCCCTCCCCTCCCCTGGTATCTCTACACATGGACTCCACCCCCAGCATAGAACAAAACTTTAGCGCAGGTCCACCATTTTTATTCTCGCTACAGAGGACTGATGTCTACGGGGAAAACTCGGGGGGGGGGGGTCATTGTATTTAAAGAGACACACACACCAAAACGGAGCGTTCTGAGAGAGCTGGTTTATACAGGGTCACAAACCTCCTCTGGTGCTTGATTCATGTTATATTTTGACCAAAGCACAGCACAGATGTTTCATTTAAACCACAGAGGACTGTTTGAAAAGGTGGGAAAGGGGGATAATATGTCCTCTTTAACTGATATCAATTGTAATAAAAGCGCAAATTTGATCAAGTTGCAATAATTGAAATGTTTATTTTCAATTATATTTTCAATATTACATCAATAATGAATAATTGCACGCTTGATATACTATATCATTTGGAAAGACAATCCAAAAGGGCAGTTTTCTTTCCAGTTCATAAATCTCCATTACATCCACTCCCTATTGGTTATCACTATTTTCCCTCCAAGATCTGTATCAGTCTAGAAAGTCATATCTGTCAGGCTCTTGTTTCGAGACTTTCCCTCTATCCTTGCAGAACCATTCAACAACATCTTTCCCTGCCTACAGATACACGAGTCTCATACCTGATCTGACTCTGATAACATTAGGTAAACCATAATGTCTGCTGCATGTTGATGTCAGGAAGTAATTGTCCGTTTCTGCTCCGCTGGCAGACAGAGCTTTCCTAATAAACTCTTCTAAGCCATGCTGCAGATGATAAACAAACGTAGCCTTTAACCACAGCATATGAATCTAATTTAAACATCTGCCAAAATCAAATGAAGAAAATTGCTAGATTGCTTAGTTTTGCCTGGATGTTTTTGTCTCTCTAAAACATTTGAACAATCCTTACTTTGTTGTCCCATAGGCCAATGATAGCCAAGAAGAACCCTAAAATCCCCATGTCCAAGATGATGACCATCCTGGGGGCCAAGTGGAGGGAGTTCAGCTCCAACAACCCCTTCAAAGGCAACGCCGCCGCGGTCGCTGCCGCCGCCGCCGCCGCTGCTATCGCTGTCGCTGAGCAGGTCTCTGCGGCGACGGCCTCGCCTGAGCCACCACCACAGCTACCGCCACCGCCAATCAGAAAGGCAAAGACAAAAGAGGGAAAAGGTCAGCTGCCATCTTTAACCTTCCTTTCCCTGTGCCACTTATAAAGTAGCTTACATTGAAAACTGTCCCCGGACCAGGAAGTTTGGCATTATTAAGGTACATGAAGAAAAAAACAATCATCTGTACAGATTCTGATGGTTTGTGAACAGCTTTTGGTTGTTGTTTACAAGCTCATTTACTAACTGCAACCCAAAATTCCTTAAAGTTGTGACTTTTTGTTTATGAAAATGAAAAAGAAAACTTCATGATTTGAAAGTTTTTTCATTCATTTGGAAAATGATCTGCCCTCCTTAAATTTGATACCAGCAACTCCTTTGTTGGACAGGGACAGGGTTTATCATTCTGTCACATCCCTTTTTCATTTTAACAACAATAGACACTTTCTATTAAAGGTGGCATGTTTTACCTTTCATGCTTAATGTAGGATTTCAGCAATTCACAGGTACAGGGTCTCCTTTGTCTTATCTTACACTTCCTAATGCTCCAAACATTTTGAATGGGTGACACGCTGGGGCTGCAGGAAGGTCAGTTTATCACCTGGACTCTTTTACCACGGAGACATGCTGTTGTGATAAGTGCAGAATGTGGTTAGATATTGTCTTGCAAGGCCTTCCCTGAAAATGGAGTTGTCTATATTTGGCAGGATATGTTGTCTCCAAAACCTGTACATATGGTTCAGCATAAATGGTGCCCTCACAATGTTAAGGTTACCCATGCCATGTGCATTAATGCATCCCCAGTATCATCAAGGATGCTGGCTTTTGAACTGTGCGCTGATAACAAGCCAGAGGGTTAATAAGCTGTGCCATCTAATCAGTGCATCCGCTCCCAGTACTTCATTTTTTAATTTGAGGTCACATTGGAGGCTTTTCTGAGACTGCTATCTGGATAACTTTGGTCACAAAATTCTTATTTACTGTCCTTTTTTCAAAATCTTATGTTAAACATTGCACACAATTTCATCTGTGTAGGCCCTGGCTATAAGAAGCGTAGTAAAAGTCCTCGAGTTCCAGACAAGAAGAAGGCTTTGGCTGTAGCAAAGGCTAAAAAGATGGCACCCATTAGGATCAAACTGTCGCCTATTGGTGCCAAGAGGAAGAAAAGTTGCTCAGTGAGTTCAAATCTTCTGCAATCTTTTTTCTTATTTTTCCAGTTTCTGTTAATTGTTTACCCTTTTTTCCTTGTTTGGCTGACTTCCTCTCCGCTGCCTTGCACTAGAGCGAGGACATGGACGAAGACGAGTCGGAGCAGGAGGACTCTAGCGTTCACAGCTCCTCGGTTCGCTCCGACAGCTCCGGCAGGGTCAAGAAGAACAAACGAGGGCGGCCAGCAAAGAAGAAGAAGAAAAGTAAGCACAGTTCATCACTTCGAGACTCTTGTGTCAAGTATACTTAACAACTTTCCAGTCATATTTAAGACGTCTCTGTCTACCCCAGATGTCTCGCTGCCTCCAGTCCCAGGTGAGGAGGAGGGCGACGGCTACGAGACGGATCATCAGGACTACTGTGAGGTGTGTCAGCAGGGCGGAGAGATCATTCTGTGTGACACTTGTCCTCGAGCTTACCACCTTGTCTGCCTGGAGCCCGAGCTGGACAAAGCCCCTGAGGGCAAGTGGAGCTGCCCGCACTGTGTGAGTACCACCTGCTCCTGCTTTCTATGTTTGACCTTATTTGCATATTTATTTGTACCTGCTTGAGTGAAACAGGAGTGCAAAAGTGGTTTGTTTATACTTGCTCGAAGTAGCACATGAATTGTAGCTTCCTCACAAATCTCAGCATACATAAAAACAGCATAAAGATGGATACCTGAAGGGGAGCTGTGGATGTAGATCTTTCATTTTATGTTTCCATGACACGTTGCTTTGTCTTTATGCTGAAACTAGTCTAGATTAATCAGCTGTATCCGCACTTCCAGGAAACATTTATTGCATTTCCTACTTTGTTCTGATGGTGTAAAGTTGTATTTGTTATACTTGAAGTATGAGCCAGACAGTCCTGGGTTCTTGTTTTCCCTTTAATTAATATAAGTGAACTTAATGTGCCCTTCCCAGATGTTTGGATGTTTCTCTATTTTATTTACCTGTTCAAGCAAAATGCTAACACAGAGGAACAAGATTAAAAGACGTGTTGTAGTTCAGACCTTACAGTACAGAAAGTGATGATTCATAGATGTAGTTGTTCTATGGGCTGCAGTATTTTCTGCTGTTGCTTGAGATCATGGTGATATCATTTGTATTAAGGTCTGCGTTAGTAAACAAACATGAACCTTTACATTTAAAAAAAAAGAGCAGTAGCTCATAAAAATGTTCTCTTGTCACATATTTTACCTTTATCCAAAAACTGCAAAATCTGCAATATGATTGTGTAGCTCTACTAACTTAACATACACAAGCATGTGATAAGACCAACTGTTACAAGCAACAGTCACTTGTGAAGAAAGGGACAGCCGACATTAACGATCTGTTAGGAAGTGATGATGGCATATAGCATTTGAAACTGAACCAAAAGCTAGATCTGTTGCCTCCAACCTCATTTCCATTTAAGAAAATAAAAGTGTCTGAGAGCTACTTGCTACATATCACTTACATTTAATCTCACAACATATAAAAAATGAATTAATCTTGTGGCTTACTTATTGTTCCCACGTGTTTATACCCAAAGCTTACAAAGCGTAAAGACACATTCTGTGCCTCTGTGTTAACACCAAACTGTACATCAGTGATAGCAAACATTTCAGTTTTACTTTTATGGTCCCTGAATAACTTATTCTTGTTTCCTTTAAAATCACAGCACCAGTAAAAGGTTAACCTCATTGAATAGAGATTGCTGTTTTTCAAGCGTTGCTTCACCTTTTCAGCTCATAGTGTTTCAAGTCAGTCCTGTGCAACAGTGGACTTCCGAGTTCCAACTCAGCACTGCTTATTCTGCTGACTAAAACGCTGATACTGCAGATGAGGCACAAACACTTACAGAACATTTCAATGTGTGAAAAACGTTGCTTTCCCACTCCAGAGGAAATAGCATGTTTGTAGTTTTCGTCTTGCTCTCGTTGTGGCATCCTAACACCGTGTCCTAACAGCGCGCAGGCGTTGGATATCACGCATGATTGCACACTCGCTGTCCACACTGCATCCGTTTAATATTTCAGTCTTTGCTCTGTGAATTTCAGTTTCCCCCTTGCAGACATGATGACCTCTAGTGCTTTTGTGTTGAAGGTGGACAAACGGAAGTGTGGTGCTTTGTATTGAGGAGCTGTTGACACAAATCACAACACTCAAAAACTCGTCAATAAACAGCTATGTTGAACTGATAAATAAAAAAGTTCAACAGTTCAGTCACGGATGTGTCTGTTATTAATGCACTGTTATCTCTCCTTTGTAAAATAAGCTAATGTGTTCTGTTGAGAGAAAAGAGAGTGACAGTGCCTTATAGAGCCCCCACCTTCCGTGTTAATCGTCCGTCTACTCAAGCCACAGAGAGGAAAATAGAAACAGGGCGTCGAGGTAGAAATGGCGCGCCACTTCGCACTACTACAATAGAATCAAGCTGATTTTGACGCTGACGCTAGCTTGTGTCGCATACTGAGAGTTGTCTGTAAATATGGCTTAAAGAGGACATATTATCCCGCTTCTCCACCTTTTCAAACAGTCCCCTGTGGTCTAAATGAAACATCTGTGCTGTGCTTTGGTCAAAATATAACATGAATCAAGCACCAGAGGAGGTTTGTGACCCTGTAGAAACCAGCTCTCTCAGAACGCTCCGTTTTGGTGTGTGTGTCTCTTTAAATGAAATGGACCCCCCCCCCCCCCCCCCTGAGTTTTCCCCGTAGACATCACTCCTCTGCAGAGAGAATAAAAATGGCAGACCTGTGCAAAAGTTTTGTTCTAGGCTGAGGGTGGAGTCCATGGGTGGAGATACCAGAGGAGGGGATTTTTTTAAACCAGAATCCCACTGTGACATCACAAGGAGTGCACATTTTCCTCTGTGTTGTAAGACTTATGCACACCACAAACAAAGGACTGGATGGGTTTATTTCACATTTTGTGGTTAGGTAGACACTCAGGTTACCCAAATATATGTTCAAAAACACTGTACAAGTGGATTTTTTTTATAATATGTCCCCTTTAACAGGCTTGTTAAAGGTACCATGAATTTAAAATACATTATCCAGGTTTTAATCCAGCATTGCAGTGTTAATTTTGCATTTATCCGCCGTAATCTGAAAAATATATTTCAAAAAAAGTGTTTTACATTTTGATTTTGATATCAAAATAACTTCACATTTTCTTCCTGTGAAACTTTTTCAAATGTCTGATGAACTCAAGGGCATTTACTAATTATTTACAACCAATTAAATTGCTTTGTTGAAGCTGATGATCCAATCAAATTCATCCCAACGTTATGTCCCGCCTTCTGTCTTGTGATTGGTTCAATCTCTTTTCAGTTTCAATACAACAGGACAGTTAGACACAAAGTCAACCTTTGCTGGACTAGTTTTGCATTAATCAGGTCGTTACCTTCAGATAAAATACATTCCTTCCTTGAGGGCATCTTTGGGTTGATATGATGAAGGTGAAAGTGCCAGCGTTTGAAGTTCCAACCTCAAATTGATGTTGCTAGTCCAGGAATCGAAAAAGCGTCTCCTCCTCAGCATTCAGACTTTTGCTCAATCAGCCGTCCATGTTTCTTTTCCCAGGAAAAGGAGGGAATCCAGTGGGAAGCGAAAGACGAGGACTTTGAGGATTACGAGGAGGACAGCGAGGACCGAGTGATATCAGAGGTCTGTGCGGGGCTCCCTAGCGGTGCAGGGGCCGAGGAGGAGGATGACGACCACATGGAGTTCTGTCGGGTGTGTAAAGACGGAGGAGAACTACTGTGCTGCGACACCTGTACCTCCTCTTATCACATCCACTGTCTGAACCCGCCGCTGCCGGAGATCCCCAACGGAGAGTGGCTGTGTCCACGATGCACGGTGAGACGCTTTAGTTCTTTACTTCAGGGTTGTTTTTGACGGATTCTAGACTCCTTGTCATCTCATCCAAATTGATCTTTAGTACTCAACAATTTTGTATTTACTTGTTTTTCTTCCAAAATGTGCACGTCATCTTATTCTTAGACAAGATATGAGTAATAAATGAGTATGTGTATTTCCCTTTTAGTGCCCGCCAATCAAAGGTCGGGTCCAGAAAATCCTCCACTGGCGATGGGGCGAGCCTCCGCCTCCCATTCCTGTCCCCCCCGCCCCTGACGCCCCACCCGACGCTCCTCTGCCGCCTCCAATGAAGGGCCGGGCCGAGAGGGAGTTCTTCGTCAAGTTAGCCGCGCAGTCGTTCTGGCACTGCACCTGGATCACCGAGCTGCAGGTAAGAATACATCATCGCCAATGCTCCAAAATGATGCTAGAGTTCAGTGCGTTTTTTGAGCACTATAAACTCTTCAGCTGTTTGTACGGGGGATACATACAACATAATGTGCAATCAGTACATTATTCATCAGTCTTGCATCACTTTTGGACACCAAATTTGTCTTGTGGTTTAGTTGTAGTTCAGCAAAATGAAAGAGTATCTCATGTTATTCATCACAATTCAGAGTCCTGTCGAAGCTACCAAGACGGTCTAGTGCAAGCAATGTTAGTATTACAAATCATGTTTCCACCTACTTGCTGTGTTGAAGAATTTCTCTGTACAAATATATGTGTCTTTTAATTGATTTAAATGAATAAAAAATCATTCTCTATTTTAAATGTTCCATACTGAGCTCACACAAAGAGACACAAGGTTATACTTTTACATTTAGAAACATTGGAAATAACATCTACTTGAATTGTATGAATGAACTGTAACGAGCTTCTGTTGTTGCCCTTGTGTTCTATTATTATTTTCTGTCTTTAGATATATACATGGATACTTAAATGAAGCTGCTTTTGTTTTGTTTTTCGTTTAGGAGTCATTTTGGAAAAGGTTGGCAGCTGAAACTGAAGCATTCTAAATAATCTCTAGCTAATGTTAAGGACTTCCTCTCTCTCCTTCCCCAGCTGGAGATCTTCCACTCTGTGATGTACAGAAACTACCAGAGGAAGACGGACATGGACGAGCCGCCCAGCCTGGACTACGGCTCGGGCGCAGAGGATGAGAACGGAGTGGGGAAGAGCGAGAAGAGGAGGGCCAAGGACCCCCAATACGCCATCATGGAGGACAAGTACTACAGATACGGCATCAAGCCGGAGTGGATGATGATCCACCGCATCATAAACCACAGGTAGAGGGGTCTGCCTTTGTAAAAAAGCGTATTAATACTGAGAAATAGAAAGTAATACATCATTTGTCAGACAGCAGGATTCTGTTTGTTGGTTAGGAAAGGGTTTAGAAATAAGATGCTACATTTCACACATGATACAAGCACTGTATGACGCCTCTTTATCAGTGTGGATAAGAAGGGAACGTACCATTACCTGGTTAAATGGAGAGACCTGACATACGACCAGTGCACCTGGGAGAGAGATGACCTGGAAATCCCTGACTTTGGGATTTATAAGGGCAACTACTGGAGACACAGGTAGGACAAGTTGGGAACAAATGTCACCATTACTGACAGAACAAAAAGTCTTTCTGGCGTTTTGTTGATTAATGTATTGACTCGTGTGTGATCATAGAGACACGATAATGAAGGAGGATCCGGACAAACCGAGGAAGATGAGGAGCAGGAACCAGGAGGAGGGAGAGGAGGAGGAGTCTCCGGCCTCACCAGTCACTGATGTGAGTTTACCTTTTTCTTCAGTTTGACTTCTCTTCAGCTGGGTTTGTTATAGAAATAAAAAAAACTCATGAGTCAGAGTTTAAACTTTAAACTCTTTAGATTGAACTTTTACACACAGTCTGTCTCTGTCAAAGCTGATCGTCACCTTCTTAAAGTTGTAGCTACAGCTTTAGTTTCAGCATCGTGAAGTCAGATTTATATCTGCTTCCTTTCTGACTTGTGTTTTATTTGCTTTTCATCATGAGGTTAAACCACATAAACCAGGAATACAGACTGTGGTGTCAATTTACATTAAACAATTAAGCCTCTTATTAAATAGTCAATACAATACAGACGTTGTCAATCTACTTTTTCCATTTCCCATAGCATGAAGATTGTTGTAGCCTTAAGTTGTGTGTAAAGTTCTCCATATCATGTAGTTCTCTTTTTTTTATTTTGGTGTGATGAAAAATCTAACGATATTACTAGAGCAGAATTCCCTCCACATTCTAGAGCTTGTATTTCTATGCTGTGTCCTACACATATCGTACCACTCTTCTTTGGGTTTTCTCTCTTCCTTTTCCCATTTATCTCTAATGTAGAGTTGAAGTTGTTTGATTTCTCATCATATTTTGGTACATAACAGAAATTACTCTTGACTAGGCCTCTGTGTTGCGGTCAATCTGTTTAATTCACACGGGGAATCCGGCCTGATGTATTTCTTAATACACTTAACTGAGTCTTGAACCCAAATTCCTCCAAGCAGAGGTTTTCAGCATCTAGCTCAGGGTCATTCAATTAGAATTAGCAATTCTAATTGAATTCTCAAGCAAAGGTCCTGATAAAGAAAGTTTGATTCAACGGTATCTCAACGTTTTTTATTTTCATTTTGTTTTTTTATTTGAGAAAAGCATTCTCTTCACATTCACAATTTCACGTAATAGCGTAATAATTTCAAGACTCCTCTCTCAAACTTTCAAACATTGGAGCATGTTTTTTAGCAGAACGAGATGGGTTTGAGGATTGCAGTATATTTAACAATTTAGCTCTTCCAAAGATTTTTCCATGAACCAAAATTATTTACAAAAGAACACAGGAAGCCTTCAGCTTGGAGGGGTAGAGAAGGAAAATAAGAAAATGAAATACAGAGCATAACGGATGAAAAGTAAATGATGGAACTATCACCCGTGTACTCTAATAAGTCAAATAAAATCTTGTCTTATAGGTTTGACATGTTCAGTCCATTTGGTCCATATTCTGTAGAATCTGTCCTTTTGGACTTTGAGGGAAAATGAAAGCCTTTCCATAAAATATATTTCATATTATTTTGTTTATCTCAATGTCTTTTAGAAAATGGAGGGCACTTTGATAATAAAGTGAAAGATAAAATAACAATCTGCTCAATACATACAGACAACTTTGAAAAAAGGAATATCAAATAAAAAAGGCTTTTATTTTGAAAAAAATGAATTAAAGGTGTAGTTTGATTTACCTTTTCTTCTTTTTAGTAACCAAACAGATTTTTTGATTTAAAAAAAAAGGAAGAGCATATAGACCTGCTTCTGTCCATCTTATAATTTCACACTTCATCTTAAGGGAGAGAAATAAGATGACAACTCCCAAAGTCAGTAAATAGATTTTTACGTTGACCCAAAACCAACTTGAAGGGAACATTGTTGGCACGTTGTTGGTCGGTGAATGATTGTGTCAGGATTCTGGTGGATCAATCTTATTGGGCTCCTAGTTCATTTATTTTGTGTCCACAGATCGGATTTGAGTTTGTACGATTGCTGAAAACACGTCATGTACTTTGTCTCATACTGATGTGTGACACTGCTGCATTTAATGATCGTTAGCTGTTAAATATGAGAATTCTGGCATAAAGGTTTCAAATCTTACATGTGATAAAATGTATTCTTAACTTTTAGTCACATTGGCCTGTAGTTTTCACATCATTACTGTGATGATGGCCTCTTTCCATGAGGGGCGTTGGCTTCCTTTTTTTTAATGTTTGATTAAATGATGCCAGTAACACTGGGTTTAGTTCCTTTCTTAAAATGTTGTACCTTTCAGACGAAAAGCCATCACTTCCTGGGGCCTTGTTTTCAAATGTTGTCTTAATAGAAATCAGATGTGCCACCCTTCTTTTGCTGCCTTTTCTAAATGAGCTGAAGAAGGTATTTCTAACCCCATAGTCTTTACTTTTTCATGTTCCTGTTGTGATAGGTGAGTCTCCTGCTAGCAAATGATCTGTGCTTTCTCTTTTTAAAATGTATTTAAGACTTTGGCCCCTTTTTTTGGTGCTATTATTAGAGGGTCAAGTTGAATTATTTCCATTGTTTTGAGTGTTTCTTTGTTTTTCTGACACCGATAACAACACTAATTGTCAAAGCTAATAAAACAAGAACAAGCACAAACACACTTTCTTCCAATAGCATAGGGGTCAAACTCTTGGCCCCAAATTCCTGTTGGGTTGCAAGTAGAAAGTCCTCCTGCTTAGGAAGGGCCCCTTACTCGAGGAAGGCTCTCTGAAAAGTCTTCCTTTCCTTCTAGACAGGCCCCACATTTATCCTGCAAACTTTTTCCTAAATCTGAATTTCAAATGAGGGAATTTAGATTGGGAGGATTGCTGTCGCTTTGCATCAAGTCATTGTGTTCAGGTTGAACAAACCCAAATATTTGCAAAACAAGTTGTCTTAAGACAGCAAAGCTTTTTTTCTTGGGACAAGATAAGAAAGCCAAAAGTATTTAGATAAGGTAAGGATTATATGTTGTGAAACACATTTGCAACCACTGCTATATAATCTCTGTATTTAAAAAAAATCTGATTACAACTTGAAAAACAATGAACTGTGATCTAAAAAGTTTGCTAAGTGTTACTCTTTCTTCCCTCCCTGTGACCTCCCAGCCGACAATAAAATACGAGGAGCAGCCGGACTTTGTGACATCAACAGGTGGGACGCTGCACCTGTACCAGCTGGAGGGTCTGAACTGGCTCAGGTTTTCCTGGGCTCAGGGTACAGACACCATCTTGGCTGACGAGATGGGACTTGGCAAGACCATCCAAACCATTGTCTTTCTGTACTCGCTCTTCAAAGAGGTACCAGAGCCCCTTAATGTTAGAAGTATTCCTTTTACTCCAGCGAATTGTGAAGGTCGATGCTGAAGGGTTTCTGTGAATCCTCAGGGTCACACTAAGGGTCCGTTCTTGGTCAGCGCTCCGCTCTCCACCATTATCAACTGGGAGAGGGAGTTTGAGATGTGGGCGCCTGACTTCTATGTGCTGACGTACACAGGAGACAAGGACAGCAGAGCCATCATCAGAGAGAACGAGTTTTCCTTCGATGACACGGCAGTCAAAGGAGGGAAGAAGGCCTTCAAACTGAGGGTAAGGAGAACAGAGGTGTACCATGAAGGGCGGGCTGAGAAATTGTAGAACTTTCACAGTTTTTTTGTTTATTCTTAACATAAAGACATTTTTAACTTTGAAGGGTGTTACACAAATAGACTTAATAGACTTACTAACAGATCCATCAGATTTATTTGTAGAAAGTCCACGCTACACCGTAATTTGAAAAAAGCCCACAATCTGACCTGTTATAATTTAGCCTTTTATTCCATAATATTCCATATATATTGATTTCCTCGTGATTGTCCAGTTTTGACACACTACCTACAGGCCTGAAGGAACTTGGGAGGAAAAACACAATTTTTATATGACCACTTTCAGTGCACATGTCAAAGCTCAACCTGTAATCATAAACACATCCTGCAGAGAGAGGCCACAATCAAGTTCCACGTGCTGCTGACCTCCTATGAGTTGGTGACAATCGACCAGACGGCGCTGAAGTCCATTGACTGGGCTTGTCTGGTTGTGGACGAGGCTCACCGCCTTAAGAACAATCAGTCCAAGGTACCTGACATATTTCTTCATGTATTTCATTGATATTTTTATGTTGACAGAATTATGACCAGGACATGTACTGACTGGGATATTATACTGCTGTAAAATCAACTCAGCAGCTCTCTCTGGTGGACAAACTGTGTAATGGCAACCTAAATCTCTAAATTCTAGTATTGTTGATTTTTCTTTGAGAAATGACTTTGTGGTCATTTTTGTATTTTGTAAGTCTTCTGAAGTCAATCTGATAAGAGTCACCAAAATAATTTCTACGAGAGTCCTTAGTACTCATATTAGATAAAACATAAACCCTTAGGGCAAAACATTTTAAGCTCTATTACATCAAGGTTTAAGTGTTCAGAAATAGTGACAATTGTGATTCTACTGTACATATGAGTTCAATCATGTTTTTAATTGATTATGGAATTATGATAACATTTATATTGACAGCCATAATTACAATAAAGTAATTCATCAACCTCACTACGATACTTAAACCATGCATTATACGCAAATACATGAAAGTGTTTCTTTTTTTTCTGATGAAACTGCTTCATATCACGTATGTAGAGAGCGATTTTCACTGTGAATTACATGATGGTATTTTTTTGTATTTGCAGTTCTTCAGGCGCCTGAACGATTATAAGATTGACCACAAACTGCTGCTGACAGGAACTCCTCTGCAGAACAATCTGGAGGAGCTTTTTCACCTGCTCAACTTCCTCACACCCAACCGCTTCAAGTACAACTCCACACACACACACACACACACACACACACACACACACACACACACACACACACACAAACACAATGACATATTTTACAAGAATGTTTTCTTAGTAAACTCAAATATTAACTTTACAAAAAGGTTTTTACTTTACTCTACTAACTACTGGCAAAATAATAAAAAAGTCATTTTCAATAGTATATTGTTTTAATGTTCTTAATTCTTTTAAAAAACTCAGACGTTCATTTATTTGCTAAAGACGGAGTTCACTGGTTAATCACCTTGTCCATCTTTCTGCACAGTAACCTTGAGGGCTTCCTGGAAGAGTTTGCAGACATCTCCAAAGAGGACCAGATCAAGAAGCTGCACGACCTGCTGGGGCCTCACATGCTGCGGAGACTGAAGGCCGACGTGTTCAAAAACATGCCGGCAAAGACCGAGCTGATCGTCAGAGTTGAGCTGAGCCCCATGCAGAAGTACGATACACGGACACAACTAGAAAATTCAGTTATACTTACATCAACACGTCATAGACTTTATATAGTGAAGTGAATATATATCACTTTTTGACTGACTTTGTTGTTTTTGTTGAAAACATCCCGTTGAAAACATAAAGCTTTAATTATTCGTCCGAGTTATATTGACTTCACTGTGGATGAGACGAGGACTGTAGCCTCCGTATGGGCGCACTACATAACCAGACCGCCCATAAGGGGGATAAAGGGGGACGCTTTCTTGGGCCCAGTCACATGGTGGGGGCCCGTGGAGGTCAGCATAAAAAACATCGTCCTTATTTCCAAATTTTAAGCAAAAATGACCACATTTTATTTTACACCTAAATACTCATCATTACCTCTTAAGTGTAATGTGTAACATTTAACATATAAATACAGCAGACATCAATTGTATCCTGTTTAAACGTCTGTGTCATGTCTACAATGAAAAAGAGGATTTTCTGGCACAAAATTCACCAACTACCAAGGTGCATGAAGAGTGAAAGGCTTAGAAGAGGTCAAAATGCTCCAGCAACACTTGTAGTAAGAAGATCAACTTTATTAACAATTTAGACCTAAATTGTTAATAAGCATTTTGACCTCTTTCATGTCTACAATGAGTCAGAAGTGTGAGTCCCGCAAGCTGTACTGTTGTTAGAGCCGTGTTTACCAGCTCCTTCTCTTAGACTATTTCTGCGTTGTATTCTCTTGTTGGTATTCTATAAGCGTCTTTGAGTACTCAAGAAAAGCATTTTTTTTGTCTTTGTGTTTTTAAACAGGAAATACTACAAGCTGATTCTGACAAAGAATTTTGAGGCTCTGAACTCAAAAGGTGGAGGAAACCAGGTCTCCTTGCTCAACATCATGATGGACCTAAAGAAGTGCTGCAACCACCCCTACCTCTTCCCCGTTGCCTCCATAGTGAGTGCTGTTCCACACTTTCTCTGTTCTAAGGCCCGGTGCTTTGCTTTTGTTTCTGTACACTTGATGTTTCTGCTTTTTTAGGTTTTCTTTTAAAAGTTTTTTTAGAAGCCATCAACCTCTCAGTGACTGCAGATTAAAAATAGCTCGTAAGTCTAAAAATCTGGCTATTTTTCAGTTGGCTTTAAAATAGATAGAACTTAATGAAGATACACAAAAACAAGCACCACAATAAAAGAACAGTACAGGATACAGGGGCCCGTTTCAGGAAGAAGGTTTTGTACAAACTCTTGAGTCAGTTAACCCTGAAATGAGGGAAACTCTTGGTTTTCCGTTTCAGAAGAGGAGGTCACTCAAAACCGAGAAAGAGGGGTAACTCCAGCCCGTACCAGAGAGAACTGGCTTAATGAAAATAAATTGTAGGTTTCCAGTTTTGACCTGCAATATTATAATTCTGATTAAATATTAAATTAATAGACGCGAGCAGCCGTCTTTCTCTCCTTTGCCGCTGCAGCAGTGTTACTTTGTTTCCTTCTTATAAACCTGTTCATATTCACCGTAGCCTGTGGCCACATGAATATATTGATGTATTTCGAGATGGTTAAGTACGAGGATCTCTTTTTTGTCACCTGTTGCCATGGTGAATCGTAGAATCGGGGCTCCATTCATGTTGGATTTTTAACGTCGCGGTGCACACGCTGAACACCGAGTGGACCTACTCAGAGTTAATTTAACAAACTCAAATCTGCTGATTTGGAACCAAAAACTCAGAGTTTCCCATCTGAGAGTAAATCAAATCTTTTTTTTTTTAAAGATTTTTTTGGGGGGGCTTTTTGTGCCTTTAATGTAGAGATAGGACAGTGGAAAGAGTCAGAAGTCAGTGTGAGAGAGAGTGGGGAATGACATGCGGGAAAATAGCCACAGGCTGGATCTGAACCCGGGCCGCCCACTTGGAGGACCACAGCCTCCATATATGGGGCGCGCGCACCAACCACTGCTCCACCAGCGCCCCGACTGAGGGTATATTGAACCTTCGTTCAGAAACAGGCCCCAGGTGAAGCATTCCACATGTTCATCCCCTGAAACAGAAAAGGCTGTTCTACCAAGTGAAACCTTGTGGTGAATTTCAATTGTGTTGCAAATGATTTTTATTCATTGTGTATATCATCAGTGCAGCTGCAGCGTATATCATAATTAAGTCCACATTAGAGCATTTTTTGACCATATTACATTGTGTGTGTGTGTGTGTGTGTGTGTGTGTGTGTATGTGTGTATGTGTGTGTGTGTGTGTGTGTGTGTGTGTGTGTGTGTGTGTGTGTGTGTGTGTGTCTCCAGGAAGCTCAAAAAAATCCCAATGGAGCTTACGAGGGCTCTGCACTCACAAAGGCGTCGGGGAAACTGACGCTGTTGCAGAAGATGCTGAGGAAACTGAAAGACCAGGGGCACCGAGTGCTTGTCTTCTCCCAGGTAAAGACACACACACACACACACACACACACACACACAGAATCCCCTCCACAGATTTAGAATTTTTCCCACTTCAGCACTGATTCCAGCTGCACTTACAGACTCTCTCTGTCTCTCCTGTCGTTTACAGATGACTAAGATGTTGGACTTGCTGGAGGATTTCCTGGACCATGAAGGTTATAAGTATGAACGAATTGATGGCGGAGTCACGGGAGCGCTGAGACAGGAAGCTATCGACCGCTTCAATGGTGAGATACCAGTCTGTGGCCTAGATCAGGGGTTGTGCAACAAACAACTTTACCTGCTCAGACCCACTTATCCACGCACGCTATAAGAGTTCAGCACATCATCATCAGCAAGCAGCTGTACACTAACGTTATTAAAACGAAGCCATGAGAAGCTTCACTTTTGATCCGAGCAAAGGCATATCAATCGTGATTTTTTTTTTTTTTTAAACAGGAGTTTTGTGATGTTGCTGAGGTCCTCATGTGCACCTGCACTCTTGTGCGCTCTCCCCCGCTCTCTTGTGCACACAGCAATTGTATGGATAAATTAAGAAAAAAAAAAAAAAAGGTCAAAAATATACTTGGGCGGCCCGCCCAGGTAACGTTTATGTGTGGGGGGGAAAATCATCGCAAAACATGTACAGGTTTTGAAGAAAAGACATGACATTTAAACACTTAAGATTATGATTTATAAAATATAACATCTCTGGCTCTTCTCTCTCCTCCTGCAGCTCCTGGTGCTTGCCAATTCTGTTTCCTGCTCTCCACTAGAGCCGGAGGTTTGGGCATTAACTTGGCCACCGCCGACACGGTCGTAATCTTCGACTCTGACTGGAACCCTCACAACGACATCCAGGTGTGACACGGTGTTAGCTAAAGAGGAAAGAAATTAACCAACTTAACGTAAACTTCATTCTTTTTCTCGTTCGTCCTGTACTCAGGCGTTCAGCCGCGCCCACAGGATAGGGCAGGCCAACAAGGTGATGATTTACCGCTTTGTGACGCGGGCTAGCGTGGAGGAGAGGATCACGCAGGTGGCCAAGAGGAAGATGATGCTGACCCACCTGGTGGTCCGGCCAGGTCTGGGATCCAAAGCCGGCTCCATGAGCAAACAGGAGCTGGATGACATCCTCAAGTTTGGAACAGAGGAGCTCTTCAAGGACGAAGTAGAAGGTGAAGACAACTAAATTTGCTAAATTCACCTTAAAGAGCGGGACAAACAAGTGAGCGCTTTTTGTCTCCTCGTGTTCCAGGTATGAAGAACAGTTCAGGGGACAAAGTCGAGGATGAAGGCAGCGTGATCCACTACGACAGCGTCGCGATTGAGAGGCTGCTGGACCGAAGCCAAGACGACTCGGACGACTCGGACGTCCAAAACATGAACGAGTACCTCAGCTCCTTTAAGGTGGCCCAGTACATGGTCCGAGAAGAGGACAAGGTGAGAGCAGTTTACTCCTTTCTGTGTAGTGATGTCTGACATGGAGGACAGCAGATTCTTCTTGGGAATTCTCTCATTTGTTTCAGTTTTTTTTTTGTCTTTGGTTCATGAGTAAAAAATGTCGCTGAGCTCCTGATGATATGTTTAGGATTAAAGGAGCAGTATGTAAGATATCTACTGAATAAAATTATAAAGTGACCTTAATACATGATCAGACATTAAGGAAACATGTTATGCTGAAGTGCTGCTTACCTGACAACAATGCAGCAGCCAGTATGTCCTCCTTCTAAGTTACGATTACGGTCCTGAATGCTCTGGATTTGTTTGGACCAGAGAGTAAGCACTGTTAAGGGCCCCCCCCCCATACAGGCGTTTTTGACACCCCTCAGTTGCCGAATATGATCATGCCCTAAAGCTTCCTCGTCCACGACATGGTAGCCTGTGTGAGCAGATCAGTTGGAAATACAAAAAGTTTGTAGTTTCTGCTGCTGAATGCTTAAAGGTAGTGCTGCTGCTCTGGTTTTATTTATACTGATGATACAAATAAGAACGTTTTTTGGAGGATTCTATATTCAATTTAAAAAATCCATAAAATAACCAGAGAAATTAAGGAAAATTAAAGTTCTAACCAGTAAGCTAAATAAACTGTATGCATGCTTTAGACATTTGTTCAATTTAGAGTAAACAGATCTTTTTTTTTTTATAACTAGCATTTCTTTTGTCCTTTGTTGCAGATCGAGGAGATCGAGCGAGAGATCATCAAACAGGAGGAGAACGTGGATCCAGATTATTGGGAGAAACTGTTGCGGCATCACTATGAGCAGCAACAAGAGGACCTGGCAAGCAAACTGGGGAAAGGGAAGAGAAATCGCAAACCTGTCAACTACAACGATGCTGCACAGGAGGACCAAGGTAGGAACCAGGTCTGGACCTGGTACGGTGTGGACATCTTAGTCTTTCAAAGTCAAGTAAGCCGGGAAAACTCCTTTAAGCTGTTTTATGTATTACGATCATGTCAGATTCTTTTGGGAAGCCCTGCGTTTATTAAGATTTATCTGTATTCCTGTGATCTTTGCAGAATAAGTAATTCTCCTGTTTGAGTTGTTGCTTGCACAGTGGAAGTGAATGGGCCTGGCCTATTGACAGACCACCATGTGCTGTTTCAGAGTGGCATGCTGACATTTCAGATAACCAGTCCGAGTATTCAGTGGGCTCTGAGGAGGAGGATGAGGACTTTGACGATCGGCCAGAGGGTAAGAAGAGATTCAAAAAAATAGACCTCAAATGGAGCTCATGAAAAAAGAAAGATCGCCTGTTGTAGCACGCACACACACACACACACACACACACACACACACACACACACACACACACACACACACACACACACACACACACACACACACACACAGAGGCAGGTCTGTGTTGAATTACAGGTTGAAATTGATTTAGTTGTTACAGTTGCCTGGCGGGTCGAATAAGTTACGTTGCCAAAAATGCAGACCGCCATCCCCCCTTCTCCAACCTTTACTTTAGACCGTTTGTGAAAAAAATAAGCCTTGAAGCATTTCGGGAGTTTTTACAATCTCACTGTACACTCAAGAAAACATTGGAAAATAAAAAAATGAAAAAATGTCGTCCCCAGGTCGAAGGCAGTCTCGTCGCCAGTTGAGGAATGAGAGAGACAAACCTCTGCCTCCTCTCCTGGCCAGAGTTGGAGGAAACCTTGAGGTTTGTTAGACACCCTGGAAACAATTCTGTGTCATCATTCAGTGGATTTTTGTTTTTGAATTGTCTGTAAGCTTTGTTTTGAGTTGAAATAAAACCCATGGAACAGTCATAAATCAGAGACGGCAGTAAAGCTGTTAAACTTCCAACAACTTAACAACAAAGTTGTCCAACAAAACTTCAAGCTCATTTAAAATCCTGCTAAAATGGACATGATTAAAACCGTCTACATCTCAAGGCTGTAAGGTATATTTAAACACTTGTAGGCAGCCAAACCTGTTCAATTTAAGCTTTTTGAAGTTTAGGAAACACAGGATTAACACATCCTGATACTTTTGTAAAAGCTTTGTCAGAATATCCTCTCAATCTAAAGTTTACTTCAATCTTCATCAAAAGGTTTTAGGTTTTAACACCAGACAGAGAAAGGCTTTCCTGAACGCTGTGATGCGCTGGGGGATGCCATCTCAGGACGCCTTCTCCTCTCAGTGGCTTGTCAGAGACCTCAGAGGAAAGACGGAGAAAGAATTCAAGTAAGGGAGACGTCTGTCGATGTAAAGTATTTTGACATAATCATTTGTATTCGCCTTTCACCAAACGTCTTCTTTTTGTTCCCCTTCTTCTTTTCCAGGGCTTACGTGTCCCTCTTTATGCGTCACTTGTGCGAACCAGTGGCCGATGGCGCGGAGACATTCGCAGACGGTGTTCCAAGGGAGGGCTTGTGTCGCCAGCCGGTCCTCACCCGCATCGGCGTGATGTCACTCGTCAAGAAAAAGGTAAAAAAACAGAAACAACACGAAGAGTTATTTCACTCAACATTTGGGTCCTGGTTGTTTGAGAGTTTGAGAATTACTGCTGCTAATCCCTGAGGCAGGTGTGTTTTTTGAAAGGTGCAGCCTAATGAACCTGAGACCTTCAGTAAATGTGAGACATGTATGTACAACCTCGTAAAAACCCTGACTTACCTTGATGTCAAAATGGGACATTTGGTTGACATCAGAAGCTCATGTTGGGTTGAGGTCAAAACCTGATATTGAGCTGACATCATAGCTCTATATTGTGTTGACGTCCAAAATGCTGCTGTTGAGATGACGTGAAGACCTGATGTTGTGTTGATGTAAAATCCTGTGAAAAGTCCGGTTGGCCCAGAAGCTGCTGGTTTTTAAATGTTGTCTTAAAACTCGTTTTTATGCCTCGTCTTTAAACTCTGAATGAGAGTGGTGTGTTCTCGCGTCCTTGCTCTTTGGGTCAACAGTTGGGATGATGGCTATACACTGTTCTGCTTACCGACAGCTATAAATAACTGTTGACTTGCTTTGAGAAAGCGTTTCACTTCAACTTGTAGCGAGGGTTCTGCCTAATGCATTGTCTCCTGTTAATAATTTAAAAAAATAGTTTTTCAAACCAGACACATTTAATGTGAAGCAACAACAGTAAAATGTATTGTGCTGACTTTATTTATAAATTGAAGGAACATTGCAAAGTATTTAGTTGCAGCAATATGACAGACTATTAAAATAGGATCCTCTCCATTTGTAGATTTAAAGTGCTGATTCAATAGTAACAAAACACAATCACTTTTCATTTCAGATGATTATATAGTGATAAGAATGTACCTATAACTACATTATTCCATTTCTTTCCATAGATGACTTTAATCATACCGCTGGTGCTTTGAAACAGCTCTCATTTGTTGTTAAGAGAGCAGAAACCAACAGGGGGGGCAGCAAATATGTAGTGAAAACATCTTATATTTATGAGAGGAATTTAAAAAAAAAGTGTTGCTGTGTTGTACTCTTAAAACATTCCCTGTGAATCATTTATATGAAGGTAGTCAGTTCCCCTCCACTAAGCATGAAAACTAATAAAAAAAGAAAATAGCTAAATGGCTGTGCATATGCCAACCATGGAAAGTTACTCTAATGAAATACTCAAGGATAATAACTGCTCACTTGTTAAGTGGTAAGATATCTTTAATTAAACAATCTAAAAAGAACATTCAGTCTTTTGGTCTTAAATAAAATGTTAGAGTTATTTTGAATAACTTCTGGAGAAATCCCCCTTGACATGTTGAAATGTGTTCTGATTACCCCACTACTTTCAATTTGCAAATTTAATAGTTCACTTGACTTTCTCCAAACATAAATCTGGGTTTCAGTCCAACTTGTCAAAACCTGCTGACATCCTGGTCTGCTATCTGTGCCAGAGGAATTTAGGAAACACTGCCAGGTGAACAGGGCATGTGGTTGGGTGGTGAGTTTAAATAAGGTGCTCTGTGGTAAAAGGAGTGTGTGCCATGATTTTCATTTCACTGTGTTGTCTTTACTGTCCAGATTCAGGAGTTTGAGCACATCAATGGCCGCTGGAGTCTTCCTGAGCTCAAACCTGAGGTCAGCATAGATAAGACCTCTTCCAGGGCCTCCTCTCCTGCTGTGAAGACCGCCACGCCCACCCCTGACGCCAGCTACAACAACACACCGTGCACCTCCAAGCCAGGTGACCACACACACATGAGCACACTCCTGACATCCAGCAGGGGGCGGCCTATTCAAAGAAGCAGAGAATATGCAGGCGTTGAATCTACAGTAATGTCTGTTCATTTTATTGTACTTTACCAGCGACCCCTGCTACCTCAGATAAGCTGGAGAAGAACGGAAAGGAGGGAGAAAAGGAGGATGAGAAAGAGGAAGGCGAGGCGATGTCTGAGAGAGAGAAAAGGATGGAAAAAGAGAAGGACGAGGGGAAAGAGGAGGACAGCAAAAATACCACAGAAGCTGAAGAGGTGGGATACTGTTGATGAAGAACAAACACATAACTGTGAAACATATTCCAACTGGTTTGGTTTGTACAGAACCAGTGTTTTCTAAAGGCCACTATTTAGTTACATTTTCATACTGTGACAATACCACCGTCAGTTTTTGCCGACTTAAAACATTCTTATTTCACAGGGAGCTTTGCCTACTTTCGAATAATCCATGCTGAAATCTTGAGAAAATGTCAATCGGAGGTAGAAGATGCATGTATGCTAGGAAAACACAAACAAAACCACTACACTATATTTTAGAAAGGGCTCATCCAAGATTTTAAAGAGGACATATTAAACCCATTTTCAACCTTTTCCAAAAGTCCCCTGTGGTCTAAATGAAACATCTGTGCTGTGCTTTGTAAATATAACATGAATCAAGCACCAGAGGAGGTTTGTGACCCTGTATAAACCAGCTCTCTCAGAACGCTCCGTTTTGGTGTGTGTGTCTCTTTAAATGTAATGAGCCCCCCCCCCCTGAGTTTTCCCGATAGACATCACTCCTCTGTTGCGAGAATAAAAATGGCAGACCTGTGCAAAATTTTGTTCTAGTTGGAGTTGGAGTCCATGGGTGGAGATATGAGGGGGATTTTTTTTACCAGAATCTCACTGTGACGTCACAAGGAGAGCAAACTTAAAACAGATAATTTTTCTCTGTGTTGTAAGACTTATGCACACCACAAACAAAGGACTGGATGGGTTTATTTCACATTTTGTGGGTCAGTAGACACTCAGGTTACACAAATATATGTTCAAAAACACTGTAGAAGTGGACTTTTTATAATATGTCCCCTTTAAATAAATTAAATTGGTTGCATAAAAATTCAACAACATCCACACAGATATAGCTGTAAAAAAAGACAGATGAATCGTGTGGTCATCAGTCATTAAAAGTAATCAGTTTCTACGATTTATCACATTCCTATCAAAACGGATGTATAGTTGACGATTGAACCAAACACATAACACACTTGATGTGTGACTTTTCGCAGCTTTCATCTTCAACAAAAGAGGCGTTAAAAACATCATCCCCTGGTCAGAAAACCGAAGGCAAAGAAGAGACCCACCTAAAGGAGGAGGAGAAGAAACAAACCGATGACTCCGCTGCTGCTGCTACAACAAAGGAGAGTAAAGAAGAATCAACGCAAGACACAGACGTTAAAGAAGAGAAATCAGGTAAAAGAAGAAAGTGTTGAAACAGACAGAACATATAAAGAAGATTTGTGAAGAGAAAGTTAATCCCGTGTTGTTGCTGTTGTTGTTGTTTTTGCAGCAGGAGAAAAGTCCGTGGAGGAGAAGGAAAACGACAAAGAAAAGCAAGAGGAGATACAGACGGCAGCAGGAGCGACAGATGCTAAGGATAAGAGCGACGGCGCTGACGTAAAAAAAGGTAAATCTTACTGCTATGCTGCTCTAAATACATAAGCGCAATGTTTCTGCTAATTGATACGGTGCCGTTACCCGCTACAGAGGACGTTAAAGGTGAAAAGGATGCCGGGAAAGAGGTGAAGGCCGCGAAGGAGGAGGCGCCAATTTTCACCAAGGGGAACGGGAGGCCGCCGATTGAGCGACCTCGCTTCATGTTCAACATTGCAGATGGCGGCTTCACCGGTGAGCACAAGATTGACCTCTGGAGGCTGCTTGTGGAAGTGATTTAAACTGATCAATGAAGCAGATTTGATCTTGTGCACACAAACATGCATTTCTGGAGTGAATAAAGGGTAATTAAGTTACTTTTCAACAGTCACTGCTGGACAAAAATCTTCAAAAACACATTTATCGTAAAGAAAAACTAACTCAAAGGATCCCTCAAACACTCAGAAAGTTGCCTTGTTTTCATAAATGCTTTGAACTGTAGTTGATACATGACACAAGTCTTGAATATGTCCTGAAATGGAGGTCATTTAAATCCCGAAAGGTGTGTTTTTATTCTAGAAAAGATGTTTGTTTTGTACGTCTTGCCTGAAGTTTGTGCTGGTGACCCTCATTTCATTTCTCAAAAGACCTTGCCTAGACATTTAAACGATCACTTTAACTGTTTCTCAAGTCTTATAATAGAATGATAATAAGTAGCTTTACACATTATTCCAGAAATAAATGTAACAAGGCCTTTACATCCCATTTGTATGGTTGTTTTCTATCAAAAGCTTTAAAAACAGATTGTGTAAGAGATGAGTCGAGAAAGGTTCAAAGGTGGAAATAACTGAATAAGTCATCAAGAGAAGTTTGAAAGCAGTCCAAACAACTTAAAATTCACGACTAATACAAAAATAGCATTCCCCTCTCACTTACCAGAGCTGTGCTAAAGCAGCAGGCAGCCAGAATTATCTCCACCTTAATCACATACCCCGAAAAGCCTCCCGTGCTGCGGAAGCACCTGCAGCCAGGTTTCAGCTAGCTAAGCAGTTTGAGACAAAGCTCTTGTTCTTTTTTTTTTTTTTTTTAACCTGTTTTGGCTTCACTCCTGCAGAGCTGCACACTCTATGGCAGAACGAGGAGCGCGCTGCCATCTCCTCGGGGAAGATGAACGAGATCTGGCACCGCCGACACGACTTCTGGCTACTGGCGGGAATCGTGATGTATCCTTGACAGGTGTACCCAGGCGATGACCCGGCTCTGTTTATTTTACCATCAGGCCTCAGAAGCCCAGCGTAATAAGTCAATAAGCCAGCAAGAGCTCAGTAAACAGCAAACGGTGTCTGGTGGAGACTGATGTAGTGGGTCATTTAGTTCATGCTGTTCTCTCTATTATGGAAATGAAGGGCATGCAGCACTCACATAAAACTCTGTTCATTATTTTGTAAGTTAATGCTGCAGGGTAGTTAGACTGAAATAATAAGACAGAAATGTGTTTTTTCAGGAGCTGCCTGAAACCTATTTTGTGAAAAACTTACTGCAACACGTATATTAAGACAATAAAACACAAAATAAATCTGTTTAACTCAGAAGTAGAGCTCAATGTTTTGGGGTTTAAACTGTTTTACTACTTGGCATTCAGATTCAAAGTGGGAGTAAAAGGTACAGATCTCTTAACCAAACCCTTTTCTGAATTTCTTTTTTAAAATCTTAAATATTTCTTTGAATATGGAGCTGGAGCTGTGAGGTTCTAGGCAAGGCTAAGCATAAAGACTTGCAAAAGCAGGAAAAAGCTTTCTTGGTTTAAACAACCAAACATCACTTTCTATAGCTCACATTTTTAAAGTTGTATCTTATTTTTTTTAATTTATGCAAAAAATGTAAATGTCAGTTAAAATTGGTTTTAGAAGGAGCTAAGTGCTGTAGCTTTTTTTTTTCCACAGGTGTAGCCGCTCTGCTAATATCCAACCATGGCAAAGCAAATCAAAAAGCTGCAGCATGTCGACAAATCTAGCTGGAAAATCATTTTTTTCTTCCTTTTTGAAAATGAATGCAGAAAGAGAAAGAGCTACTTTCTTTTCTCTGCAGCTTTAGTGAAGTTTGCTAATATCCTGACTATACAGAGCAATATTTCACATAAAACAGTTTCACAATTAAATCTCCCCAAAACCCTATATTTGAAATGACTAAAGATGTTATCCGTTTTTTAGAGATCATTATGTTTTGGAATAGTGTCTAAAGAAAGGGTTAGGCTAGCTGTTTCCCCTTGCTTTTTATGCTAGTTTTTTTGCTTAGTCATGCTAACAGCGTCTTGGCTCAAGCGCCATACATGAAGCAAACGTTTCAGCACAGTATCTTATCTTATCAACAAACTGTAATTCAGAAAGCAATGCTAAGTTTTTTTTCCTCTTTAGCTTCACTGTAATGTTAGCTTTATTGTGATACTTTAGAGCTATTACCCTTGACCCCTGTACCAGTCACGGCTACGCCCGGTGGCAGGACATCCAGAATGAACCTCAGTTCGCCATTGTCAATGAGCCTTTCAAGTCGCAGGCAAATAAAGGCAACTTCTTGGAGATGAAGAACAAGTTCCTGGCTCGACGATTCAAGGTAAGAGAGTTTCACCATGACTTTCTGAAGTAGAGTCACACAGCATGTATTTGTCCTTTTAAAGAAGACATATTATCCCCCTCCTCCAGCTTTTCAAACAGTCCTCTGTGGTCTAAATGAAACATCTGTGCTTTGCTTTGGTCAAAATATAACATGAATCAAGCACCAGAGGAGGTTTGTGACCCTGTATAAACCAGCTCTCTCAGAAGGCTCCGTTTTGGTGTGTGTGTCTCTTTAAATGCAATGAGCCCCCCCTGAGTTTTCCCTGTAGACATCACTCCTCTGTAGAGAGAATAAAAATGGCGGACCTGCACAAAAGTTTTGTTCTAGTCTGGGGGTGGAGTCCATGGGTGGAGATACCAGGGGAGGGGAGGGGATTTATTTTACCAGAATCCCACTGTGACATCACAAGGAGTGCACATTTAAAACGGAGCATTTTTCTCTGTGTTGTAAGA
This sequence comes from Labrus mixtus, assembly GCF_963584025.1. Lineage (NCBI taxonomy): Eukaryota > Metazoa > Chordata > Actinopteri > Labriformes > Labridae > Labrus > Labrus mixtus. The sequence continues at coordinate 7,510,404 of NC_083634.1, forward strand.
CTTATGCAGACCACAAACAGACTGGATGGATTTATTTCACATTTTGTGGGTCAGTAGACACTCAAATATATGTTCAAAAACATTGTAAAAGTGGATTTTTCATAATATTTCCCCTTTAAGCCTTTTTTTTGTGTTTATTTTGTAACAAGAAAAATCTCTACACATCTTTTTTTTTAATGTGAGCTAAAGTTTTCAGGCATATAGAAGTATACAGATACACATAGTTTGATTATAAACAGACATTCAAAGCCAACCTTTCAGCAGGGGCACATATTCCATGAAGCGGTACTTGTCCTTCAGACATTTTGCGGTTGCCACCACAAAATTATTGAGGTCCAAAACCCAGCCTACTTCCATGCAGACAAACTATTTCAGGAACAATTGGCAGCGTCTTCAATCACCTGACTTGTTTGATCGTCGGATGACGGATGCCCCTAGACCCACATATTTGCTGGGTGGTTTTGCTGACTGCTGCATTTATGGAGAAACTCTCATCCTGTTTTGACCGGCTCACATGTTTCAGATCCTGCCCTGAACATCCTCATTTACTCTATCTCTTTCTAGCTCCCTTCTTCATTTCTCCTAATCTTTTTTGGTGAATAATTTCAGGTTTTTGTTAAATATAATCATCAAGAACAACCAAGACAGAAATAAGATTCACACCAATCCCCCAATGTGTTTCATTTATTTGTAACTAAAATGAATAATGCTTGTGTTATCACAATTATTCAATGTCTTTACTTTTAGTTCAAAACAGAAAAATAACACATTTCAGAAAACACTGTGATCGTAGTAACAGTGGATTACTGAGCTAACTGAGGTATAAAGTGCAAATCTTCAAAGCTGTGGGAACATTCAGAATCTAAAAGGTTGCAGAACTGCTTCCATAAAATCCAACATGCACAAACGTTTATTTTCAAACGCTGGATGCTTTTTGTCTTCAGCTGTTGGAGCAGGCACTGGTGATCGAGGAGCAGCTACGACGGGCGGCCTACCTGAACATGACCCAGGACCCGAGCCACCCGGCCATGGCGCTGAATGCTCGCTTTGCTGAGGTGGAGTGTCTCGCCGAGTCGCACCAGCACCTCAGCAAGGAGTCGCTGGCGGGGAACAAGCCGGCCAACGCTGTCCTGCACAAAGGTGACGGGCTGATGGCGAAAAATCTGTTTACGGAGTCATTTCAAAAACAAATCCAATGTGTGAGAAACAAACAAACAGATCAACTCATAAGGATTGTCAGACAGATAATCATAGGCAAACATGAAAAGAGGTAGAAAATCAACATATTTCACAGTGCTGTTGTACTTTCTACCGTTCTGTCTGAAACTGACTTTGGTTCATTGAACAGATAAGTTGTTTAGTGACAGCTCCAAACAGTTCTTTACTATCTTTGTATTCTTTCTCTCCACTGAGTACATCACTGCACTACTGTTTTTGATCCTGTCTTGAAAAAGTTCAGAATCGTACATATATTACCTAAGATGTGACGACTTTTAAACAAACTTAGTTAAGACCCTATAAGAGATAACTACAATAATAATTAAGTCTGTCCTGTGTTTTGGATTGTATTAATTATGTCTCTTATTTATTTATTTTCACTCCTGTGTTTGTGAAAGCACTTTGTAACCAATGTCTCAGAAGTTTAGATTTTCTCACGCACTTACTTCCTTAATAAGCTGCAAATAATTTATTGTAATAACTTAAAACCTTCTTCTTTTTTTTTTTACTTTCGCTTATCATCACTGTTATTCCAGTGTCAGGTCAAACAGGGACAGAAAAAATGTATTATTTGTGATATCTTGCATTTTTTTTTACCTTCTGAGAAAACATATTTTTGTAGTCATTCTGTATTCAGGGATGTAAAATAATTTTGTATCCAATTAAGTTTCTTTCTCAGCTGATGTGCTCTATGTGTTTTTGTTGTTGTCTCACAGTGCTGAACCAGCTGGAGGAGCTGCTGAGTGACATGAAGGCTGATGTCACCCGGCTACCGGCCACGCTGTCCCGAGTCCCGCCCATCGCCGCCCGTCTCCAAATGTCCGAGAGGAGCATCCTCAGTCGACTGGCCAGCAAGGGCACTGAGACGCACACACCCCCGGTCAGTAGCCTTTCCTTCCCTTTTCACAAAAACAGTACACGATAAGATGCCACAGTCACAAGTTAAAACCTGCTCGTGCTGCCTGCGTTCAGTGGAAAACTAACTGTTGGAGGACGGCCAATGAAAATAAAGAGCCCATTATATTGTCACCCACCTGTGGTTTTTCTCTTCTCGACTGTTTAGTCAGCAGATTGTTTTTTTTTTTTCTTTTTTCAGTTACGTAACCTTTAAGAGGCTTTATTGTTATATTTTCTGTCTCCATTATTCCTGAAAATAAAAACCTCTCTTCCTCCATGCAGCCCATTCCTCCAGGACCCTACGCAACCCCTCAGAACTACGGAGCCCCCTTCACCCCAGCACCCCCCAGTGCCCTACATATGGGAGGGGCCAACTACACTCAGATGCCACCTGGATCCTTCATATCAGGTAAGTGTTTGGGGGCTCAAACTAAGGGCGCACTCACAAGATTCAAGCAAGATTGCCCCCCCCCCCCCTCCCCAATCCCCCAGTGGCCTGCTCTCACACTGCTCCAGGACTAACTGTGACCTCGTGTACATGAACGTCTTTACGTAATCATAAAGCGTGCTTAGTTTACAGTACGGGCGGAATCGAACAGTTTAAAATTTTTTAAAAGGGACTCTCGGACAAGTTGGTATTCCCACATCAGAGAACATGACGGCCACTTTACTGACTTTGTGGCTTATTTTGAGTCATTTTATTCAGATACAGCCAGAACACTTATTTTTTCCTCGATCATGGAAGTCTGTCCACGTTGTGTACCCCCGTGCTTGTTCTTGTGCATGAACTGTACCGTACCGAAGCACGCATCAGAGAGCTCACACTAGTCAAATGAACTGGACTTTAGGGGGAGGCGTGCTTAGGCATGGTACGGATTGCCTGGTGTGAGTGCACCCTTCTTTTTTTTATTTTCAAGATTTTTATTTTTGGGGCTTTTTTTGTGCCTTTAATGGAGACACAGGACAGTGGATAGAGCCGGAAAACCAGGGAGAGATAGTAGGGCATGACATGCGGGAAAGAAGCCACAGGTGGGACTCAAACCTGGGCCGCCCGCCCAGAGGACCACAGCCTCCACACATGGGGCGCGCACACCAACCACTGCGCCACCAGCGCCCCGCTTAATTATTTTTCTGAACTGAATTATAGGCAAATATCTTTTAAAAAGATGCCTTAAAATTGGTAAATATATTTGATTTGATATATTTTGAAGGCGTTCCACAATGAGAACTGGATTTAAAGTGTAAAGAATAGAGACGGACAGTAGGCTTCACCTGCCGATGCCAGAGCTCTACCTGTGAATCTGTGTGAGAGAGAGACAGAAAGGTGAGTGTGTTGCAACCAGTGATAATAATGAACACCATGAGGTATTGAGGTGTCCATAATTATAGTGTTCGAGTTGATTTATACAACAATAAACGTGTGTTTGATCTGTTTGGCACTTGGCGAGCCGTACGATTCAGACCAGATTGATGCTGTTAGATGAGTTAGTGAAAGATTCCTATTTATAAACTTCATTTACATGGTCGTAAAAGATTTATAAATGTTGTAAAGTCTCTTCTGTTGCACTGGAGGAGAAAATTACCCAGATGATGTCAAAGTGATGTCATCAAAGTAGTTTCTTCTTGAGCTTTGAGGCTAATAGTTAATAACAAAGAGAACTAATTACAAACTCTGGGTATGAGTTTGAACGATGCAGGTGTGGAGTGTCAAATGAAAGACTGGGTTGCATTACAGGAAATGTAAGATTCAGCTTTTTGGAACTTGAACCACTGTTTGGTGCTCAAAGCAGGGATGTATTTGGCTTTGCTGCTCTGATTATGACTGTTCATCTTTAAAGCATCTTTTGAAATTCATACAAGTATGTGAGAGTGAAATGTACCTTTATATATTTTAAAGCATTTAACTCTACAGAAGTCACTATTTTTATGAATAAAAAAAAGGGATAATTTCTCTAACATTCCATTATTTCTTTAAAAAAAAAAAAGACAGGTTGCCATCTTTACAAGAACCTTTATGTTCATCATCAAAACCAAAAAAATGGTCGAAGATAATTTTTTCAAGTTACTTTTCATTATATCTGTGAAACAGATGTCTAATAAAAGTTTTAGCAGTTAGGATTTTCTTTTTCTTTTTTTTGCCAGGATCCTCTTTCCAAATAAATATTTCTTTTCACCTGGAAAAAAAGTTTTTTTCATGGACCTTGGAAATATTTTCCCAGCAGAAACTTTTACCTATGAAAAAAAAAAAAAATGTTGGTGGGTAAAGAGAAAGGCAGACCTTGATCACCACATTTTATTTTTTTTTGCCTCTTGGGGCTACCATAGAATGTAATGAAGAAAACACATGCAGATCAAGCTCACTAATGACAGTTTCTTTTTTATCTCTGTAGTTAACAGAGAAACACAAGTCCTGCTTTTGAAGTCTGGACTTGATTAGTTGGCAACTTTCACTGATGACAGGTCAAACCAGTCCAAAAAGAGTCTTCTATTTTAAGATATCATCAGAAGAATTCCAGCTTTATTTGGTTATGTTGTTGTGGAAAAACATTTGTTCAGGCTTCATGAAAATGACTGACTCTGGGAAAGTCTATACACTTAGTTTTGTCCTCAAGTCCAGGTTATTTGACTCCTTCATTTGAAAAGTATCTTAAGTGTTGTAAAGAACTATCTGATGACTTAGAAGCAGCACCCAATTAAACACTTTGAAAGGACACTTTATCTCCTGAGCAGCTAAAGTTGTGAAACCTTAAAAACCCAGACAGGACTCCATATTGGAGAAAAACACATGTAGCACAGTTTCTGATGTGGCTGCCAGACAGACACCTGAAATAGACATTACCCAAATCAAACACATAACGTGCTGTGCTACTATATTAAGGCATTTTCATCTCTTAACATGTCCAACCTTGAAACCTCAATGCTTGGCTCAGCAGTAATGACATATTGTGCAACAATAAGAGCACAGTCTGGATTGCTATCAGACCTGTCTGAGGAGTGTTTTCTTTTCCAAGCATGTTTATTTTCTCTTTTGAAGTTCGATTGTGGCTCTCATTACTCTTGAATCGTTAAAAAAAAAAGAAGGTTTTGGCCTCCCCTGGCCTGTAGTCTATCAGTGCATACAGGAAGTTTGTGAATTTAGTTTCTCATAATTAGTTTGTTAACAGCATATGCTCACCAGGCGCGCTCTCTGCTTTGTGTGTGTATTCGTGTTTGGATATGTTTAGATAGCAGAGATAACTGGTCAAACCTGATTATTACCCAGTAGCTTTGCCCTTAAAAAAAAAAAACCCACAACACCTAGCTCCCTCCTTGCCTCTCACTCAGTGAATCTTGATTTATGTAATTGTAGACCGAGACATCTGTCAAAGGCATTGCATTTTAGTGAGCCAGGGCCTATCTCTGAAAATGTCATTATGCTCAGCCCGTCTGAAGCCGGCGGTGCCAAGAAAACATTCAGACTTTGTGCCGAGGTATTTTGAGAGGGACGCAAACCACAGAAGGAGTTTGGTTGTGTAAACGTCGTGTTGTGACTTGTGAACCAGCAGAGGGTTGGGCTGCGCCGAAATAGTCGTGCCAGTTGTGTTACTTTGGGGTTTTTTTGTTTTTTTGTTTTTTTTTTGCTCATGGGGGCCTCGATCTGAACATCCTGAACTCTGGCACGGCACAAGCATGCAGCAAACGAGGCCACATTCATGGTCCTGATTGGGGTCACAAGGTTCCTGACCTTTGTGATCTCAGCAAGGGAAGGGAAAAAGAAAAACAAATATTACGGAGTTACAACAACAACAGAACTCTGATTCTGTGACCTTTTAGCTTCTGTGCATTAATAACCCTCCAATGAGAGAACAAGTACAGAAAACATAACCAGAAATATGCATGTCTGCTGTGGCACTTTTTTTTTTTTACTTCACTTTCACTACTTAAGCTACACTCTGTGAACTGATGAAAAATGTGAATGATGCAACAAATGCTCCAATAAAGGATTGTTTTATGCTGTTTTACACATGGTGAAATTCAGCATTTGCTCTTGAATTGCATTTTGGGGAAACCTGTTTCTGCCATCAGTACTGCAAAGAGGAAGCTACTCATCTGCACACAGAAGGAGTTCCACATTCTAGACAAAAGTTCATCCGGTAGGGGCGTAGAAATTAGGGACATTGACCTTCGAGTGGAGTGAGCCCTCATGACTGCAATCGCCTTCTCCACCGAAGAGATTCTTTAAAAAGAATCCCCTACAGGGACAAGTAAAGTGTCACATTTTCCTGCCTCCCCCTCTCAGAGTCTCCACTACAGTCTGCCGCTTGTCTGCCCCCACAGAAGCCGCCGCCGCTGCCGGGGCCACCGGGGGAGCCGCTGGAGGGTCGGCCGCCGCTTGCCAGAAGACGAAGGAGCACGATGTGGGGCAGCGGCAGCGGGTGGTGGACCTCTGGAAGGATGGCAAGTCGGAGGGCGCCATCGGGCAGGAGCTGAGAATGCCCAAGTCGACGGTGCACAGCATCATTGTCAAATACCGCCTCAGCAACACGGTGGAGAACCTGCCGCGCAACGGGCGACCCAAGAAGCCCTGAGGCGAGAAGGAAACTCCGAGGGAAAAATCGACGAGAAAGAAGAGATCAAACTTCCTGACGTTGACAAAAAAAAAACAGATATAAAAAAGGAGAGAAGAATACCTGAACTCATGAGAAAGGACCCAAGGACAGAGCACAGTGACTCTGCTGGAATGTAAGGAATAAAAAGGGAGACTCAAAAACTGACTTGATGGATCGATTAAGGAGGGCAGGCCAAAAGGAGAGGGCATTAAAAGTGGCATCCATTAAAAGAAAACACTCAAAATGAGAGTGGAAAGGTGCTGGCCATGAGATCAGGCACTAATGATGCGTGGGGGGAAAATGAGGCAGAGAGAGAGAGAGAGAGAGAGAGAGAGAGAGAGAGAGAAAAGAGAAGACCTGTCTGCAACAAACAAATCCTCTTGCAGAGAGAGAGAGAGAGAGAAGACGCTGCTGAAAAGCATCTGATGTTAATGGAAAAGATGCTAGACTTTGCAGGGTAGGAAAAAAGATGGTATGTTAATGCAATCACAAGTTTGTCAAGAATTTTGATATGCAGGAAAATGCAAAGAAATAAGGACTTGTTCTGTTTCTTTTTTTTTGTTTTTTTCTAAATCTTCTCAGACAGACTTCTTTCTTCTGTTTCTCCCTTTGCGCCTAAAAAAAGATTTCCCCCCGGATCAATTCTTCATCTGCCGGCAGACTGAACAAGCAGGTCCCCTTGCTTTGACCCTGTACTCCCTCATTCCTCCACACTCCTCCGTCTCCGTCTCATACACACATATACAGTATATATATATATATATACACACACACTTTGGACCTCACACACAACCTATAAACCTGAAGAGAACTTAATTTATCTGCGGAGTAGAGGCAGATTAAGTCCAAACTTAAAATAGAATGGAGCTTAGTGGACTCAGGATACCATGCAAAAAACAAAAGACTGCAACAAAAAAAAAAGAAGTCTAAGTATAAAACACAGCTTCCCATGGACTCCTTTGCCCCTGAATTCCTGAGCCCAAACAAAAAGTGAAGCAAGAACTCTAAATATAAAAAAGAAAGATGTTGCCTTTAACTATTACAAGCAGATTTTCTGACGGACTGATTTGGAGGATTGAAATGTATTACAAAGCATATTTACTAACACACCTTTATTACAGGGGAATACTGCTCCAATGATTTTACATATCCTGTCTTTATGCCTCGTCACATACAATATCAGTATTTAGGAGCGGAGTCAAAGGCTGTAATCTGTCATCAAAAGATAAAGGGAGACTCACTTTGAAGCCTGAAGAGACTTCTTTTGGTTCTTTAAGCTCCTTTTATTGTGACAGCGTGATGGATGCCACGCTGGAAAATGTCCCCCAAACTCAGACAAAATAAAACACTCTGGACTGTGTCATGAGTTTTCCAGCTCCGTGTGTGTCTGTCTGTGTGTGTGTGTGTGTGTGTGTGTGTGTGTGTGCATGCACTGTGTGTGTGTGCATGCACTGTGTGTGTGTGCACTAGAGCTGTACATTAGCGTGACATCCCAGACGAAAGAGCTGCACAAACTCCTCTGCCTCGAGTCGTGAAAAATCGGTTACACAGTTCATTCTTTTCCAGGACATCTGAGTATTTCTAAACTCAGTCGTAATATTTCCCCTTGTGCTCGACGTACAAAAGACGAGATAGGTGGCCAGCAATGAGAATTGTACTTGTGGGTACATTTAGGAATGCTGTGTGTGTGTGTGTGTGTGTGTGTGTGTGAAGGAAGGGCCTATATTTTCATCAAAACTTTATAACTTTTAGGCCAAAACTAAATCCCATTTTCTTTCGCAAATTCCCAAGCAATACCTTTTGACACCTTACTTTAATGAAGAGAGGCTCTTACAAAAGCTGTTTTAAAACTTCACAAAATCATCTAAACTTTAGAAATCAGTCGTGTTTTTTTTCTACATTTCAGAGTTTCATCGTAGTAGAAAATTAGCGAAATTCAAACTTTTCAGAGTTTCACTTTTTTCATAATAAATTGGGCAAACTGGTTAATGTGATGTAAAATGAGCCGCAAACCGACACACATACCTCTGTAGTAGCAAAACTTAAAGGTGCACTGTGGAGTTTTGGTGGTGACATGTAATGCTAACATTAGCCACGCTCTGTAAACCAGTTTGACATGTTAACAGACCACAAATTCAACCCACAAATGTACTGTTTTGTTTTCACTTCCCTTGAAAACACCCCAAGGAAACAGTCAAAATTGAGCACATTTTATCTCATTGGTTTGCAGAGTGTGGCTAACGTTAGCAGGGCTAGCACCACTAGCCTTCGGTCCTCCCTGCAGGTTAACATCCATATGCTCATGCTGAATGAGGTTATGCATTGCTCCAGTAGATTTGCATTTTAACCTGATATAGCCTTCGAAAATTTAATCTCAATATCTAGAGCAAAATGTGCTCAAACATATGAGATGTGTTCTGTTCACTGTGCTCGTTTACATCTGGGTTGTAAAGAGGGAAGCAGGCCTTGCCCTGGATAGTGGGGTTAGGCTGCAGTTTAACTGTCATAGAGGGCCAACATACACAAAGATTAGAGACGACTAGTAATTCTGGTGCCAACTACTACTGAGGGTTACTACTGTTAACTCTTTAGGGCAGGACACGCAAATCAATTGAACTGCTTTTGCAGACGCTAAACCTTTGCAAATGAGAGAAAAAGATAGGCTGGATGCAAACTGCGATGCCGAGCAGATAGCGTCCTGAGTGCACCTGTCTCATTTGTATCTATGTAAATGAGTGAATATTAAAAAACTGAAAAGTTGCCCACTTAGTATGCATATAAACTTAGTTGTAAATACCATCTCATCCACAAAGACAACAGTCTGCTGTGGAGCTATTTAACACCAGACCTGTATTAAAGAGGTCATATTATGCCCTTTTTGGGGTTTGTATATTTAATCTATGTACGTACTAAAGTATGTTCACAATAGATAAAGTTATAAAAAAAAGTGTCTGTTTTCATGAACTGCCGCTCCACGCTTCTGACTCTCTCTCTGAGGCTCTGAAGTGCCCACGTTCAGAGTCCCCACGTGTGCCAAGTCTGATCTGATTGGTCGGCCTGTCGGCTCTGTCGTGATTGGTCAGTCGCTCAGCACGGTTCTCGGAAATGCCACACCCCTTTTACCATATTGGGAATGCAGCCACTTTGGCTCTGCGAGGGGAGCAAAAACATTAGCACCTTAGCACTACTACAGAAGTTAACGGGTGTGCAACATGAGCTGCTGGGCTTGCCACAACGAGCCAATGGGCTTAGATCAGTGATATCACACTGACAAGACATCACACTGACAAATTTTTATCGAGGGGGGCTAGAACCGAGCGTTACATGCAGCTAATGCTGCAGCTAACAGGAGGACGTAGGAGAAGCCGCGTTTCCGCGGACTTTGAATTTTTGCACATAGATGTGCCTAAACATGCACAGGACACATGGAAAACACACTAAAGAGCATATAAAACCAGAAAAAGCAGAATATGGGACCTTTAAATCGGCACAATTTCTCCTCTTTTTCTCTCTGCTCACTCAAATAAACGCAAAATAACTGCACAATGCACTCAGCTGGTGGTAAATAACAGTACATATTAAACATGTCCTCACCTCTGAATGCTGTCAGCCTGTCACTGCAGGGAGAGCACAAGGGAGCGATGGGTGAAGAGGTCAACATTTTGATACGTTCTCCCATCTAAACCAATTGTATTACATTTTTTCTGTTGCTCCAGAAGTACGATGCTCTGGTTGCCGCTGCAAGTTTTTCTTTATTGATACTTCACTTGGCCTGAGCAGGTACATGGCAGCTATTAGAAACCAGGGTAAGGCGTATACATGACACAGTATCCAGTGTTCTCCCTGAGTTCTACAGGTAGCAACATCTGGATATGATGTTTACATGCACAGACACAAACGGGACAGGCCTACTTAAACAAATAAAGAAATAAAAAAATGGGATTATCCCAGATCAAAACAGGGATGCGGATGGAGACTCAATTCCATTTTAACACAGTCATTTACTATTTAATCCTAAAGAGTAAAAACTGATAAAAATGTATTAATCAAAGTTTAATGTAGGAACTATCTGATCACAGAATAAATGACCATGACTAAGTGTGTGCCTTAAAAAACCTTAAATATGTTGTTTTTTAAAGTAATGCGGTGTATGCACTTCCTTAAAAGTAACTACAAAGAGAAACATAGACATTTAAAATAACCTCCCGTAAGTGAAATACATAAATGTCAATTTTACCTCCAACCGCCTGAAGCTCACAGATTTATGAAAGTAATCTAAAATCAAGCCGGAGCTTCAAGTTCCTGAACAGTCGACGGTTCAGACCCAGAAAGTTGTTCCTGATGAAAGGTTCTGGCAAAGAAAGACTTCTGCAAAGCTTTGCAGCATGCAAATATGTGGCATTTCCTGCCAAGATGGCAGCGCTCACTTCTATTTGATAGTAGGCAGGACCTACAGGGGAGGGACGGACACAGGCTGTCATGTTGGCCAGGAATGATTTTTAATAACTTTCTGGTCTGGAGATGATCCCCGCGGTGAAATGATCAAGTCTGAGTCGTAATGGAGACTAACAACGAGTTAAGTTCAGAACCTTTCTATCTTTCTAACAATGTCTGCGTCTGTCATGAAGCTGCAGAGTGACTGGAGGAAGCTGCAGAAATAAAGACCGTAGAGGAGTGCTGCAGAATGGATTTGGCGTCGAAATGAAATGAAAAAGTTGAACATGCCAAAGGGAACTCTTATCTTGTGTAATTCAAGTGCCTCACTGAATTCCTCCTCCTGTTTTATCTCCACAGACTCTTTACCTTATTCGCCCTACTCTTTGTTTTTACAGGACATGTATTGATATTACAAGTATTTATTTACAAGAGGCAGTAATTAAGTCACTTGTGTTTATTTCAGATAAAGTGCAGCCAGACTTCAACAGAATTCTTAAAAAAAAAAAAAAGTCAGAACCAAAAATGTTTTTTCTCAGTGGCCCTAATCCTCTTCCGTAGTCCAGAAAGTAAAACCTAAAAGACAATATTTATGAGATTTAACTTCAGGTAGTCACTCTGTACTATACTACACCATTTCTTTCAGATCCTTTATTTGTAAAAAGGTCTTTTCGATCACAGCTGAAATAGGGACTATTATTATATATATATATTATTATTATAGCAAATTACATGAAATAATAGTGACATAATTACTAATATTAGTAATATGCAAAGTTTGGGTTCATGAAAATCTGAAACAAAAACCAGTTTGATCAAAATCTACTGGCAAATTTAGTTAGATTTTCAGGTAAGGATCCTTTATTTTTTTAACAATTATGACTTTGAAATTTACTGATTGGGATATTTTACAGTTGAAAAATGTACTTGTGAGCGCTCTCTGATGGACAAAATGTTTATTGTGAAAATGATTCTAATATTTATACAAAAACACCTGCACATTTTTACAGAAATGTCACTTTTATAAGCTCTTAGATTTTGTGCTTCCAGAACACTTTCCTGTTTTTTCTAATCCGTCTTTTTTATCGGCCCTTTCCTCCTCGTCTCTGTCTCCGGCTTCTGCATCTTTTCTTTTTCTTTTTTTTACGCTTTACTCCCATAATTCCTCCTGCTCTTTCACCCAGTCTTTACCTCGATTTGTTTTGCTTCTTATCTGATTTTGTCTGGCCCCCAACACACTCAAACACACTCACACTCACACACTTAATAACCCTGTCTCTCTTCTGTCTCTACATTCCCCTCTGTTGGCCTCCACTGGCCAAATGCCATACGTTTTCCCAAAAGTGGTCCCCCTCTGGTTCTAGACACACATGCAGTTACACCCCCCCCCCCCCCCCCCCCCCCCCAACATCTCCAGCTCAATACACTCTGTATCGTATCTTTGATCTGCACAGGGGTGTTATGACAGTTTATCTTTCCCTGTGGTGAGAGTGAGAGAAGTACGCTGTTGGTCTATTCCTGGCTTTGTTTTGAAAGGAGCGCTAAACTCGCCATTCCACTCCCTGAGCAGTTTTATGATAGCGCACAAATGTGGAAAGCACAGATTCTTTGGCTGGCCAGCTGTGCAGTTTTGTAGAAAAAAGTGAATTTTCATTTATGTGTGTTTGTGTGTCTGTGACCTCGTTCGCTTATTTGTGTAGGAGAGTGACTGTGTGTTTACTCACTCTCTGCTTTTTTCTTTTTTTTTTAATGTTAACGGGATTCTGTTATGATATGTGAAATATTAATGTAGGTAGTTTTCTCATTAAAATAATTATCAAAGTATGAAGAAAGTCTGGATGGAGTTTGTTTGCTTGTCAAATCAAAGCTTAATTTTAAAAGTGGCATAATATCAATAATCAATCATTATTCTTTAGTGGTATTATTTTATACTTAAATGTATTTATTATTAAAGCTTTATTTCCCAAAAACTTTGCATAATGAGGATGTAACCTCTCCTTGTCATCCGTTACCACCCCGGCCAAGATTTCAATTGATTTCAAATCATATCACTTCTTAGACAGGACTTTGATCCAGATGCTCCTAGAAGTGTTTGTGGTGCAAATACAGGATTTACAATAAAACTAGCACATCATATTAGCTTCAAATTAAAATGTCAGAGTTGGGGTCTTGAACGGCCACCTTCCACCAGATGCGTGTTCGGTCCGTCTGCGCTCCCTTCCAGCAGTGGAGCTGATAGGTTTTCACTTTATTCAATGTGTGAGCTTCCACTGGCTCCGCTGCGCTGCGTCTGAGCTCCAGCAGCCCAGAGTCCTCCACAGCAGAGTCACAAGGCTTCTATTTTTGCCGGATATATAATATATATGTGAATCTGACATTGCCTTAGTTATGCTTTAATTATGAATTAAAAAATGCTTTTCACTACATACTCCAATACAGCAGGTGGACGTATGCACTTTAAAACACGCACATAACCATCATTATGTCATCATGCATAGGCATAAGGGTGGTACGCATTTCTATATCTCTATCCTGATTGATAAGTTGTTTTGTTACGGACTAAACTTCACCTTACTCTACTCTAATACTAGTACTCTAATATCATATTATGCTGTTGTTGGAGATATGAACACAGAAACTGGAAAATGTTTACTTAAGTATCAAATCATAAGATAACTGGGGATATCATTTTCTCATCTTATCTTGTGAGTTGTGATACAATCAAACTTATTTTTAGAATCAGTGAAGTAGTCCCCTAACGTCCATAAGCACGACTGCAGTTTTCAGGCACATTGGCTTCACTGTTGAAACCAGGACGCTACGCCCATTTGAATATTTTATCCATCTGCAACTGTTTTTCGATGAATGCTTCAAATTAAAAAGTCGGAATCGGGGCCCTGGAAGCCTGGGGGATATGTTGCAAACCCAACGTCTGAAGGGCTTTTGTTCTCATGTCAGTTGGCCGTGGGTTAGCATCTGTTACGTTTGATTGATGTAACAGTCAATCACATTTTGAAATGAGGTTTGTTGAGGCTGTAGGGGTCGAGTTATAGCTGCATTGTGTGCTTCTCTTATTTCTTTATGTTCCGTGTAATGGCGCAGCGTGTGCACTGCAAATGATGTGTGATTTATGCTGTTTGTGCTTGTCGCTGAAATGTGCTTCTCGGAATCTGAATTTTTGTTTGTTTTTTTATTTATTGACACTACTGCAGAGGCAGTGAAATGTTTGCAGCACTTGAGTCCAAGACCAAAGGGTACAAAGGGTTTCATATCATATTGATCTTCTTGTATAGTATTGTACTGTATCGTATCGTGCTGTTATGTACAATCTGGCATTGTATCATATCATATGTTACCATAGTGTATCCTATTGTACTGTATCATCTGGTATCTTAACATAATGTATCGCATCACATTTTAGTATCATATTGTATCCTATCTTAAGGGAAGGTTTGGTATTTTTGAAGTGGGTTTGTTTGAGGTACTTATCAATAGAAAGTATATTAGCCACCAGAGATGTTGTTCAGCTCAGCGCCTCTAGGGGGAAAACAGCAGGAGTGCAGACACTGAAGTTAGGCTATACATTCAAGCAGATGGGGACGTTTGCTCCATGTAATTTTGCAAATGTCACAGCGCTTTACTTTTCCGATAGCTTTTTGTTATAGCACTACTTCAGCACACACCGCATAGTCTAAATATTCTTCCACTGGCAGCTGTTTTGGTTCTGAAGGCTTCAAAAGAGACAAAAAATCCAAACATGAAAATGGCCATTTTTATATCAACATCAAAAACCATCCCTTTGTGTTGTTACATATTATAATATTTTGGATTTGGATTTTTTCTGTTTTCTGTCTGCGAGAGAAACATAAAAAAAAAAAAAAACCTCTTTGCTCTCTTTCTTCCCCTGCAGTGTTGAACGGACCTCCCATGTCTGTGAAGAAGGAGCGGGAAGCGGAGCTGCTGATCAACCGGCGGGAGCAGCGCATGGGAGAGGTCATCTGCATCGACGACTAGACCACACACACATAAACTGAAACCCGTCTGCTGCGAACACATCTTCTCAAGTTCTCAAACTTCACTCTCTGCTGACTGGTACTCCATGAAAAGCTACAATCTCACACGTACACACAAACATTATACACACACGCGTACCCCCTGCAGTACATAGTCTCATAACTTCTTGTGACCTTTTCTCGTCTGCCTCAAACCATTATACTCCTCATACACGGCCTCCTAACACAGGCCTCCTCCTCCTCCTCCTCCTCTTCCTCTTCCTCTTGGGATGTTTCTAACCTCGTCTACACACACTTTACACACACACCACCTCAGTCCTAAAAAACCTTTAGATCTCTCAATACACCATGTAACCCCCCCCTCCTCCCCCTCCTCCCCCCCCTCCTCCTCCTCCAATCTTGACAGGAAGCTGCATGTGAAAATCATTTCTCCCTCTGCACTCCATCCCCTGAAGCATGCTCTAATCACAATAACGCTGAACGTGGAAAGGAAGGGAGAAAAAAAAGAAAAAAAAGAAAAGAAGAAGCTGTGCCTAATGTTGACTATTTGGAATTCTCAAACAAATACTGGACCTGTGGTCTTTCAGTCTTTGCAACTTTGCGGCTCCAGCTTTTTGTGTTCATTCAAATAAACACATGCAGCAAGTCGTGATAATAATAATAATAATATTCAGGAATTGTTCGACCACGTTAAGTATTTCCCGCCATCCCCTCCCCACTTCTACGTTCGAGTATATGTACAGAGCTTTGAGGTATTTTTTGGGGGGTTTAGTTCCAAGAAAGGGCCTCGCGCTATTTTTTGAGGAACCTCCTATGAATGTTTATAACCTTTCATAAGCAAGTCAGTGTTATTAAAACGGATCGATCAACCCGAACACTCCTTCTCTCTTCTCTCTTTATCAACCTTTTTCCTTTTTTTTTTCTTTCCAATTTTTTTTTTTTCTTTCTACAAAAAACCCTGTGATATACTTTGCATATTTAAACCGCTCATCCGTGTTCTCTTTGTTTCTACTCTGGCAGTTATGAGTATTGTTGTCGTTGATGTTGCTGTTGTTCTCGCTATTGCTATTTGAGACAGAGCTTCTACCAAAAGAGACTTTTTTTTTGTATGTATGACACACAATGCACCTGTTTGGTCTATAACTGCGAAAGAACACAAACAAAGAAATTGAGCTAACTTCAGAGGTAGATATATCACTACTTCTCTTCGCTTGTGTTTTAGATTTGGGGCTTGCAAATGACATATTCATGTATAGAAAATAGGCCATATGTAACCCTAGATGCTTCCCTAAGCAAAAAAAAAAAAAAAATGCATTCTACCTAAACTAAGTGAACATCCGTGGTTATTAATCGCCGAAATCAAAGGCTGGAAATCCATTTTATAAACCGCATCATTAATAAACGCCTTAATAAACATTGCTGAGGAAAGAAATGTAAAATCACAAACCTGATTGAAGACCCTGATGTCAACTGTAAATTGTAGCTTTAAGTTCAAGGTAAAAAAAACATAGGAGTTAATTTATTCCCTAAATCCCAGGCATAACGCTAATCTTTCCTGGAAGTAATCAGTTCATTTTCTAAATTACGTTTCATACACAAGTTTTGCAACCCCTGAACTAAAACATTGTGTAAAAAAAATAAAAAAACAAGCATTTAGGTAATTTTTCCCACTTTTTCTTTGTCCTCTCTTCAGATTTTTGTGTTTATTTCTGGGTATCTTGTGTCACCGTGTATGTAGTGGTGCCTATCAAATGAGTGGCAGTTAAAACATGTCAATGATGACGCAACTCCTTTTTGTCTTTCTTTTTTTTTTTTGTTTATAATAAAACTGATTGAAATCATAAAAAGTACCGCTTGGATTGTTTTCTTATGGCCTTTCACACAATGTCATACTTTATATCCACCACTTTGGTCGGGTTGTTAAAGTTTGTTCAGATATTCTCAGTTACTTGCTGACTTTGGTGATCCAGTTTTTTTTCTCTAGCACCACCCTGAAGTTAAAGTTTGTGATTTGGAGTAAACATTTCCCAACCACATTTGGATGCATTGTCATTAAATTAAATTTGCCATACATATTGTGGGCTAAATTCCAATCACTATTGTTGCTTAACAAATCCTTTCAGCTTTTACTTTGTGTTAAAAGCAAGCGGCAACCTCCAGTTGTGGACAAATGAAGCCAATGTGGAAGTACAAAAAAAACTGCAGTTCCTCAAGTGTCCATATTAGGCAGGATCCAAAAGATCTACATATCCCATGTCAACATGTACAAAAAAAAAAAGTTTAGTCTGAATAGCTGATGTCTGTACTGACACACACTGTATACAGTTCCATGTCTCTGGTGACAATATGGCAACCACCATCAAAGAGCTTCAAAAGTCCACTCCAGAATTCAATGGTCAATGTTACTGATACAATGCCAGTCTATGGAAAATAGGTAAGAGGCTAACATAAGCATGCTAACATATTTACATAGTAACTAGCCCTAAGCTTTTATACCAGCTTAAGATCCACATTGGCACTGCTTAGCATGCTAGCATGCCCACCTTTGCATTTCAACCTAAGCAATGCTAGCTTCAGCTGTATAGACTATAACCTTCAGATATTTTTCAGATAAGGTAAGGCCTATCTGGTTTAAATGTGTTTACTTTACAGAATAAATAAAGCTGTGTTGTAGTAAATTTAAAGAGGTTTCATTGTAATGCCTCTGAAGAAAAGTTTTTTCCAAAATATGCTCAGCTAGTAGTGTGGAAGAGTATAGTGTTTTGTTGTTTTCAAAATAATAGTCTTTAACTAAAGTACCATGGTAATAGTTTAAAGGTCCCATATTATGCTTTTTCTGGTTTTATATGCTCTTTAGTGTGTTTTCCAAGTGTCCTGTGCATGTTTAGGCACATCTATGTGCAAAAATTCAAAGTCCGCGGAAACACGGCTTCTCCTACGTCCTCCTGTTAGCTGCAGCATTAGCTGCATGTAACGCTCGGTTCTAGCCCCCCTCGAAAAAAAATTGCCAGTGTGACATCATTGTCAGTGTGAGATCACTGATCTAAGCCCATTGGCTCTTTGTGGCAAGCCCAGCAGCTCATGTTGAACACCCGTTAACTTCTGTAGCACGCCCACGATATGCCGTAGCCTGCGGTAGCACAGTAGTGCTAAGGTGCTAATGTTTTTGCTCCTCTCGGGGCCAATGGCTGCATTCACAATATGGTAAAAGGGGCGGGACATTTCCGAGAACCGTGCTGAGCAACTGACCAATCATGACAGAGCCGACAGGCCGACCAATCAGATCAGACTTGGCACACGTGGGGACTCTGAACGTGGGCACTTCAGAGCCTTAGAGAGAGAGTCAGAAGAGAGCCGGTAAATAAATGTGTATGCATCACTCATGGCCTTTAAAAAGATTGGGACTGGGGCGCTGGTGGCGCAGTGGTTAGTGTGCGCACCCCATGTATGGAGGCTGGTCTTCCCAGCAGGCAGCCTGGGTTCAAATCCAGTCTGAGGCTCCTTTCCCGCATGTTATTTCCCACTCTCTCTCTCTCCCTGATTTCCAACTCTATCCACTGTCCTATCTCTCAATTAAAGTCTCAAAAAGCCCAAGAATAAATCTTAAAAAAAAAAAAGATTGGGACTAAGAAACTACATTTAATGTTACACAAGTTTTAATTAAAATCTCAAAGATGTAAATCCTGAGGAATAAAAACGAGCCATTCAATTGGCTCAGTTTTACATTTACGAAGGATCAACCTGTGTTTGAAACTAAGCAGCGGAAAAGTTGTGATGGCTTTCGATGATGCTGAAGAGGGAAGATGTAGATGTGGGTGAATGTGAAAATGATGGAAGTGTCTCTCCTCTTCATGGTGTTAATCCCTGTTATTTCTCTCTCAAGCGCACACACACACACACACAACAACAACATTGAAGAGTAGATAGTGATTTATGACTAAGTGTGAGGAATCATACTGTTCTGTTTAACAGATTGATGCAACACAGTTCACTATTTACTGTCATCTTTCCTTTCTGAGTCCCACTCTCTTATTTTTAACATTTAGGCATTAAGTTGACGTTTTTGTGTGTGGAAACCGATTAGGCTAAAGTAACAAAATTAAAACAAATTAAAATGTAAACAAACCAGTTCATAAGGGCCTCACAAATTCACAAAAGTAAGCAAAAGTCCAGTAATCACTTTTTTTTGGCTTGACTTTGGGCTTCACCAACTTTTGACAGCTTCATACATTTCATACTCACCTTCACACACAGGCTGTTTATCTGGACGTTTTCATTATATTAGTTAGAATCAGTTTTTCAAAAAACCAACCAATAACTTTTATTTAACATTAAGAGAAGCAGGATGAGAGGAAATGAATATAAGAAATGTCCACCCATTGCATACATCATCATTTTTAAGAGAACTACTTCACAATGCTTCACACAAATTTCCAAAGTGTTAACAAACTTTGACAAAAATAGGAATCAGGGCAGGGAAGTGTGCAAGACTATGTGTGTATTTGTGTGTGTGTGCTTGTGTGTGTATGTGGAGGGACAAGGCATGTTTTTCCTCAAAGGCCTTCAGCTGTGTGGTTTAGGTTCAGATTCAGGAAGTGAACATTTAGATGTCTGCTGGTGTGTGCCTGTGCATGCAGAGGACACTCAGGAGAGTGAGTGTGTGTATGTGGGTGTGCAGTATGATCGGTGCTGACACTGGTATTTGGGGTGCATGGGGGTGTGGGGTTGGTGTGTGAGCAAGAAGGGCACCAAATGGGAAGAGGAAAACGATGAGGAAACGTCTAAACTTCAAAATCGTACTTTTTTTCATCTGAAAACATGAAGGTTTGGCTCCAATTAAAAACACAACGTTCACTTCAGTAAAGTGCTGAGCTGAAAACCAATGTGGTCCGTCCACAAAAACTACTTATAAACAAGAGTGGGCGTGCATAACCCACTGCTAGAAATATACACGTTTGCATTGTAGCGGAGAATATTACAGAAAGCAGAAGCAACAAAATACAAGAGAATGACAGGAGTTTCCAAAATATCATAAAAATTAAAGATGCAACAATCTTCAATCCAAGATGTAACCATTACATAGTAGAGAAATTGGGAGTTTTATTCTTTCCATATTATTTCAGATAAGTTGTTGGTTTGGACAAATTATTCACATAAGATCTACTAAACGATCTGATTTAAAAAATCAAAGGTAAAAATTGGGATTCCTTAGTTATTTTTAAACCGAGCAAACAATGTCCCCTGGCATAGCAAAGTGCTAAACTGATTAATCAGTTTAGCACTTTGACACTAAAATATTTTAATGTTGTTTGACAAAAAAAACTTTCAGACATGCATGTAATTCACTGAAGCAATCCCAGTTAGCTTGCCTTTCATTTCCCAATCATTTGAAAGGTTTTTTCTTTCAAACTTCTGTAAATGTAATTTGTTTATTACTTTATATCAATCTCACCACCCTCAGGTATAGGTGTTTATGGTTGATTGGCTAAAATGCCTTTAAAAGATTAGCCAGGTTAACAGTTTACCTGCAAAAATTAGCATGCTAGCTTTGCGGTCATGCTAGCTTGCTTACATTAGCATTAAGCTCAAAGCAGTCCTTGGCTTCATTGCAACCTCAGAGAGGTAGTATAGTTGTAAACTGTTAACCTGGGGAACAAACCTTACAAACCATGTTGGATTTGTGATCATGCTAGGTTGTTGACATTAGCATTTAGTATTAAGCAGCAATGGGTTCAACTCAGCCTTAGAGAGCTCATGGTTTTAACATTGTCCTACTGAGTAAAATATTTGTTTAACTTTTAATTAACATGTTAGACTGCAGCTAAATGAACAACATGTTGGCTTTTTTTCTATGGACTGTTATAAAGCTTGGTCTTACTACACTAGAACTGTGACTATTCCTTTGGATCAGTTAGCAACTTTTTCCAAGTTTAAAATCAAAATCAATTTAAATTCACACTAGAGCTTATGAGAGCATTTGAAGGGCATAAGAACAATGTTTTCATTATTTACAAGACAATTTGCTGATTGTGATTATTGGCCATAAAACATATAGCCTATCAAAGGCAGAAAAAAGAGACAAAGCTATAATTAAAGATGTGTGCTTTGCTGACTATAACAAATTTCCATCATTAAAGCACACAATATACAATGCAATACCTTACAATCAAATTTCAAGCAAAAGAGCACAAATTCACATCCGTGTTTTTAAAAATATACCCATTCTTTACTCCAAACTTACACATAGGGAGTACTTTCAGAAAAAGGCTTAGAGTAATGTCACACTTCTTTGACACACACAGAACACACACACATAACACACACTCACACACACACATTACTGGTAAGGTGGAGATCATAAAATCAGTATACAAAAAATGCTTGATTCAAACACACAGACGCTGCACTGTATAAAATATCACTGACAACTCATGTAGGCTGTTAATAGTGTCTGGATCTGACGCTTGCAGAAGCTTTGAGCTTCTTGAGGCTGTGGTGATATAAAAAGTGGAAAGTGCAACTTTACTATCAGTCTTATAAAGAGAGTGTAAGCACGTTTTATGACTTGATAAGAAGGCTATTTTCTTTTTACAAGAGTGTCTTTATCTGTAGAACAGCTTCCAGCCATCATCTGTTCTCTGCAGACGTTCATAAAGGCATTTTTTTTTTCCACTTTGTGACTTGGTTTTAATCCAGAAGTCTGTTTTTCTCCAGTCCAAAACAGCACAGCTGTCCGGAGAAAAATTCCACAACAACTTCCACAAATGTTGGGTCTGTCTTTCAAATTAACGTCTTTGGGAAGAGGCTGTGGCACGATTTTATGTCCCCATTGCTTATGAGTGTTTTACCACATAGAAAAGAATGTCATCTGCGTAAAAAGTTAGTTTTTTGGTCCCGGATGAGACTAAAAGCTTCAGTTAACTTTAAAGATGCTGAAGATGTGAGGGGAGGCTGAAGGATTTCCCACAGTATGGAGTCTGAAGGACGAGCCTGTGATGGCCTGCAGCTCTGTGCCTCTATCCAGTCGCAGCAGGCCGGACACCTGGCACGGCTTCAGGAAGTGGAAAGGGTGCGGTCCGGCGGAGGGGGTCGTCCCGTATCCCTCCATGCACTGCAGCTTCTGAGGCCTCTGTCCACTGGTCACCACATCCAGCTTCACATACTGAGACTGCTGCTCATTGAACAACACCTACAAAGACAGAGAATATAATCCTCAGATTATCCATCAGACTTCCTGGCTGGTGTGGTATTAGCGCGATTAACTTTCCACCAGTTCTTTTGCTGTCTACACAGACTGTTTCTCCTGCATACACCACGGCCTGCTGATACCTGAATGGTCAATTCAGATCTGGCTATAAATACATTACAAACGGAAACCAGAACATTTTCCATGTTGAAAACCCAGACCCCTGTGTACAGATCCTACATTTCTATGTGGAATCCATAAATAGAGATTACTGGTTGCCTGGTAAGTCTGTGTAAAATATTCACAATACGTCTAGACTCCACCATTTATTTAGCTTAATTTATTGTTCTTTAGCTTATTATGCTAAATGTATGTTCACAAGCTAGTTGCTCACGTTGTCTGTTAGCTAGTTTGATGATTGGCAGGTTGTACAAATTGTTTTTTAAAAAAATTTAAAAATGACTTTATCTACATCTCAAGATGATGGGAGTTGTGAGACTGGACTAAAACAATAAAGGGGCAGCTCTACAAACTATGAGCTAAAAGATGCTAAAATTCTCTCAAGAACTTGGAGGAACTACACATTTAAGGGATAATTCTCTATGGGTTTGTCACTAACCCATAGAGAAAACAGTAGCTAAGTAACCTTTGTGGTAAATAACTAACTTAATATTACATACATACATTTGATCCTTTGTCAAAATAAAAATATCATTTATGCATATTTAAAGTAGAGATACAAACACAAGGTACAAGAATGTTAATAAGCTGCAATTCTCAGCACAAACTCACCTGGCAAAACAGGAAGTAGACCCCCGCTTTCTCCACTGTGAAGGTGCCTTGTTCCTTGTTGTACCTCACCGCTTTACTCATATTCAACATCCTCTCCTCCCAACCTTTTATCACACCCCCCTCTCCAACTAGGACACACAAACAGACAAATAGCCAAGGTTAAATCTCTCATAGGTCAAAGTCTCACAGATGAGCCTCTGTCCTTTATTCATTTTACAAATCCTACCTTGTTGAGAGGAGACTTTGGTAACTGATGAAGAGGACAAGAGACATTGAAAGAGAAAGAAAAAGGGAAAGTCAATTAAGATTTTACGACTGCAATTGTATAGGGGTCTATGATTGAAACCACTTCAGCAGATGCTACACAAGGCGACCGTAAGTGATCTGCCAAGATACTTACTCTCGAAATGAGACGCTGCTTTCTTTCCGTTTCCATTCCTCCCTCGCGCCGTCCCCCCTTCAGAAGGCAAAGAGAGACACAATATTAGTTTGACTGGCACATAAAAATACTTGTGGCTTTTTGATAAAACAATCATCCCTGTCTGTGTGTGTCTAATAACACAGTTTGTTAATTTGCTGGCATTTCGATTTAACCTGGCTCATTTTAACGCGACTAGCAGATGGATATAGGATTTCCTTTCACGTGCTTCAATATATTTCCTCAAACTGTTATTTTCAGGCAGAAGCGTGTGCCTCTTAGGCTTTTTTTTCTTTCCTGTGGGGGATAATCTTAGTGCCAGCTGGTCGCAGTCATGTAGAAAATACAGGAGATGGAGAAAGAAGAGGAGAGAGATGGAGTGAAGGAAGACGGAAAGCAAGGGAGGGGGGAAAGTAAAAGCATTAAATGTAGCCTGAGAGGCAAAGCTAGAAGCGCTAAATAAGATAAATGAAGTGCCGGAAAGAGAGAGTCAAAAAGGTCTTTGGCTCAAGAACAGAGTGAAGCAATATCTTTGGATAAATACAATAAATAAAACACAACACTTAAAGGCCAGAGCTGCAGAAAGGCTGCTCTTGTTTCTCTCTAAAGAGCCGTTTTCGCTTCAGACTAGAGGGAGCCTTTAAACACAGATACATCTCGTATACTGTGCGTATGAACTGTGAAATAAATGCTTTATATGTTGAGTAGCCCAAACATTGGGCCCCTGCCGTCAACCCCGGAATATTGAGCCCCTGCTAAAATAACTCACAGGTGGGTGACCCTGTAGTTGCAGGATTCGCTATGGGTGAGAGTTAAGCCCTCAGGCCGGCCAGAGTTTCCTGACTGGAGCTGTCAGTCATCCGGAGAGAACATAACAGCAGTGTCCTGGTGGTAAACTTAGCACAAACTGAAAAAAGCTGTTTGGATTTTTTTCTCTCTCTGACGGTGATGAATTTCCGAACTTGTTTAATGCATTTTGGAAGAAAAAGTGAGATTTCACACTCATATCTGCAGGATTTCTCGGCAGGTATTTTGGCCGGGCTTGCGGATCTTAAAATGGATCATTTGTCAAATTGTTTTTTTTTTTCCCTTCCTTCTCCAGGCAGAAAAGCGCATCAGAGTTCACCCTCGGCCAAATGTGAACAATCAAGCCATCCCGTGATGGTGACGCAAACAGGGGCTATAAATACGGCAATGATAGGTCATCAAATATCACCGCTTTCACAACAAATCATAGCTGTGTCAGTGGTGTGCTCAGGGGGGGGTGAAAAAGAAAATCAATTTCACTGTCCAGAAGCGTGCAACAAGGCCTCGCTCCCTCGCCAGCTGGTTTTGTGGGATCCGAGGGCCGCTTTGGTCAGACCTGTAATTTCTGAAAATCCAGCTGCCTACTTTTTCCTGTGTCAACTTTTAGCAGCGGGTAGTGCCTGCTGCGGCCCCGCTAGACCTGACCAAAGTGGCATGTGGGCCAAGAGTGGCCGGCGTTTGTGTTAAATGTTCTTCCCAAAAAAACAACACAGTGCACTTGGTAAGTATTGTGTCTTTTCAAAGCTCTGGGGAGGACTTTTAATTTGAAATACCGTCTCTTTTCACTCTTTGGCCCACAAGCAGCTCTCGCTTCTCCAGAATGAGCTGCACGATGGCTTTCCTCTGCGTGTTGACCTGTCCAGAGAGAAAAGCACCATTAACACATTTCCAATACATTTATTATGACTTTGTATCTGGTCCCACACAGTCACACAGATCCCACACAGTCACACAGACGACAACACAAACAGGCCCGTCTTTTCCAATGATCCTGCCCCTGCTGCAGAGCTAGCTTTAGCATCAGCCCACCACTTCCTCTGAGGCTGCAGTTGCAACACTTAATGCATGTTTTTAGTGCTTTGCATTCCTCACATGTCTTTACTCCCTTTCTGATTTTTTTTTTTTTTTGTCAAGGCAGCAAAGTTTTAAATCCTCTGGCTGGGGGCCCACTGAGTGACCGAAGGAGGCCTTCAAGAAGTAGGAAAAGGAGAAGCAGCTCAAGAGGGGGAAAAAAAAAAAAGTGTGTTTAAATTTACTGCTACTGTGGAAATAAAGGCAGCGAGTTGCTCTCCAGACGTTAGCTTGCTGGCTCTCATCAGGAGTTGGCCAATGGTCAAATGGACAGAACGGGGGCCCTTGGGAGAGATCCAGCATCAACACTCCACGTGGCCAATCTTGGGGTGTTTGTGTGTGTGTGAGGGAAAGGATAACATGTGTAGCTAATGTGTGTGTGTGTGTGTGTGTGTGTGTGTGTGTGTGTGTGTGTGTGTGTGCGTGTCTTCTGCAACCTGTCCTCCTGATCTCAAATCCAGCACAACCTGGTTTGGAAATATCTTGAGACGAAAAGAATTTCCATCAGCTCCTTTTGGCTGCTTTTCGAGAAATAATTTGCCCCGTGATGCAACTCATGCTGGAAGTTAACATTTGCTGCAAGTGCAAGCAGCTGAAAAGCTGCACTTTGCATCACTTGAATAATGCAATGCATTCAAGACAGATTGTGGCACATTTAACCCCCCTAAAAAGGATAACATCCTACATGTTGCACATGATTTACACTTACTACACTTCACTCTGCAGCCTCTGTGCACTCAGTTGGATATAACATGCTCACGTGCCAAATAGTTGAGGCTTTCCAGTAAATTGAGATAAAACTGGAGCACAACTGGCACCAGACTAATTAAACATGGCGGGAGGGGGGAAGGAGAGGGGGTCAAAAATAAGCAGTAACTTCACCACAACTTGACTGCACTTATTGGTAAGCAATAAAAGTGCCAAGCAGAGAAATGGTGCAATAAGAATGGAGTACGTGCAAAGGGGGGGAGGAGGGGTGGGGGGTGGGGGTGTCAGGAATTGCATTTTTCCATACACCCCCCAAGAAGATTCCACAGGAGCGAAGTTATTAAAGAAGTTACGTAAGGGCACTTTAAGGTTTGCAAAAGTCAAAGCGCGTAAAAATATTTTCGACACAAATATGCATGCTATTTGTAGTTGTAATTGTTTGTTTGTTTGTTTGTTTGTTTGTTTTTTTTTTAAAAACCTTACGAACCTGCTCCAGTCGGTCTTGCAGGACTTTAAAGGACTGCGACAGGTCCCGCGTCTGCCGCCAAGTCCACGCCGTAAACAGCGCGCTGCACGCGGCCAGGGACAGCGCCACCAGGGCCAGAGACGCCCAGACGACCCGCAGCTTGCGCACTCGCCTCCTCTGCAGGATCCGATGCATGTTGCTGCAGACTGCACTGCTGCTACTCCTCGCCTCCGCCGCAGACCATCCGAAACCCCCACTTCAACTCCATTCCAGCAGCGCGTCAAGTCCCTCCAAATGCATGCCCGTCCAAATGTCCATTTCGGCGAGAAAGTGGACACGCTACAGCTGCTTTTTTAAGGACGCGCCGATCTTTCTGATTGATTTAATCTGACAGATGATGGTTATAAAGCAGCAAAACATCCGCTCCTTCCTCCACACACACATCAAAGCCACCGTCCTCCGTGTGCGCGCGCCGTCTCCAAACACCAGAAAACTGTGCAACTCGCGCACATCAACTGTTGCATCCTTCTCCTTGCGATTCGTTGACTCAGCTCTCTTGTCTTCCCTTTAAACAGCGTGCTGGGGGTCACTCTATTAGGCAGGCTGAGACACACACACACACACACACACTCACGCACACACACACACACGCACGCACGCACTCACGCACGCACGCAAACACACACACACGAGGACTCTCCGAGGGGAACTTTCCGCGTCACAGCTCTGATGTTGTGATAACAGCACTCGCCGTGGAAATCAACGTGGGAAGCGCAGGTTAAACATTCGAGGTGCACCGGAGCTTCCACTGCTGCTCAGATCACTTTCATCAACTTGCATGCCGTGAAAAAATGTGCCATTCACGCCAGTGACCGTTCCGTGTGTGACCACACGGCGGCAGTATTGTATAGGTAGAGCATAGATTTACAACAGGCTGTTCTGTGGATAATGTGTAAAACAGGGTGATTAACAGGTGAGCCAAAAATATTAATATCGACAGCCAAGGGAAATCTCCCAAACAAACTAAAGTTATTTTAAAAATGAACCGTACAACTTTTTTTCATGGATGAATCTGATCATTCAAACTACAGAAGTTATTTATCATCCGGAATATGTTGTATTGCTTTTGCAGCCTTATTTACTTCAAAGTGATTCTTAAACAACTTTAAAACAGAAAATATTTCACTCTGATTCAGGACATGTTGAATTATCTCAGGAGTTTCCCAACCCTCGTGTCACACACTAAGTTCCTCGTGACTTTATTTTGAAAAGATGCAATGATTTCTGACGTGACACCTTCTCTTACCCTCTCTCTCTCCCTTTATACTTGTTAGGGGCCAAAGGGTGGGAAAGCATCACACAACAAAAACTCATGTTTAGAATATCATCTTGGGGGCCTTGGTTTTTTAAGTTAGCTTAGACGTCATTATTTGATGTATTTTCATGTTTCATTGTATTACATTGTCTGGGTAAATCATTTTTTACCAAACACTTGTTTTAGCCTTCAATGCATCACTCTCCTGAATGACGTCCTAGATTCCTATTTCTAACTATATATTTTCTTTAATTAAGACTTTTTTGTAATCACAGATTTTACATTTTTAAATTGTGTTTATAAAGGAACATATATATAAGCCAAGAATCTGATAAAATGTTCCTCTTACAAAACAATGGACTCAACACATCTGAAAATGAAGTCTGACAGCTTTTAATCCTCAGTGCAGAAAGAACAGAGCAGTCGAACAAGGGGCGAAGGTAAACATTGAAACACACTCCGTTTTTCAGGAATTGGTGACAACAGGTGGCCTAAAATATGTGACCATCATGCAGGTTTGAGGTTCTCTACATGTGACATGGTTTAAGACAGTTCTAATATTTATCGCATTATGTGGAAAAACTCATAAATCCCCTTTTGGTACAAGGGGGAGGGACTTTAGTGGTGCTTTGTGAAGTGAGGGAAGTTGTAGTACGATGTTATGAAGCCCTTTTAAAAACTCAGTGGACGAGGTGATTTACAAGTGATTTAACCGAACAATGACCAGCTTTAACTTTAAGCATTTCAGAGACTAAATGAGACACACACACACATTAAAACATGTGAGGAATAGAACCATCAAATCAAAAGAAACGTTTGAACACACTGATAATATCTCACCACATGATTTGAACACAGTGTCCCTATGGCTCTCCTAACAACTTCAGAAAGTTGTGGAAATAGATGGCTGTCTTTTCTACTCTCTCACACTGATACATTGTCAATTACACACACACAAATGTGAATAAGCATTTCAAACATTTAACTTTCACCTTTTCATCATTTGTACAGAAAAAAACGCTCTTCTCGTCTGAGTTATTGCAATTAATCGACAGGAATCATGATTGAACTTCAACAACAAGCATCACTGGGAGCAAAGTATCAAGTTGTGTATTTTATAGCTCTGGGTTGGCATGGAGTTGTAGTATTCAAACAATGGCAGCTTAAAATGTCTCTTTCTGTTCCCTTGGACTGTATATTGATTTTTGGAACATGTTCCAAGCATATAAAATGTACTTGTCTGTATATATTGCACATTTAAACAAATATACAGGAGTATTTTACAAAACAATTTCCTAAAGACTTTTTAAAAAAAAAAAACCTGCACATTCTTTACTCAATTATTTTTGCAAACAAAGTCAGAAAAGAAAATTGCAAAACCTCTAGAGGAGGGTCAGTGGTTCTTACTTGTTTAGAGCTAGAGAAAACAAACTTAATATAACCCGCAGCTCAGATTGTTTTCATTAAATTGCTGGAAATGATACAAGGAGTTTAAAAAAAGTATATAGACTGGATATAAAACAGAAGTGCAGACCAGAATTATTTCCCTTTTGTTTGAGCAGGACAGGGTCAAAGACTTAAACTGAGCCCGGTCCAAGTCTAACATTTTTTATATCCCTCCCAGATGCTTCTTTTCTTGTCTCATTTAAAGAAAGCCTTTCTATTAAACCAGTCCTAAAGTAGGTTGAAATGTAGCCTGACCCATTTCTCCACCGTCTGATCTCAAGAACTGTAAACACATAGATAGAGTGGATGAAAACCTTGCTAGTAGCAGCATTGTGCTTCACAACATCTGTGCAACAACAATGCTCCATGTCCGGAAGACGAGGGTAGAAGTGACCTTATTACTCTTTGGTCGCTTTTGTCATAGTAAATAATGAATTTAAAGGGATGAGATATCAAAAAGCTCCCCTCTTAGCAACACTCATACACAGAAACATACAGCTTGTCTACCCAATGCATAATGTTTGTCTGGATATTTGTGCAAAAAAAGGTGTTATAATTTGTGGTTCATACACAACTGTTAGACCCTTCTAACTGCCAACCTTTATTTTCTTCTTATTTGATTAAACACAAAATCAAAAAGTGCTCCAAGTCATTAAGCCCCACAAGGGAAAACACAAAACACACATGTCAGTGCCTAAGTTTTGTACTATTAAATTGTATTGCATGGGCCCCATTCCAATACTTTAATTTGCATTCTTAACCCTAAAGCTAAGCTAATTGACTGTTCCTCACCCCCCCCCTATCTACCTTAACAAGGCAGCCTTCATGTTGAGGCTCTTGCATTAACTTCATGGTATACATGTATTGTAAGTAGACTGTGGTTTAAACAGCAGATGTAAGCAGTCTTTTTTTATTAATATCTTTATTCATGGTGGTATAATACCTAGGTTATAAAGCCAAGCTAGACTGCAAGACTGCTAGACCTTGTTTTTTCAGTATGCGTCTGGCTTGTAGCCTAGCTTCAGTGCTATTTCTTCAAGCCATGAATCGAGTATATATCCATCTTGGGATTTTGTTAAAGCGAGTCAGCTGGACTATCACACAGACGTCTGTAGAAGAAGCTTTCAGCCAAATATGCAATTTAGCATCAATTAGCTAGAGCTGCCCAACTACAGCTACTAATTATGCTATTTGTTGTCATGTCAGCTGACGAAACAGTCGTCACATATACATGAGGATCCTGATTTAGTTTTTTTTTTAAATTGAAGACTCACATTTTTTTTTTTTTTTAAAGTTAACCAAATCAGTGAGTTAAGCCACATTTCCACCAAGGGGTCCGGTTCAGCTCGGTTTGGTACAGCTTTGTGCGGTACGCATTTATTGGCATTTTCACTGTCTGAAGTTGGGAATGGTACCAAAATAAGAGAGTCGTACCATCCTCCTTTCATGCTACCCTTCTGTTGATGTAAGAGTACTGATCTGACCCTGAAGGCTGGAGACACACTGCAGTCCGTCAATTGGTCGACGGTATCATCACTCCCCGTGGGTAATAAAGGACAAACACAAAACGGGCCACGTCATTTCAAGGCTATTGTTCTTTTTTTTTTTTTGTGACTGATGTCAGCACCTTGGACGACTTTGGAGATTCTTCGGCATTGAAATTCATTGGCGGGCTACACTGCGCCAAGCTACGCGCGTTAGGAAGCTGATGCGGCTGTCGTCATCTCGCTCACACTTTGCTTATCAAGTGAGGTCGGCTGTGGAAACACCAGCCAGGTCAGGGTTTACAAACTGTACCAAGCTGTACTGAACCGGACCTGACCGCTTGGTGGAAACGCTGGCTTTAGCTGCAGCCTTTAAGCTAGCATTATCTAACTACAACTGAAAAGACTCCCAGCTGTTGACATGTTAGCTGACTAAAATGTCTCCTATCAGCTCCAAATGAGAGTTCTGACAGTAAGATCTGAATGAAATTGAAGACTCACAGTGTGAGAATTCCAGGTATTAATAAATAAGCCATTTTTCTTATTTAATGCTGCTTCTGTGTTATCATTGGAAAACAAGCGTAGCATGGGGCAGGGCTAAAACAGTCAATTATCTTTTTTACTTGTTTTGTGCATTCAATGGAACGATTGTCATAGTTACGTTTTGGAACGGGGCCACTCTATCCCTGTACTGCGTATGTTGACCTTGTTACTTTCAAAAGGTCGCGTCTCCATGAGCACGCGGTCGGGTTAGGGTTGGGCCAGGTGCTCCAGTGCTTCTCCTTTGCAGCTCATGTAGTGGTAGCCCAAGTCAGTTGTGACATCGGTGCAACCCTGGTTGAGGTAAAAGTCCAGAGATGATTTGTTCCAGTCGACGACCGTGAAGTTGAGCAGACCACAGCCAGCAGCCAGGCCGAGCTACAGGAGAGCAGAGAGACGTGCACATCAGTACTGCCTTGATTACATAGGGACAAGAATTTCCTCTGATATGTAAGAAAAACAAAGTGCAAATAATGTCCAACTTTTATAGAAGATTTTTAATTTCTTGAAGTCGGATAATAGTTTGGGGGTTTCACTCACCTGCGCTACCTTACTCATCAGTGCTTTCCCAATGCCCTTCCCTGGAAAACACCAAGCGCATATTCATTAAGTCTTCCTGCTCGCACAAATCATTAACCTAAAAGATAATATGTCAAATTTTTACACTCAAATATCTAAATGAATTAAAAATGTTGTTTTTAGGGTGTACAGTTTCTGTGATCTTCTTTTCCCTTGTCGTGAACGCTGCCGAGGTGGAGTGTAGAGGCCCACTGACCAAGACCGGAGTGGGACAGCCC
Organism: Labrus mixtus; assembly: GCF_963584025.1. NCBI lineage: Eukaryota > Metazoa > Chordata > Actinopteri > Labriformes > Labridae > Labrus > Labrus mixtus. Next base: position 7,542,585 of record NC_083634.1, read on the forward strand.
CCCCCCCCCATCAGAGCCTACATGGATGACCTCACAGTCATCACACCCTCTGAACTAGGAAGTAGAGGGATACTCCAAGGACTGGTCCTGGACCGGTTTACGTCAAAGACTGCTACAGCGAGAATCACTACTTAAAGCTGCCGTACTGATGTGCTGCATGTGCTGCTGATAAATACTTGGATACATCGTCGGTGAACATATTCTCTTCCTCAGGTCTGTTCGGTACGTTCGTTTTGACGACAGTAAACTCTGGGTGTGTTTTCATTGGGGGGTGGGGCTGGAGTAGTACAGAGAATCACTCCCATGATTCCCTGCAAGCCTCGACCTCATCTTCTGTTATTGTTTCTGTCGAGAGCCCCCTGGCTGCGGGGGTTTACTTACAATGCGTTTAATAACAACAATGACGTGTTTATTTTGACTACAGCTCACTTTACCTCTGAACTCAGGCATCACATACAAGTCCTCCATGTAAATGGCTCTGCCCGACCATGAGCTGTAGGAGTAGAAGTAAAGTGCGTAGCCTATCTTCGTATGGCCTGAAAGCAAACAGTCAAAATGTTAGCTCAATACATCAGAAAGTTCTAGACAGTTACAAATATTAACTTTAAAAAGCACTCTAAATTATGTTGATTTTTTTAGGCCACTTGGAGGCATTTCATCCAACATCAACATTGACATATACATGTTAAATTATAAATATGATAGGTCTAGTATTTTTATGTTTAAGCCTAAAAACAGGACCTGGTTGATGAGAGCTGTAGCTCTAGACAAAATAATATGGTGTCTTCAGTGTCTGGTTGTTGAAAAAACAGTTCTGCTTTAAGACACTAAACCAGCTTGATAGCATCACGGCTTCATTTCAAAGCTTTTGATGGAATCTGATGCAGTTGAGAATCATCTATTAAATCTTGTTGAGCAATGTTTCCATGGAGATTAAACTCGTGGTTTAAAAAAGAATACTTTGACTCCTTTTCGATCAATATCAAGCGTTGTCCAATCATAGTTCTTGTTGGCTTTTTATCGTCTTTTCGAGAATCTTGGCTAAGTTTTGTTAAAAACTATGTTGTTGAGATCAAGTGTGTTTTTGTAAGGCACCAATTTAAAAAAAAAAAAAAACGAGGATGACTAAAGTTAACAGTGGATTTGTCTAAAATAATCCAGACCTTTCACTGACCCAGAACCAAAATTGAACTCACCATCTGACCTATATAATAGAGGGGAATGATTCACTCATCATTGGATATTACCATCTTACACTAATTATTGCCATGCAGCTTTAAGGATATCAAGCTTTATTTTTATAATCTGTCAAATAAAACAGTGAAGGAAAATCATAAAATTCATTATATTGTTTTTTTTCCTTTGTAGAAATGACCACAGATATGTGTTTTTTTTATTTGGTGGTCTTATTAGAAGTACTGTCAAAAGTTTATTGTACAAAAGTGGGGAAGCATTTTGGCCAGGAGTCAGGTATCTGAAACCAGCAGAGAGCGGGAAGAGGTGACTGTATTTTTTTGGGGTGGGGGTGGGGGTGGGAATGTGTCATGGAAGAAAAAGACCCAACTGGGCAGCGGAGCGTACATTAATGTTTTTCAGGACGCTATTCCAGGAGCAGTAGTGTGTTAGCCTCGTTATGTAAGTGGTGAAAGGAGAGCAGACATTAGCGTTGTGCTGTATCAGGTCGTAAAGATGAACTAATGAACCTGTTGACTGTTAAATGCAGCTGCTGTAAAGCGAAGTCATGGACTTTTGGACTCTTACAGCAATTGATTAGCTTCAGTACACTTAAGAGTGTGCTACAAGTGCTCTCTAGAGATCTGTAATGGCTCTTTTTAAAATCCATCAGGCAAACAAAACCGTAAAAGAATAGTTTTTCCTCCTTGCTACAGTCCACATTTCTTTCTTGTGTGCTAGCGCTCTCATTAATCTGTCAGGATTTGGGCTTCTTACAAGACAAAATAACAGTATTTATATCCAGTAACAGTTTGAAACAATCATTTTGTTTGGCTAGATTTGTGGTTTATCCCAAATGAGCTGCTTAGGGCTTGGGAAAATACTCAAATATCAATAGCTGCCATTTGGCTGAAGGCCTTCAAATTGAAACAGTTATATTTGATTAGAGAGGAAAAAAACAGAAGTAGTTATCACAGATTTCACACAAATGGACAGAAACTATGCAAACTATTTCTTGGCTGACATGTAAGCGCGTGTTGTACATTTACGACAGGTGTAGGCTTCTGTCTCTACAACGTCATCGCTCAAACAATAAAAGCATTATATTTTGTCACAGCTGAAAGTGGTACTGTTGGTCTTTTCTCACCGTCTTTGGTTCTGTGCTGTTCTGGTACCTCGGCGACGATCCCATGGAAGAACGGGTTTTTGGAGAAGCCATCCTGCTCCAAGTCTGCACAAAACACAAAACACTGGTCATTTATATTGCATGGGATATGCTACGTATTCCCTTCAGTTAAGGCCACACTTTTCAATCCTCTTTTCACGGTCTGAAACGTCTGCTGAAGAAGAAGTGTCATTCTATCGGTTGAACAGCTCCTGCAGGAAGAGAGCGGACCGGCCTTTCCACCTGAACAATCCCAATGATTTGAGATGCCTGTACAGCGTTGACTTATATGAAAGCCATCCACATTAAGTGGCAGTAATATTGTCTCATTTGGAGTATGAAATAAAAGCAGATAGGATCCGATAACGTCATAATTACCCACTGTCTTATCCTAGCGTTAGTAACTATTGATATAGGCCTATGCAAACGTTTCTCATAATTCCTGAGATCCTGATCTCATAGTTATCAGACAATGTGTCAAAAAAATAAAAAATGGTGAATGCAATGTGCTTCCGTAATTGTGTGACTTAAATGTTCAGAAAAGCCACTTTAACGATCTTGAGCTCACACTGTGTTGTCTACTTTTCAAAAGAGCTCCTCAATCTCCACTTGATTTGATTGTTTTCGGATCTAAACAGGATTTACATGCTTATGATAGTTCATGAAGGTCACACACATTGAAGTGTAAGGTCAAGGCTCTGAACTCAATTAGAACATGTAGCCTGTACTCTTCATTTCTGTACCTTTCTGTGTGATTTTCACATGATGGGCGATTTTCTCATATTCAGCTAATTCCTGTGGACACATGAAAAAAAAAAAAAAAAAAGCATCAGCTCTTATTAATGGTCTGAAATACACCACTTCCTGTATGTCAGTAAACAGCTTACATTACATTGTTTCCACAGACACACACACATCTCCTGCTCCAATATTTATCCAATAATACCTCTACAATCTAGTTACAACAACGCTGTCAACGTGCAGACACCTTCTGACGTCATCCTGTGAGTCATAGACTGTCAATGTCCTCGAGTCATAGCTGCCCCCCTACAACCACACACACACACACACACACACACACGTGTCCGCTCACCAGGATCATCCTCGCGATGTCCTTGCAGTCCTCCACGTTGGCTGCTCTGATGGAGAAGTCCATGTTGGCTCGAGGTTTACGATTGAAACGCTCACAGTGTCCGTGATCTCCGCGGGATCCGGCCGGGGAAAGGAGACGAGGAGGTATGCAGCTGTACGGTTAAAAACACAGCGTCCAAATCAAGCTGAGGAGCGAGCCGAGAGCGCCCCCTTCCACGAAGGAGGCAACCGGAGGAACCAGCCATGTGTTATGAAACAGCACGTAGAGAAGAGTCACTTCTCTGTTAATCGTTTACTATTACTGCTCTCTTTCACATACAGGGGTTAAATTAACCTCTGCTGTGGGGTAAAACTCACAGGTAAAAAACGACGTGAACCACCCTTTTAACACCAAATTCTACACAATCACTATTCGTTTGTTTGTGACAGATAGCCTTCTGATTATTGGACATGGCAGTTGACTTCATTTTGATTAATTTGCAAGTTAAACAACCACAAGTGACAAATCCTTCAGCAAAACTAAAACTCTAACAAGCTTGTAATTATAATTAATATTGTGCATTTAAGGGTCTCACGCTATAGTCTGATAATCCAGCATCACCCTTTATCATATTAAGAGCCACAATCAATTCATCATAAGCCTTTTAACAACTGTAAACTTGACAGATGTACGACGGAGGATTAGGGCCACGATACATTTTTGTATTTTTTTTTATTTCGAGATAAAAGTCGTAAATTTACAACTTTATTTTTACAAGTTTATTCTTTATTTACGAGATTAAACTCGTAAATTTACAACTTTATTCTTTATTTACAAGATTAAGCTCTTAAATTTACAAGTTTAATCTCGTAAATTTACAACTTTATTCTCGTAAATTTACGAGTTTAATCTCGACATTAAAAAAAAAAAAAGAAGTAACATGGCCCTAATCCTTCGTCATATAGATGAATGAATGGCCTCTATATTTACGTTCATATTTCGTGACAATGCAATAACTTTGGCTCATGGCAATTTACAGAGTGGCCAAACTAAACCCATTTGTTATAATTGTACAATAAGCATTAGAAATACTATACTAACCCACAGGGGGCAATTCAGTCAAATATGGAGTTAATGTTATATGAATCAACATTTAAACTGTTACAGCTTTACAGATAACTGGAGACAAACACTTAAATATCCTATAAGTAAAGATTTAAAGCAAAGCTCATCCTCTTTAATAATTTGCTCCACATCTTCTGCAACTCTTTTAAAAAAAAAAGGCATCAAGAGACATTTTTCACAATCTTGCAACCCAAAGGTTATCTGTATTAATCCATTAACAAAAAAAACATCATCTTAAATTGATGAAAAAACTGAAATAAGTCATAAACCAAAGATTAAGTAATAATATGACACAGGATGAAATATCATGAAGTGGTAAAGTTGTGGGTTTTGTGGATTGTGTCGTCTTGCCTTAGTCACTGGTAGTCCGTGAAAAGAAAGATGTGTCAGAGATCTACATATATAATAAATTAAATTCTAATTTAATATAAATATCCACAGATTGTAGAAGACCTAACACAAATTGAGTTGGAAGTTTTTGTACCTTTTGTTCGGCAAACTAAATGATTCTCTTGAACATAAGTGTTAGGTTGTAAGTCACTCTGTTTGTTTTTCAGCACTGTGGATTAGGGTGACAAAATAACTTTGTCCAGAATGACAGGAGATGCTTTGAATAAAATAGTACTCCGGGGTGTATTATTAATAGTAATACTGGTCATATATATATATATTTTTTTTTGATGACACATGGCTTTTTGAAATCAAAGTAAGAGAAGTAAAGCCAACAGTAAAATGTTTGATTCATGCACTCTAACCAGTGCTTTAGTTTTGTAGTTTGTAATACACGTTGCAGCCTCTAGGGGGCCCTAGCAAGGTGTATGACTTGAGGTCTTTTTAGTCTCTGTGCAGTTCAGACAAGTGTCTGCATGCTGGCTGTGGGATGAACAGCAGAACCGGTTTACTTCCTGCCTTTCTGAGGTTTCCATGTGCTCAGAGTCATGCTTTTTTTGATCAGTTGATTCATTTTTCAGTCCATTATAATACTTTTGTATATCTCAATTTTGTAAGAAGTATTAATTTCTTATATTGAGTAGAAGTTGCCAAAAATTTGAACAGAACTATATTACTATTTATTATGAATAATGGACAGAGACACCAAAGAGGAATATAAAGACCGACCCGTCTTTGTTGGTTCAAGTTTGCAGGTGAAGTTCTGCCTCATTATATTCTATAATATTTTCTTTCTTCCAGACATGCATCAAACTAAAACAGCTGCATTCACATGAAGTGTCTGAGCTGGACAGGTCATACTGAGTTAAAAATGTCTCTGATGACGCACGTTGTGGACATGTCATCAAACTGTGAACTTCAGCCACAGAAATGACAATGAGCTCATGGATTTACAGTGTTTCAAAGGCGCAAGGGCAAATCCCCAACAACCAGAGCAAAGTTTTTATTGATTAAGAACTCAGAATTCCTTGAGAAAAAGTAAAGAAAAACACATGAAAAAATGAAATTGACACATTACTCATGTTGTGAGGATGAGTGTTTCATTGTAGAGGCTGAAAACATGTTTTTCCCCGATACAAGAATCAAGTTTATGAGATTGAAAATCAAAGTTAACATTTAAGAAGAGGCAGCTGTATTATTATTGAACATTTAAATGTATTATTGAATATCACGCAATAAAAAAACATAAAATCATTTATTACACTTTTAAAAAGTGCACAAAATAGAATAAAATACAAAAAGATAAACCTGAAATATATTTAGTGTAGACTCATTTCATTAACAACTGAAATGTAAGAAAATAAATCAAGAGTATAGAAAAGACTGAATTGTAATAACAGAATTTATTTTAAAGGTTTATTTCTGGCAAAAAAAAAACAACAACAACAAAGCATTTAACCTCTACTTACAACTCTTAATAATAAATATTATTTAATTGATTTATCTTTTCAAAGTTTACAGCACTTATGGTTGAGGGGATAGAAAAGGGGATGGTATGTTTCCCAGCTGAGTGGGGGACGTTGTTATTACATGGATTGCATGTTTTACCAAACGGCTAAGGAGCCGCCCTTAAAAATAACAAGTGTTCATGTTGTATGAGACCCATATCGTGAAACTGAGTCAGTGACACCTGTGCTCAACCCTTTTGAGCTTACACACAAACAAAATCCTTTAGGAGCTGCATTTTCTTTTCACTATGTTTTCTTTGAACACAAAAAAACAGCCTCAAACTAAATTCAGCACAATAAAATATGTTATTCTCTAAGGTACCACAGTGATTGTAAACTACTGTAAGGGTTGTGCTTTGACTTGATGCTGTTCTTGTGTCTTTTGTATATAATGCAGAATAAGTGCAAAGTATCTCTATTGGCATTTACCTGTATCAGTAATTTGAGGTTGTGATTGATGTGTGCTGCTCTGTTTGCATGTTGATTATCGTTTGCTTTTTTGTTTTTCATTTGTAATTACTACGACCAAGGAACATTTCCCTCTGGGTAAAATAAATGCAAACGTGATATTTTGCATCTTAACACATTGAATTAAAAAGCATCTTATAGTATTTTTAAGGTATTGTATGGTTTGTATTGTATTGTATGGTATTGTATATTGTATGTTGGTATATAGTTATATCCAAGGAGCTGTACCTAGGTGAAGCATTGTGTGATTCTTTGGTTAAAGACTGGTGTAATGATTCTTAGTGAAACTACTCAAATCCACAGCTGGTTTAGCCATGTGTGACGTCTGTGTTGGAGGCAAAGGCAGTTAAATATCTCGGAGAGGGTCTGTGGCATTTCTCACATGAGGATTTTACTTCTTAATGTGTAGAAGAACAAAGGTCTATTTCTCTACCTGTGGTTGTTTATGTGTTGATTCTATACTTAAATCACAGTATAAATAGCAGAATGTGGTTGCTGCTCTGGGCTAAAAATAACTTTATGAGAGATTTGTCACAGTACATGATATTCTGTAGAGCGCAGGGTGGGGAGGAAATGAGCAGGGAAAGGGGGGATTTTAGCCAGCTTTCTCCTGAAGAAAAAAAAAAACTAAGGCTGCCTGTGTGGCTATTAATAGCTCCAGGAGGACGGTGTGGCTCTGTGAGACTGACTAATGGCTCCTTTTCATACAACGCAAGCAGAAAAAGCCGAACATTGCTGCTGTTTTCATCAGCAACCTCCCTCACTCTGCTGATGACGTGCGTGAGGCACCCCTGACAGTTTTTACAGACGCACAAGAGAGCCCACTGGCAGCTATAGAAGCAGAAACATTGTAGACAATATTAGTCAGTGCTGTGACTAAGAAAGTGCGAGGCTTCTCGCTGGGGTTCATGCTTAACAAATGCTACAAAAATCATTAAAAGAATAAAGGATTATGTCATATCTCTTCACTCATAGGCAGTGAGAGTTTCTTCTGAGCACATAGTAACGTTGTTATATTGTGTGATGTGTGGGATGGTGTTGCCTGGGAAGCAAATCATGCGTCCACTGAGTGAGGGTGTCTGATGTTGAAAGAAAGGAAAACCCTGGATAACTCAAGACTGATGACGTAAAAGATATGTATCTCAAAATACTCAATATATATATTTTTTTCAGAAACAAAGGCTCCTTTTTTTATAGCAAGTTGAAAAGATTCATACATTTTTATATCAGTTACCATATCTGTCCAAAGGGTGCCCAGAATATATCTGTTACACAATATTATGTTCATGAGGCAGACTCATTCTAACCCGTTCAGGCATGACTCCTGATTTTTTTTTTATATGATTTTTTGACTTCTCAGGACATTCTTTTTTAAATTTTTCTAACATTCAGAATTCTGAAGAAGTTACAGAAATGTCCACCAGAGTGGACATCATGTAACTCTAGAATGCAAAAAATAATTGTATTAAATGTATTTTGGAGTGCATAAACCAAACAACTGAAAGTGTTTTCACATGTCCATTGGGGTGGAGAGAGCCATTTAAATTTAGAAGGATGACCGTCTTTGACTTTCGGAGTTTTCCTGTTTAAAACAGAAAAAAACATGCTTGATGAGCTCAAACTACCTGCTCAGTTTTTGCATTGAGGCTACCAGAGCAGCACAACAGCAGACATGTAATAGGAGAAACATAACTGATGTGGAGTAACAGCTGATCAATCATGATTTTCTCCAAAACTAAAAACAGTATTTGGACATTTTCACAATACCACGGCTCCTTAGTTATTACTTGATGTTTAAAAAAATGATCACCTGCAAGGGTCTTCTAATAACAAAATTTGCAAGATATTCCTGAACCACATGGCATTAGTGAGTTGGCCATCTTGATTTTGAAGACATTTTTGGACCACTTACTACTGCTGGCCAATTGATGACAGTGTATGGGCTGAGTCAGAGTCCACTGGAGTGGCTGATGTGAAACCATTCCATCAAAACCAGTGCATTTAGTAGAAAACAGTTTATGAATAGCTGTCCAGTGTAGTGACCAGTATGTGTGAAAGGGCTAAACAATAAAATATATGAATATAAATCCAAGCATCAGGTATATTTAGCACTTGTTAAAAGACCACTTACATAACACTGACATTATTAACACCTCCTCAGAACTAAAAAAGTGGTGTTATGTGTTCCAACTTTAGAAAGTCAATTTACAGACTTCACTTTACAGCCAACTTCTGCTAGCGTCATTAAAACAACCTCGTATTCTTTTGAGTTAACTGTGCTGGCAAACTAACAGAGGGGGGGGACTTATATCATATAAGTATGTCATATATCATGCTGTAATGGTCTGCTCTTATGATCTAATAGACACCCAGAAGTCTAGAACAAGCCTATAATTATGAGAAAAGTTATAGCACATATAATAGACTATTTAAAGGTAGCTTGGCATGATGACAGTGAACATGATGAATCAGTTTAAAAAAGCCTCCTAAAACCAAATCTTTTCGTTTTTACACTTCATTTTTGAATAGATTAATCAAGGCAGATAAAACTTATTAAATGATAGGCTTTAGGGTGGTGGTAGGCATATTTTAGACAATGCTAGCTGTTGTTGCTTTTTGAGTTTTTGAGATAAATTTAGCCAATAATTGGCTAGCTGTAGCAAGCTAGGTAGGCTATCAATGTTTTTGTCTAAGTCTGAGCAAGACAGTGAATCATTTTTTGTGGTGCTAGCTTTTTTAGTTTTATCTTGGCATTCTGTGAATGTACTTTGACTGTTTGGTTAACCGTGTCAACCGTGTCTCTAACAGTCGTTAGAGAAGTTGTTCCAGTATTGTTAGCTAGCTAGGCATCAATGTTCTCATCCACAGATTGTATAAAACATGGACACAGTCTCAGTGACGTCACCCATTGGTTTTCTAAGGATGCGTTTTAAAGCAAAACAATGGCAGTCACCATATTGGAAATGCCGACTCTACCTACGTAACTATCGCACAATAATAGGAGGTGCTTAGCAGGCCTTGAGCCTCTTGGCAATCAGCACAACAAAGTACCCGACTTTTGGTCAAATCAGCCACCACCATTCAGGTTTTACCAATTGTGAAAATATCTAAAAACCCTAATTAGTAAGAGGCTGTAAACGTGCAAATTTTCTGCTTTAAAAATGGTCCTTTTAAAGGAAGAATGAGCAACATTTTAAACATAAATATAGCAGAAATCCAGTATATCCTAAGTCGCACATTCTTCTTTTAATGTGGAACTTAATGAGTATTTTTTGGCTTTCGGAGCTAGCCTCAAATGGACACTTGAGGAACTGCAGTCATTTTTTAGCACCAGAGGTTAGGGTATGGGTAGGTCTTGGAATTAAATGAAATAGGAAAACTTAATAAAATCTCAGGCTGCTTTTTTTGTTTTAGCTTAGTGTTGTGATATAACTGTCAATGGAGTATTTATGTAGATGCATTTTTAGCTCGCTACTTTTGATTTTGTCAAGCTACTATCTTTTTAACCATTTTTTACAAGTTTGCTAGTCCCATACTGGATAGTGTTACTCCAGGCATGGACAGGAAGCTGCCTCCTCTTCCTGTTTAGTCTAGCTTCTGATTGGTCACTGGGCTCAGGAGCATTTTCAAAACAAAGCAGTCAACACCACATTCATTAGCTGCTAAAAAATACTAAAAGTGGCAAAAACAAAAAAAGAGGATGTGGAAGGGAATAAAATACAAAGAGATAGCTGCTGATAACTTCCAATCTCCTTCTGCTTCCATTGATACCATTTTAGGACATTATTTCACTTTCAAAATAAGTGGCCACCATAATTAGCTACGAGCTCTGTCTTAATAAAAAGCACTGTAATAACAGATAAAAAGTAGCTAAAAACAAAAAGCTTGCTTTGGGGATACTGTAGCCATAAGAGAATAGCACATTTTTGTATTTATATTTGGATGTTATTTTACAGGCGGGGCTCTTTTTCTTCTCATATTTTCTGTCCAAAAAAGCTGTAATAATAAGAAAACCTTTATCAGAATGAAACCACAACTTGAAAATAAGTCGTATGATTTGAGGAATTCCCCCAGACAGACCCTTCCGTCTGTCTCAGAACGTCCTAGCCAGCTCAGGGAAAAGGAGGAAATTAGCTCATCAGCAGACTGATGCAATTCTCCTGTAAAGATAACTTAGAGAAAAAAAGCAGACACGCTGTCATTCCCTTAGCTCCACATGGGCCCATTAACATGCCATATTAGGACATCTGCAGCCAGAGTGTAGGACCAGTTAGGGTTGTTTTCCTTTTAACCCTAACCCTTTTTTACTGCTCTCACTGCCTCTTAAAACTTCCCACTGACAGTCGTTATCATGTGATTCCTGTGAAGGTCGGGTCACTTGGACACTTACTCACCATGGTTAAGTGGGATATGTAGCAGAAGATTAAACAATAACCCTGCAGGTACTTTTTTCCGTAAAGATAATAAACAACTAGCTTTCCCGTATGGACAAGTGAGGAGTTTCTAATTCTGGCTCAGCTCAGTGTCTACACTCCAGGTTCACTTGTTGTAAGATCAGTGTGTCTAATCATAACTCAAACACTACTGATAACACTTCCATTGAACACAAAACTTCCCTTTTTGATCAAAACATTACCGGTCCTGTAATCCTTAAGGGCTCGTTGAGGTGAGGTTCACACATAATCCAGATTTATGTGTGAACGTATTGCAACTGTAAACATGCATTACCTCTGCATTGTCTTAAAGTGTAATCGTACTCCTTGAAGCCTAAGGGCTACTCAGCAGACGAGCATCTGGTGAGCATATTTGCACACAGATCACTATGTCCTAACTGGTTTGCTGTTTCTGATATGACATAATGCAAATATGGAGCCAGGAATTCCTGAAGCAACAAAAAAAGTCAATAAAAGAACACATTTAAGATAACAATATGCTTGTGAACTTTGAGGCTGTATTGAACAGCTGGGCATTGATGGAAGCAAGTAAGCAGGCTAATATGCTTACAATGTCAATGTCAGCATGCTAATGTAATGTTAATGTTAACCTTCTTAACTAAGCATACAAGCATGCTAGCATTTTCTCTTTAGTACTTATTCAGACCATGGATTGAGAGTGACGATATACAGACATACTTCTGGATTATTAGGCACAAGGCCTGATGTACAACTTGTAATTTGCATGTTGTAATTATGACTTGGAAAGGATATAATGTTTTATTAAATAATGTACACAAGTTAGAAACTCAAAAATGCAATAATCTGAGATGACATGAAAGGTCTAGTTTGTTACACGTTAGGTTACTTATGTGGGAAACAAGATTATTTGTGTCACATTGGATTGCAAGGGAGGCTTCAGGGTGGTGCGTTGGTTAATGTGGTTGTCTTATTTCACAAAAGGTTCCTGGTTTCGAACGCCCTGTCAGAAAAAAGTAATTTCTGTGAGGAGTACCCTGGCTTCCTCCCACAATCTTAAAACATGCTATTTAAATGTCTCAGTGACTCTACATTGCCCATAGGTGTGTATGTGAACAATTTTTGTCCCTACATGTCCGCCCTGTGACTGACTGACGATGAGTCCAGGGGTTAGCCTGCCTCTTGATCAATGAAGGGATATAGATAATGATTTTACATAGGGTTCATTCTCTAGGGATTAGGAATGTTAAAAAAAATGTCTCTAACTATTGTGTAGTTGTTCGGATATTTTAATCAGTACCAACTTGGAGAACCATGCAACAGTCCAATAACAGCAGACAAAAAACATAGAACGTATGAGTACTAAAAACTCAAATCCAAACCTAAAAATGTGGTAAGAATTGTAATAATTTTGTCGGTGGAACAATTGCGCTTCACAAATAAGAAATGTGATATTATTTATCCATGCATGGGTCCAAGAAACTACACTCCCAGTATACCAATGGAGGTCTAAATTTACATTTTGACATTTTTAATCACATATTGTCCCGGGGCTGTTTAACAAGCAAACAAACTTCTATTTTCACTGTACACAAACACTTAACAAAGGGCTTTAAGGTGTATTACATCCACTCTGACCCAAATTCCTGTATTACTACTAAGCCAGCCGCCTGTGAAGTGAATGTAGCATATCTAAGAATCCAAACACAGAGAAGACCGTATTGTAGCAACATCCTGAGGAAACCGCCTCTCCCTTAAAGCTTTACTGTAATAAGGCATAACAAGCTTGGGCCACCGATAAATATGGGATGTAATTTTTAAGTGGAATTATAACCACTCAGGCTATTGATTAAAAAAAAAGTACTTTAGAACTTCCTGTTTATTAAGTGCAGCAGCCTCCTAGTTCTTCCCTTTCTCTCTTATGAAGTCATATCCTCAGATTTGATTCCTTTGAATAAAGATGAATAACAGGAAAACCTGACTAGAACCCCTGTTGATGGCTTTTCTTTTGAGCAACTGAGCCATTTCCTTCTCTGAAACCAGAGGCCTGTTGTACTTGTTCAGGAAGGTGGAACCAGAGAGTGGATAACGACCTGGATTTACATAATTCAATCTGCTCTCGTGGGAAAGCAGCTCTTTTTACTTTAGATGAGATTTATCTCTCCCATTCACTCACATTCATGTCTGTCTGTCTAATACTAACATGCTGTATTGTTTTGGTTATGTCATATTTCTGACGCCGATGAACGATCTTATCTTATAATCAAGACCTCTATGTACAAGTGTTCTTTAACCCACCTACTTACTGGAATTTCAGCCTTTTTTTCCCCGCTGTATTTTTCAATTTAAAAAAGAAGAAGTTATGCTTACAACAAAAACAAATAACTGCAGAAGACTGACACACAAAGTTATGCATTGCATGTTTGTTGCATTTACCTGACCCGGTTTGGATGACACTTTAACACACCTGTACGGGACACATGTCAACTACTCCTATCATGTTCTCTACTCATAAATCTGCATCAGCCATTCCTGTTTTCATATCTCCACGACTCATCAAACTTCCTCTTACAGGTTAGCCATGATCATAATGTGCATGGCAGTCAGGAAAACAACAACAATAGCTGGTGTGAGTACAAATTATGAAATCTGAGCATTTGGCTTGTATGTTGGATTGATAAATGACCAAATAAATGTTTTTTGATATTCATGACGAGTTGTTATAGTTAATGTATTTATGTTATATTTATAGTAGTAAAAAGTAACTTAACAAGGTTTACAAATGAAATATTTATAATCCATCAACTATTAAGTTTTCTCACAATATAACATGTCTACAGCTCTTAGACACTGCAAAGTTGAATTTATAACTAAATGTTAAAGTCAACATCCTCCTTACTGCAATGCAAACATGCTTTTGCAGTTATGATTATGTACATAGAATACATGAAGGTGTGATGTTCAGCGTATTGGTTAATTGTGTTAGCATGCTACCGTGTGCTAGGCTATCTAGCGCTGAACCCAAAGTAAAGCTAAAGGGGACTGTTTTATTCTGTACAAAACAGAAGTATCGGACATATCAAGTATGTCACCACACTATGGAACTGAAAAATGAAAAGTTCAGAAATAATAAATAGAATTCATGAAATGAGGAACATGGCCATCTGGTAAATGATGTCTGAGATATTTTGCTAAAGGCTCAAAGTATTAGAGAAAGGCCAGGGTATTGCCAAATTCAGGGAGGACCATGAATGATACTAAAACATTTGTGCCAATTCAGCAGTTGTTGAGAAATGTTAGTTGGGGCCAATTGGGGCCAGCCGACTGACTGACACATACTGTATTCACACTGGAATACTACTAAAAAGTGATTGATGGTTCTGATAATTATGGCCTGCAGGTAAAGAGTCAGGACATCTTTTTATAGCACAGGTTGTGATGGTGCCAGGGACAGAATGTTACATGCTTTCTGCTGCGATAGGACTCAAAGATATTGACTGGAATGCTGTTTTCTTTGTTGACAAGAGTAACAACTGTAGATCAGCCACTTTGATTTACAACAGTTTACAAAAAGGGAACTGGGCATAAAACATTGTTACAACAAATGGGTGGCAATTCACTTCCTAATTTTTTAACTTTTTGCCATTTTCCCACAATGGCAGTGTTTCATCAAGCCCGAGGTCACAACCCTGTTGATCAAATGACTTTAAAGAAGCAAAGAGTATAACCTAACTCAGTGAACCTCCTCTGAACAAAGCTCCTCATGGACTCTCAGGTTCACTAGAGTTGTAATAACCTTTTCAATGCAAAGCTAATCTCATTAACAAAAGCTTTGTTTTCGCTTTCCCACTGGCTGGCTCTTGTCTTGTTTAAGGCACTGTGATTTTGTCCCTGCAAATTCCCAAATTTCCTTCCAGCTCAACTGTGAAATGTTTTGACTTTGACCATTAAAGGAGCTGTTTTGTCATGAAGTTTAAGAGTGTGCTTTCACGATCCAACTGCTTTACTTTCTCCCTGCTTCTCGCCCTTGTCTTGCTTTCTCACACTGACTTGTAGCAGTCTTCTGAGAGAGTTGTGGTTTCAATCACAAGTAGCAGTCAAGGCACTGAATAAGTGGTTGGCAATTAGTTTCTGAACAACTGGGTGTGTCTCTAATGGCGGCACACCCACAGATGATAATGTCTTTTGGATCACTGTAGCTAAAAAAAAAGGTTTTCACTCTTTGAATCGAAATATCTCAAATGTAACATTTGACTTTTTATACACTTCGTTCTCAAGGAAATAAACAGGACCAGCAGTCTAGTTGTGACATCTATGAGGCTGTACTTCAGCAGAGCTTTACGCTACTTTTGTCAGCAAGTTAACATCCTCACAAGCTAACAGTTAAAGTTGGTGGATTTAATGTAAATGGTGCAGAAGCGACATTGGTTTATTTTCTTGGTAACGCTTGCATACACGAGTGTAAACTGACATATGCTTATTGGCACTAAATCTAAATAAACTGAAGCACATAAGCTTAAGAGTAGTTTTGTAGCAAAAGAAGATGGATAAAATGATATAATGTTCAAATGAAGGGGATGGATGTGAGGTCACAATTTGAGTCAAAGTGGACTGTTGTGCCAAATTTTAAATGAATCTCTTCAAGCCTTTTTGAGATATAGAGCACACAAGAATGTGGCAAAAATGGCAGAAAGGAGTTTTTCTAGGACAGTATGATGCCTCAGTGAAGTTGATTATATGTTTTAAGGGTTACAGCAGACCTTGACCTTTGTCCTTGAAAACCAAAAGTTATCCGTTTGGGCCAAGTATGAAGATACTGCCTGAGCGTTATATCAAATATTGCTTTCACTAAACTAGAAGGATACAAAATGTTGTTTGTACAATTTTTCGTGCTGTTTCTGAATAATTAAGGTTCATCTCATGATAAAGTCAGTCACGAAATTAAGTGGGATTCATGATATGGTGACCATGAATGGCGGTACCAAATTTCCTGCCAATACATCAAATAATTTTCGACCAAAATCTATACAAATAACATTATGAATAGTGAGTGTTTTGACTATACTTTTGTCTGAGCAGGGCTTTAACCCTGTAATCTTTACCTTAAAAGCGGTCAAATTAAGAAACCATTCCACATTCGCATATTGAATGGCTCTCTGAATGGGAGCACTAAATTACCTGGAAAGCAATACGCCACAACATGCTCTCCCATGCCCGTGAACCACAGCTGCACTTGTGCCTATACCACAGTTTGGATGCTGACTCTGTTTCTGGTGCCCGTTGTGAGGTACGTAGGGAGGGTGTGTGTGCCTGTCTGAGATGGTCCATTATGTCACCGGTGCCCCAAGAATAGTTCCAGTGTGTCCTGTGAGGCAGTGAGGCGAGTGTGACGTTCAAAAACTTAACTGTTGTTGGGCCAAACCCAGGAGAAAACAGGGGCCTTACTGTTTCCCCATGTCAGGCACACCCCGCTACACACACACACACACACACACACACACACACACACACACACACACACACACACACACACACACACACACACACGTATGTGTATGCATGGACTACAGATGCATATAGGACCAAACACACATGGAAACATTTAAGCGTTTTCCTCTGCCACTGTTGCCCCCAGAATAAGCACTAGAAGCAGATCTGAACCAGTGAGGCCAGTGATCCCCATTAGAGACAGGCTGTGACGCAGTGTTTTGGTAATGAGAGGTAGTGGGTTTCAGATGTTTTTTTTTCCTCAGCCCTGTGTTGTAAAAGGTAAAGACAGGAATGTGAAAATAACAGTAGGTACAGCTTGATGTCAAGGACTTGTTTTCAACATATATTGTCATAAACAACTATTGGCTATTTTCTGATGTTTCGGTCAAATTTAGAACCAACTTGTTAATTGATTTTGAGAAACAAGTTGGTTTTTGCAGCTCAACTAACAAGATAACAGTATTGATGGACATAAGTAGTGTGCTTTTGGTTGATGATTAATTTGAAGTTTCTGTTTTTATAGACCAGTGTTATTGTTTAAGCTGACCTGAACTGTGTGTTTTAGTGTCTCGGATACAGTGACTTGAGCTTCAAGGTTATATGAAATCATTTAACGGCATAATACAATTTTTTCTGATCTCTTAGTAAAGTTTTTTTTTTTACTGATATTGGTTAATTTAAAAAAAAAAAATCAATAGCCCAGTTATAATTTGTACACATTTAAGTTTTAACACTATAACAAGCATTGGCCTACTGCTACGCCTTCTATTAAAATGTGCAGTCAAAAATGTTTAAAGACACATTTTATTTAATTTCACTGAAGTGTACAAGTTAAAAAAAAAAGTGAATATTTCAAGCTATTATGTTTTTTTTTTAATCGCACGAAAACCTGCACAACATACAGTACCATGACTGAGGTTACCCTATTCTTAACTTAAAGGGACAGCAACAATTAGACATTTTTCATGACCAAAATAAAATGCATGGTAGTATTTGTTCATGTTTTCAATCAATCTTAACAAAAAATGTAACTTTTGTTCGGGTGTGCTGTTAGAAAATGTGCTTTCTTTTAACTTGTTTGGGTAGCCTAGTATTTACATTAACAGGGCACCATAAAAAAACACATTTCACTCAATGTAGCTTTAACATCATATTGTATTCAGTGAAGAGCAGATACAGACATTAGTTTATATAATAACGAGGTGAAAGGAGATAATTTACAGCAAAATAACATAGCTTTGTAATTATGTACAAGTGATACCTTTCCCGTAAAAAAACAACGTCAATCAATCAAACATCTTGATTAATTGTTAACCACCCTGCGATGAGGCGTAAATCCCTCTTTCCTTGTAACTCTGCTCCCACACAGACCTGCCTCCTCACCGCGCAGGCGCAAGCGCTCGTCCGCGTGTGACGCTGTGACGCGTGACGCTGTTTAAAACGCTCTTCCCACGAGCCGTCTGAATCACTCACCTCACACAGACACCAAGGGAGAGGAGAGCATGATCCAGTCCATACTTAAACTCTCTCTGACTGCTGGTAGCGTCTCACTGAAACCACACATATTCTTTACAGACACATCTATGTTTGTGACGTCACTTTACCGCCGGAGCTGGTTTGTGTGAACAGACGTCCACCTGAACCTTTCAAATATCACCAAACGAGGACATAGTTTGCATGAAACTGTGGCCAGGTAAGACCAATTTCAGGACATTTACAAAAGTGAAATTGAATAACATGCCTTTTTAATCATTGTGAGCTTTTGTAACATGTTTTACCTGCTGTTTCATGTTCAGCTTTTTTTGACTGTGTGGAAGTTGTTTCTCCCTAAGAAGCGTGGAGTCGATACATGACCGAACCTCAATCTAAAAACTAACACTTTTTAAATTGTCTCGTTTTTTTCCCATAGAATGAAGACTACACAACCCACTTTTTAATATCAACTGATTAATTTAGCATCAAATTCAATAATAACAGAAATAAAACAATACACATGTTGGCCATTACTGTGGAAGCGATTAGTGATCAGAATTCAAATGATAAAGCTAATTTGAAAATTCAAAGGCATTAACAGAAATTCTTTTTAACTTTCAGAATATGGGTGTTACTGTATTTTCATTTTAAAATGAGCTTTTTCATTTTAGTTATGATACAGATTTAGCGGGGCATTTAAAAAAAAAATGATAAAGCAAATGTCATTTTCTTCCTCATTTTAATTTAGTCAAAGAATGTGCATTTTTCAAGTTGAAAACTAAAATTCAAATTGGATAAATTAATCATCATTTTATTTTTGAGTCAAATAATACACTCATATTCTGAAAATTAAAAAGCATTTCTGTTAATACATTTGAATTTTCAAATGAGCTTTATCATTTGAATTCTGATCACTAATCGCTTCCGTACATTACTCCATTCATTGTTGAACGAGATGAGCCACGTCCCTTTTGTGATCATCGAAATAAGTTCCACAATGAAGATGAAAGCTTTTTGACAAACCTTTTTAGTATCTTTGTAACACTCTTAATCATATTTGCTAATAAGTGTTCAAGGTTAGTAGAAGCAGAAATGTTCTGTGGACTCCCAAAGGAAAGTCAGTGATGCAGGGTTTGGACTTCTTTGCTCATGTCAGAAAACTGAAGGGTTCTTTGTTCAGCTCACAAGACGTGACTGTATTTATGATGCACTTGAGACCTTCCATATCTGCAAATATGGATTATAGTTGTTTGAGTTTTTAGCTTGGCCCAGTGCCCACTGACAGGGAGATCCAGTTTATTTTGTACAGGCCATTTGTTATCATAACTGTGTTGCCACCTGTGCACCAGTTTCCAAGTACACCTAGCATCTCCTGCAGGACTTGTTTGGAACCCACACACGTGTCGTCGTGCGTGTCCGTGCCCTGGATTCAGCTCTTGGGTTGACTTGCATCCCCTTCTGTGATGTGACACACTCGCAGAAGCATGCTATTGTTTTGTGGGAGAAATATTTAGCAGGGAATGCAAAGCTGTTTCCTGCACAAGGGGGGGGGGGGTCGTCTAACAATGGCTCCCACCTTCCGAAAGGGCCAGTTGGTACTCTGTGCAGCTCACTTCTGAAGATGGAGCTAGGATGTTAAAAGAATGGTCAAAAAAAAAAAAAAAAACAAGAGAAAGGGAGGAAAAATAACATTGAACACAATGGAGAACAGGCGGCTGTGTGGGTTTGTAGGATGGGAGACAATTGGGGGGGGGGGGGGGGGGCAGATGTGGTTGCATAAGAGTTGAGTTACCAAGGTCACGGTTTCCTTTCAAGTCCTGAAGGGCTAACCGTAAGATGTTGAAAGAAAGGCTATGCACGTGTGATTGCTTTTGTATTACAGTGAACTCTCACTTATTCTGGCCTTTTTGTTTGTGTGTGTGTGTGTGTGTGTGTGTGTGTGTGTGTGTGTCAGGAGTCTGTTTTAAGGGCAAAGTCAACCTGACTGTAAATATTTAATGGGCAGTGTCTGCGGTGAATGACTACTCCTGAACCAATGCGTCACATTTGTAACCGATCCTGTTAGGTGGCCTTTTGCTTTTCCGTGCTGTTGGACAAATTGTGCAGACGGCGTGTTGTTTTTTCTCTTGAGTTTTAAAATCATTACATTGCAACAAATGAAGAGGCTTCAAATCCTCAGTAGAAAAAGGATCAGTTATTTAACTCCGGACAAAGCCGAGGGTCTGCTAACCTCTGTCTCTCTATCCAGATAAAAGCCGTGGATGCAACTGCGCTCCATTCATAGAAGAAATGTGGAAGGGTGTCAGAGGCTCTGAAGAGGTCCAGCTGACCACCGGCTCTGCTAACATCTCCCCAAAGCCCAGCCCGACGCGCACCATGTCCCTCAGCACCTTCCACCTCATGCAAACCCTCAAGAACTCGCCTGCCGCGCTGCGTCGCCGCTTCCGCCGCGACCGCACGGAGTCTCTGTCGCACGGGGACCCTCTCTTCAAGGTGCACTACCTGGGCACGGAGAAAATCTTCTCCCTGGACCGAGAGCAGGCGCAGTACGCCATCCGCCACCTGCTCGACGGCATCGCCAACGGGAAGAAGCTGAACAAGGATCACGCCCTGGTGGTGCGGCCGAGGTACGTGGAGGTGAAGGAGCTGAGCACGGGCCGGCAGCTGACCAAGACGTACCTGCAGGACATCGCGTACTGCGCCGCAGACGCCAGCCGGCCCAACGTCTTCCTGTACATCTGCAAACATCAGGGTCAGCAGCTGCAGTGCCGGGTGTTCTGGTGCAGCCGGGCGGAGCGGGCGCGGGACATGACGGCTTGCCTGGCACACTCGTTCCAGCGGGCGCTGAGCGACTGGCAGCAGGACGGATCGAGCACGCTGCAGCCGGGAGAAGTGACGGCGAAGCTGCTGGAGGAGTCGTCCAACTCTCCTGCGAACAACAAGAGTTCCACACTACCTGCCAGCCTGGGGAAAGGTGAGAGCACGGCACTGCTTCACGAGGGCAGAGAGGCAATGACGTTTAGTTTCTGCAGTCATTACCAATAACTCTTACCAAACTACACCTAAAAAAAACCTGAAGGTACAGCTCCGTTGTTTTTAAATATGCAATATTTAAGGCAGCTTGAACACACTGAATCCTTTGAAGTCCAGGTACAGCACCCTGCTAGCCGAGGCTAATGACTTTCTTTCTTCATTGTTTTAAGTCAGAATTAGTTTGATATAAAATTTACTGCAAATCCACATTACAAATATTCACGCCCTGTTATTAACATAAGTACTGATTTTCAAATGATTTGTAGTTCTGAGAAATGCTAGAAAAGCAGTTAAGCATATCATTTAAGCTAGCTTGAATTAGCTTGAATGTCAGATTGGAAATAGTTCTTTCAAATGAGATCCTTTTTTCTCTTGAAAGAACACATTGCAGTGTCAAAATGTAATTTCTAAACTGATGTGAGAGTTTCCAGATTGTGTCTAGGCTGGATTAACTAGCCAAAAATATCGAAGCACTTTTTAATTTATTTAAGATATAAGACTTGTTAAATTAACTTCAGCGCAGCGTAGGTCAAGTTTTCTAGACTGTTTCCCCCTCCCCCCCAATTAAATATTTTAATGGCAAAATGTATTTTAACGTGTTAAAATCTCAGACTCTGGTTTAGGAAGAATTTTATTCAAATAAGCAAATTTTATCCAAGTTGTTTTGTCAAAATAAGATAAAGCAAGAACGTTAAATAACAAAGAGTAAGGTCTGTTACCTGCTTCTTTTTGTAAAGTGTCTTGATAACATTTGTTGTGAATTGGCGCTATACAAATAAAGATTGATTGAACATTCAGTAAAATGAATAAAGAGCTGATGTAGTAAATGAGAAGCCTTACCAGGACACTTTGGAGTCCAGTATTTAAAGACTACTGTTGGAGTTGTGTTAGCTGCTGTTGTGCTCACATCACTGTCTCTTTCTTTTCACTCCTCAGTTCGCTGGAGAAAGAGAGGCTCCGTGTCTCGCAGCCCCCTCCGGGCCATCAGCAGGCGAGGCTCTTCCTCTGACAGCTGGAGCTGAACCGCAGCTTTAACCCTTTTGAACATGGGGGACTACTTTAACCTGACGACTACCTGAAGGACTGCAGCACTGACCAGAGGGAGGGAATGTTACGACACAGAGGGAATGACAAAGGGGATTAAACCAGGAGGTGGTGAAGAGTCCATATTTGGACATGTGAGGACTCCGCTTGTGATGGGACGATGTCATAATCAGCGAGCGTGTGGCCTTGAAGGTTTTTGATGCATCAAAGTTCTCTTGACTTTTGCAAGAGTGGCGTCGATTGTGGCACAAAATACTGCTGACAGCTGCTATACGTGAGGACTTGTAACCGGCTGCAGGCCATTTGAGGAGTGGACTGATTAATTTCCTTTGCTCTGTTTTGGCTGCTGGAAATACAGTTGATGATAAAACTGACATCTTTGAGCTGTTTCTAAACTGTTCGATAGATTGACAACCAAAAACTGGAAAAAAAAAAAGACGAGAGTCTTGATTTTTTTTTTTAAAGACTGACTTTTATTTAATCAATGTTTGTGACAGGTTCCTCTATTTTATTTCTAAGCCTGTGGCACTAGCAAGCATCATTCCCTTGTATGTTTTTAATGTAGGTTGTGAGAGTTTTGGCCAAGAATACGTAGATGACAAGCCACAGACGAGTGAAAGTTAAACTGGTCTGTAAAGCAAATTAATGCAGTTAATATTTTCTGGGCACTTTGTTATTTCCCAACTGTTAAATGTGACACATGAACACAAAATGCGAAAAATCTCAAGCAACGCCTTCAGAATTAAAATCCTCCTCACACGCACCAGAGCAACATCCTGCAATAAGGGACAGATTCTGACTGTCCCTTTTTGAAATGAATTATTTGCATTTATGTGGAGAAAAGCACACCCGGCCATGACTTGCAGGGTTTGTTTGTGTCCGAACACTGGGCACGCTGTGTTCCTCATGTGGAGCCTCTGTGTGGAATGCGCGGCCATGCACCTGCATTCCAATAGAGGGGAAATTTGAGTCGCAAGATCTTCTCTAAAAAAGACACAAATTCTTCTCCATGCTCGGCTATGACTCTGAATATTGAGCAGCAAAGTCAATCGGTGCTTGTAGCTCTGCACCCTTCACTCGGGCACGTAATAAAAGCTATAAAAGGTGCCCTAACTGCTTCAGTTAAAGTCGAATATGTGCAAGGTTGCATAACAAGCTCTCCTGATGGCACACTCTGTCTTAAGGTTTACAAATGAGAGCGTTGAAGATTAGTTGTGCGCCCTGAGGCTTAAATTGCTAACCAAAACGTAGCTAGGAAAGTCACTTTTTTTTTTATTTTGTTTGTGCCAGGAAGGTGTTTTTGACTGATGTGCCAATTGTTATCTGCACATTTTAACATTTTAAACTCTAAATGTATTTTTATTACAACTACAAACGGCACAGCTCCTTTCTCAAAACGGGGCCCTAAAGTGCCTGCTTAAAGCGTATTTTATAAATGTGCTGTTTTATGTCATTGTACATATTTAATTAAATATGTATTTTATGGAGTATTAAAACTTTTTATACAACGTTTCATGTGTCTTAACATTTTCTCTCACACAGCTGCGTTGTTTACGTTACACGTTTTGAAAAGGCCTCCGCTTGTTGCAGCTTTGACCCTGATGAATGATTCTGTTTACAGATTTGTTGAATGTTATATTTGGCCAGAGGAAAACAGAATCCCTGTCTGTTTGGGAGCGGGAGGGCAGAATTGAAGGATTCGGGGGTGGCAGGGCAGGAGACATTCAGAGAGGTCCTGGGACGCTTAATCTCAGTCATGTGATTGGTTTCCCAGGGTTATTTCTCTGCTGTTTTTCGCATTTTCAAACACTCAAATACATGTGACTACCACTCGTACTGTAGGAATGATGCAGATGCAGCTCTTAACGGAAAGTGCAGCCTTGGGAAAATCGGCTTGTAGAGTCGGTAGGAGGAGAGCGGATGTTCTTACAGGTTGTTAAGCTATCTTTGGGAAACTAAATCACAGAAATCATTCAAACAAACAAAAATGCCTTAGACAGTCCTACCAACAGGTGAGAGATTGTAATTATTTTCTGTCTTTTTCCTTCTACGGTAAGTCAGTAAAAATGCACAGAATGTCTCCTCTTTCTTAATCTTTATTTACTCCTCTCCAGAAGAGTTCTGTGCTGTGGGGATACTGCCAGACGATCCCGTGCTCTCTCTGTGTCGCTGTAACTCCAACAGGGACTGGACATGAAGACGCCTCAGAGGCTTCACCTCCTCAGTTACTGAAAGAAGAAAACAAGACATTTATTACTTATACCTTTTTAAAATGTAACTAGAGCAGTGGGAAGGCCCCGTCTTCTATCATTTGTTATATAGCTGAACAGCACCACCTACTGGATTCACAAATACTTGAACATAAAATATGAAATCTCACCTTTGTCATAGTGCATCTCGTCCCGGTCCCCATACACCACATACATCTCCAGAAAATTCAGAAGAGCACCTGTGACCAGGAAGCGATCAGGAAGGGGAAGGTTTTTGATGTAACGCATGTCCAAGGCGAAGGGGTTGGAGGGAGAGGGTACGGTGCACAGACAGACTAGTTCACTGACCACATCCCAGACACGAATACCTTTTAGAAAAACAACAATAAAGACACAGATAAAAACACACAAAATTTATGAAATATTTGTAAAAAGTCGAGTACTGTAAGTTAGAGTTTTAATCATAAGCACCTGGAGCTTTTTTCCACAAGCCTAATCCACTTCTAACAGACTTTAAAGCCAAGCATCTGCATCTCGTTAAGCTCATGGAAAGTGGTGTAATTATTTAATCCGTGCAGTGAAACAATAACTTTCTCCTGTTTGGATTCCTCACATTGTTTCCGTACCTCGTGTCTGCCAGTCCCCGATGGACTTGAGTTTCATGGGTGTATCCTTTACCATCGAGTCAGTGCCTCCGATGTTGACAAGGCGCTCGTGGTTGGAGCGTATCCAGGCGTAGGGGCGGCCGTACTTGACGTAGCCAGCCAGTAAAAAGAGAGTGCAGTTCACCTCCTGATGTAGGGGTAAAGTCGAGGTTAAGGTTAGAGGCTTTCTGAAAATCTGACTCACTGTCTACAGGTTTTTCTTTCTCTGTTTGTTTTAAACTGTTGAAATTCTTACAGGCACTGCTATCTCTCTTTCACTCGGGGACGCTGGAAGGAGATGCTCCTCTCTGCTGAGTTCCCTGAGGACAAAAAAAAAAAGGTCAAATGATGCATTTCAGTGTCTAAAATCTGCATCAACAACAGACACATCAAAATGATGACAGTGACAAAAAAAAGGTCAAATGATGCATTTCAGTGTCTAAAATCTGCATCAACAACAGACACATCAACTCCTTGGAGTGAAAAGTGATGACAGCGATATAAAAATGAAAAAAATAAATAAAGCTGTCGTTCAATTTTGGATTTGAAAAAGTGGAGATGTAGAAATATGCTGCAGGCATCACCCCTGCGTGTGTGTCTGAGTTTTGCTGTGCGTGTGCAGGTGGGGGTCTCGAGGGCCAGCAGGCTCCCCAGGCAGGGGAGAGCTGCCCCGGCTGTCCAGGCTCGGCGAGCTGCTGCTGGGGGAGACGTTGCTGCTGTTGCAGCTGTTGGTGGAGGTGAAGGAGGAGGCTCGGGACACGGCAAAACCTGGGGAGCGCCAACCCTGCAGAAAGGGTGGAGGGGACAGTATCATCATCTAGTCACTCCGAGGAATTTGTAATAAACGCTAAATATGTTATCGCTAAGTAAGCGTACCAGATCCTCATTAACTACCGTCAGAAGCAACTCCTCCTTCCCTCTTAGCCAAGGCTGGAAGTATTTGAAGCCCTGCAACAGAAACAAAGATCATTTGCAAGAAACAGTAAACAATCACCACTTAAAATGTCCTTGAAGATTAATTCACTGACCTGCAACGATCCAAGCAGAGCCAGGTCACTGAGGAAGTGATGTAGCTTCCTCCTCTGCTCCCTCTCTCTTTTCTATTTGAAGAGAAACTATATTTATTTAAAATGCAAGATACAGCTAGCTAACACCATCAGTACCTTCCCCGTATCCTAGCAACACGAGAAACGCCCCCTCCCAGCATCCCTGTTCACAACAAAGGCATCGTTCATTTATATTACAAGATGCAAAATAGAGACAATGTAAAGCTACAGCATTATATCTCATGCATCTAAACAGATTGTTTCCAATCATGAATCAAAATATTGCAGCTGATTAAAAGAGCAAATGATGAAGGAGACAACTCACACTGCACATTTTGTCCCAAATTGCACACGTCTTCTTCCCTGGCAAACATGGCGTGTTATAAACTACAACATGCCGTCACAAATATAGCTAAACATTGTCCTATTTCTCACGTCGTCGTTATCTTGTAAACTGCTGCAGTGACACACACACACAGGACGAGGGTTTGTTGTTCTTCCTGGGTGTTGCCTTTCGCATGCTCACAGCCAGTCTGTTGCAGTGTGAAGTCGGTTTAGTAATGGGTATTTGAAACCCCCCCTAGCGGTCACGTTGGTGAACTACCATAAAGCTGCAATGTGACAGCAAAAACTATACTTTGAGGATATACATTAAAACACATAAAGATACAGATGTTAAATGTTTCAAGATTAAGCTTTAAGTAAACCACATGATTTTTTATTTTAGACCCACTCTTAGGCTCGCAGGCTACCAACGAGAGAAACTAAGACCAAGTCAGAATCAGCCCCTTAGCCATAAACATGAAGTGTTAGCATAGGTGTTGCAGTCATAGCCTTCCATCTTTTACTTTAATATTAATTCAACTACATCATTAAAACCAATAAATATAATATTAACTTATGTAGCCTACTAAGTGTTTTGTAAATCATAGCCTACCTTTAAAACTTTGAATATAATTTGGCACCGTATTTTAACCGGCTTTTGCTCAGCTAAGAACATTTGCCCATCTACAACTATCAAGTTGGAGGACTTCTTTTGTTCAGTGTTTTTGTTGTGAAGGTAGATATTATTATTTGTCACGTTGCTGTAAGTAAGCTTGTCAGGCAACATGTTTTTTTTGGGTCCAAACAAATATAAATGAAGGGTACATTTCTGAGGCTATCCTATTGTAGAAGGTTAAAAAGGGAATGAGACAATACTCAATATAAATCCAACAAACTATTTAAAAGTATATTTTTTTGTTTTAAGGTCTGTGTCTGCCTGAATGCACACAACATGTGTCCCCTGGTTTGTGTTACATATGGACCAATACTGGTTCTGATATTTTGTGCAATGGGGGCCTATTTAACCTATAACCTTTATCTGTTCACAAGGTATTTTGGGGGCCCAGGGCATGATTTCTTGCGAGCATTGTGAGAGCTACATGAGAGCAAGCTAGCAACCCTGGCTAAGCTAAATGTCTCTTTGCATTAGCCATTCATTAAGGATACATGCATGAAATGTGTATCAATCTTATATTTGTGCCAGATAAGAAAACTATTTTTATATTTTTTTCAGAAGTACATTACACATTTAAGCCGCAAATGCAAAGTTCATAGGAGCGTCCTCCCTTCTGTTAACAAAAACATTTAAAAAATGTCTCTTGTGAAGAAATTGAGTGACTTTTAAAATGCTTTTATTACAATCATGTGGGTTTCAGTCAGCCAGAGTTAGCTTTCATTCAGCAAGGCTAAAATTTCCTTAGAAATAATCCTCCTTTACACTGAAGAAAAATGCATTGATGGTACTTACTCAAATTAATTAACCACTATATCCAAATTTTTCAACATTAATAGAATTTAAACACCCATCATCATACAAATGTTACTGTGCTGGTGATTGGCCTGTGTAATTGAATCAGATATTCAAACACAAATAATCATGATTTTAGTGAGAGTCAACAGGGACTCCATATTGGCGCTCTCACATTGTCGACACATCAGCGCTGGTTCACAAATTACCAAAAGGTGCAAAAAAGCATTAATAAACAGTGCAGCAAAGATTTAAATCTTTAAAAATAACTGTCATGGTGTTTCTAAAGATCTTCATAGAAGACAAAAAGACGGCTCAGTCTAAAAGATTCTCGAGGCAAAGTGGACAAAAAAGGTCCTGATCTCTTTGGGTGAGATGCTGACAGTGAAGGCATCATCTCCATAACTCCAACACCCGTCTTTGTCTGAGAGAGAAAAAACGAAACACAAGGTATGTTAGAAAAATATTTCAAAACATGTGAAACATATTGTCATGTTTAAATCTAATAAAATACCAATGCCACATTTTTTTGGGATCTCTTACTTGTGTCTAAGTTATCTGTAGTGTTCCACTTCCACCTCTGCAGACTGTTGATGTCCCAGGTTCCTGTTAGAGAACGCTCCTCCAGCACTTTTACTTCTCCTACCCCCTGCAAAACTTTCTGTTTACACAAGACAAAAAAACATTGAAAAAGAAAGAAAGATAATGCAGAAAGCATTTCAAAATGATGAATATTGTTGCTGTAACACTTGACAATAATATGTAGAAATGAAGTTGTATTTTATGAAAAACACCTTCATGTTTATGGTGACCGGTTTTGATAGCTCAGGGTCTTCTCCCTCCTCGAAGAGATGCATGATTCTTAACAGGACCCGATTGTAGTCTGGCTCAGAGTGCAAATCTTGATCTAGAAGTTCATTATATTAAAAATAAAAGTATTACGTTTCATGTATTTCACTCGCATAAATCAGCTTTGTGCGAGAGGACAGGTCTCACCTGAGTAAATGTGGCCGAGGTGAACATTGTGGTTGGAGCTGTAGTTCCATCCAGGGACACTGAAGCTGAGCAGGTGGAGGTTGGGTGGCAGGACCACTAAGCGCACAGAACCTCCTTTTGTTTTCTTCTCCTGCCAGGGCCTCTCTTAAAGTAAAAAAATAAAATAAAATTGGATGGCCGATAAATTGGATGGCCGATATGATAAGCCGATATTGGCCTTTTACAGATATATCTGAATTCGCGTATATGTTTTCTAATGTGCGAATACGACATCATTTTAACATATAGTGCAGAAATAATGCAGAGAAATGGAGTCATGTAGTTTGTGAAGCATAAATCTCGCAACACTGTAAAGTCATATGTACCAGAGCAACACGGCTGAGCAGTCTGTAGTCAGCACTAGACTTGGTTTAAAAATTGTTGAAGTTGTATTATAATAATACATACTCTTTCATTTGGTTATTTGTTTTATAAAATGTACTCAGAGTTCAGATGAACACTCATATCAGCGTACAATCCACACAGAAAAGTTCTGTTTTCATTCCCGCTCAGGAATACAAGATATCAGGTTGCTAGGTAAGATCAGAGTTTGTATTAAGCACCCCCAATGTGTTGTGTTAAGCAGCCCTTAAAACGTTTGATTTACGTGGTTGGTCTATTGGCATGATGACAGGTCTGTGCTGCAGCTCTATCGCCTCCCTGTGGTAGAGCTTGGTAGTGGTACCGATGGAGCCCAGCATCAACCACAGAGTGGGCCTCACGACCGAGCTGTCGTTCAGCGTCAGGTTGTAGCCGAGGTTCCAGGCTAAGTTGTTCCAAAGACGGCGATGGAGCATAACCTGGGTGGAAAACACAAGATGAAAACACGCTTCTGGTGTGATTTAGCATCTTTAGATATTTCGCTTTACCTCTAGTTCTCCGTTAGCTTGGCTTGATACGCCATGAGCTCTGTCACTGACCAGAACCAGTCTGCTGAGGCGGTCCTCAATGTAGGCTGCCCGAACCATGGGGAAGTAGTTCTGCAAAAAGCACATTATGTAACCGACATTATGAGTAAACACCAGGTCAACTTTAATCGATTTGAATCTCAAACATTGATTGAAACTCTTACTCTAGCTAAAGTGTTATTAGTGAACTTCCTGTATGTTCTCTTCATCATCTGGTAGCCGTTGTCATCCGTGTACAGAGTCCTGTTGTTCTGCAAGGAGGAGCTGGTTCGGAGGACGACCTCAGTGTTGAGATGGAGGGGACCCAGAGAGTACGTCTGCTCCAGCCTGTGACACCGAGGCCTGCTCCCAAAGCATTCTGGGACACGGGTGGTGATGGAGTAAGCGTAGTCTTTATCATTTTTCTCTCTGGAAGGTTGCAACAGTTGCGTTTTAATGTCAAAATATGTATTCGAATATAAAAATAAAAAAAAGGTAGATACAATTTTGTTATCCACCTGTAGAAGTGTTGCCTGATTTCTGTCACGACCTTCCCGGGGACGATCTCCATTTCGACGGCCTTGTATGCCCGCGCAGCTGAACCGTTCGCACTGAAGATGTAGTTATCAGAGATGGGTCCTGCTTTTACGTCTCCGTTAGCGTGGTACTCCCAGAAATCCTGCGTCATCCTGACTGTCGTTTTTTCTGGACTGCCAAAGAATGAAGTAAGAGTGGAAAGTCAGAGAGCCAAAGAGGAAAGAGCCACAAAAGAGGAACGACGAGAATTTACAAGAACAAGATGCTAGTTGTGCTCAAATGGAAGTATTCGAAACTTTTTATTTGTTTGATTTTGTTGTTGATCTTTTCATAGTTATGGTTTCTGAATATAGAAAAGAAAATGAAAGTTAGCTAGTTAATAAGTTTAATAGGCTAAGATAATTTACAAACAGCAGAATTTCAAACTTGAGAGAATACATTTTTGATTGAACATAACTTTTATGAAAAATGTATATTAATTTACTTTCTCTTAGTCAATTAAATGACTAATAATCAGCTCTAGATTCATCTTATAACTCAGAATTAAAGTGTCATGTTCATCAAAACATCTCATATGAATAAAAAGCATTACAGTGTGTTACCAGGAGTGTTATAGGTAGAATAAGCTCAGTAATGTTTACATCTTCAGAAACGTCACATAATTAGTAAAAGTGTGTTTAACTTACAGATAGGTTGTGCTGTAGAGAAGATTTGTATCCTGGTCAAACATGAGCTTGTAACAATCACTCAGAACAGGGAGGAGTCTTCTCCCGGTTTGCGACGAGCTGGGGGTGAATCGTCTCTCGAACTGAACCGCTTCAGCCTCGTACGTCCAGTCGCACTTCAGCCGCCTCCCGGAGCATTTCTTCTCCGAGAACTTAATCAGGTATTTCCTGTGCTGAAGGCCTCCCAGTTCAACCACGATGAAAAGATCATAGGTCATGTTGGACTCTGCCGACCTCTGGATCTAAAACAGTGAAAAAGATCATTTTGTAGTGTGTAGAATAGATTTTGAAATGCATAACAAATGATTTTTGAATTAATATTTATAATTATTTGTCACCTAATCATTGATTAATTAAAAATAATAAATGTTAGTATAAAAGACTCCTCAACTGTAAACTACCTGCAAAACAAAGTAAGATATATTTCAGATATTTCAAACTGCTATTTGAATTAATGGGTGATAAACCACACTCTTGCTTATTTTAATACAGACAGTGATACCATTAGTACAACCTTTCTTGGACTGGTAAGAGCAGCAGCTAGCCTAATGCTAATCTTTAGTTTAAATGCTCTAACTTTAGGCTAGCAGTAAAAAGACATTGCTGTGAAACTGTCAAAGTGACAGTGTTACTGTTGAGTAGCTAAACCTCGAGTCTGAGTACGAGTCCGAGTCTTGACTCCTAAGTGTTCAAGTCAATGTCAAAAAAGAATCGGAGTCAAGTCTTCAGTACCTGCTCTCGCATGTGCATGTGCCGCAATATCTTTGAAAGCAAAATGGAACGACTTGCAGTGTCTCTTTAGGCATTCTGTCAGGAACTATCACTGAACAAGACGGAATGATCATGCAGGAAAACAGATGTGCCAGCCCTTTACTCGAAAAGAGAATCAATTATTCGGGAACAGCCCAAGTCCTACTCTCCATCTTCCAGAAGAAGTCAATGCTCAAGTCTTAAACTCGAGAACGACTGCAGATTGAGACGAGCTATCATACCATTAAAAACGTGTTCCTTTAATTTTATTGTTAAAACAACAAAAAGTGCAGTACCTGTGCAGGCACAGGATGTCCTTCATCATCAAAGACAGCAGCTGAGGGGAAAGTTGCATTGACGTTGATAATAGTGGTGATGTTCCACGCCAACGGGTTGTAAACAATGACGTGTTGCTCCAACGTCTGATGACCACCTGTCATGAAGAGATACATTTAAAAACAGAGGTCAACATTTTAATCAACTAATAACCATGAAAAAATAAAAAGGATTTGACGTGTGTTTTAAATTCTTAATTTGACACATGTCACATCTGTTGGGTAGGGTTTATAACTATACTGCAGCCTCTCAGCGGTGGGAGCTCCAAATGTTTTGGCTTCACTCTCAGGCGACTTTTTCCCTGTCCATTTTAATATACAGTCAATGGTATAATGCAAAACACAGGAGGTAATTAGCCTACTTAGCCTAGCCTTTGAATAAATGGTAGATTGTTTAATCCCTGTAAAAATTAAAAATTAAAATTAAGTCATGATTTTGAATTTTAGCTGCAGAACATTTACACCTTTTTTGTGGTTACGGCTGCCAAGGATGCTGGGTAAGTTGAGGTTGTGAGGCAGCAGGAAGAGTGCAGCTAGAAGCTCCTCGACCCCCATCATGGCCTGCATGAGATGCTGCAGGTACATGTTTTCCACTTTGGGAGACTCGGTGCCAGTGATGCCATCATGGTGCTGGACCTAAAAAAAAAAACCATGTACGACAGTGTGAAACATTTTGTGTTTAGAATAAAGCAAAACGTTAAGTATAGATTCCTGATAAGATACTTCAGGTAAAGGTGTCAAATATGTTTTTTAACCTCTGAGACAGCCCAGCGAAGTGCTCTAAGTTTGTCTAGTGCCCAGTCTTTAGCCACAGGTCCATCAGGGAAGCTGATTCTGTAGCGGGTGAAGAGAGTCTCTGCTGCGTGAAGCTGGGAACTGGCCTGTCTTGCCACTCCTTTTAGGATGTTTCTGGAGGCGTAAAACCCTGTCCATGCCTGGTACGGCTCTGGGCAGAAAAAAAACCACAGGAGAAAAAGTAAACAAGAAAACAGACAGTGCCTTCTTCATATGCGTTGTATTTGTTTTTTTAGGGATTCATACCAGTGGAATACGGTAGAAAATCTTCACTCCCACGGAGGTCCCAGACCTGATTCGATTGGTAGATGGCTTTGAAGTACTCACTCAGAGTGGCATACTGCACCGTCACCCCAAACTCTTTACTGTTCTGGTTGATATATTTCATTAGAGGGTCCATGTTGTTGAACTGGACGGATGAGTTGTAGAACTGTTTGTCACAGCCCTGAAACAAAAGCAGCACAGAGGTGACGAGTGACGGGCTGCTCTCTCTCACTCCTGCAATGCCGTTGCGCCGGAACTTACTCTGATTTGTGTAAATATTTCTTGGACTTATTTGTTGATATCTTACTCACATTCCTATTCTAATTCATTCATTTTTTTAAAAATTTTTTTTAGAATTATGATTTATTAATTTCATACTTTCCATCACAGAGTCATACTTACAAGTTTTTACAAACCAGAATAACCTTTAAATTAGTTTACACTTTTCAAGAGTGAAATCAGGATCACATGAGATATTTACATTTATATCCCAAGACACAGACAAGATTGATTAATATTTGATTACTATATTTCTACTGCTATATTTTATATTTTGGAGCAACTGTAGCGATCAAATTTCCCTCTGGGATTAATAAAGTATTTCTGATTCTGATTCAATGTGAAACCTCACACTGGAACAACCAATATTACACCTTAGAGGATGCACTGTGTAAGCACAAAGGCATAATGATGGTGGACCTCATGACTGACATATGCAGAATCTTTATCTGTAAGCATCTTCTCACAACGTTAAACTAGTTCTACTTTGAAAGGAGCGTCTTATGAATTAAGATTGCTGGACCACTGGTACAAAACTTATTGGATTTGGATATTTAATAAAATCATTTCTGTCTGCTCACCCAAGGCCAGAGCACGTGCTTGGTCCTGAACCACGCCGCCCTCTCTTTGATGTTCTCCACCATGGTCTTGGCGTAGGCGTGTACGGTGTCCTTGGTTACGGGCAGGCTCATGTTGGGGTAAGCGCCGTTTTTAGGAGGATCGGGAAACAAGGCGACCCCATTCCAGTAGAAACCAGAGCTGAAACGTAGATGTTCTGCTTGTCTCATTGAGCAACACTCATTTCTACCAAGAGCGCCCAGAACACAAACTTCAACGGCCTGAAGATGAGGCACATACACTGAAGATAAATGAGATTCTGACTCACAGCAGAAAGAGAGAAAAGTGCTCCCAGTGGAGGTACCTGCACTGCTATTTATCCTTTTAAAATACAAGTTAGCAATATGTATCTTTGTATGCTTACAGGAAATGTGTAAATGGGATAATCACAATCATTATTTTATGTTGGATAGCTTTGACTAGTTTGTTTTATTTGCACAGAATTTTCTTCATTATTTTAAATAAAACTTTTTACTTATGTATTTATTTCTATTGTTGCGATATTTACATATTTTAACAAATGCATGTACTTTGGTATATGTTTAATTAAGAATATATTTTTACACGTGTTTCATTTGAACTCTTGTTTTTTTTTTTTATTGAATGACTATTGTTTCCTTTTCTTGTTGTGGTTAACATGTGGGTGAATACCTAGATGTAAAATACGCTGACCTGCCATGTTGGAGGTCTTGAGAAAACAACAGAAGTCCTATTGAAAAAGAAAACGAGAGCCGGACACGGACTAACAAAAGTGTTTCACATGGTCTACCTGTTGGAGAACGGCAGGTGTGATGGGGTGCAATAGCTAAACTGGTCCATAGTGTGAGTGAAGATCTGCTGCTTCTCTTTAAGAGAGGGAGAACCTCTCCAAACAAACTGTAGTTTCTGGACAAAAATAACAGAAACACAACATGTTCTCATTTTAAGGCTAGATGTTGTGGAATAAAACTCTTTCTTTTTTTTTTTTAGGTCGTCATCTTATACCTTGCTTTTCTGCATCGAGTCTTTGAGGTCATAGTCAATGCGGGAGATGAGGTGGGCGTTGAACCCAGCCAGGGCGAAGAGGACCGGGGTGGTGGCCGAAGCTCCAAACGGATCCACATGCCAGGAAAACTGAGGACGCACCCCGAACGTTTGGTACAGGAAACCGTGTCCCTCTAAAAACCGCACAGGAGAAAATGAAACAGGAGACATACAACCCCCCACCCCCCGCCCCGACTATGAAACTATTTTCAGGAAGAGCAGGAAAGTGTGAGTTTGTACCCGTCATCTGTAGTATCTCGTCGTTTAGGTCAGTGACAGCCTCGTCATGCATCACTTGTCCCCCGATGATGAACTCAAGTCGACCCTCTTTGACAAGCTGTCGCACCTGGAAGAGCAGCAGAGCCACACTGTGTTTATGATTGTCCATATATTCTGATCAACCTACGGAGACTACTTTACTGTTCGTTTGTTTTTTAAATGCCAGTACAGTTTATTGACCCATCATGTGTCTCTTACTTGTTTCTTATGGGACTCTGTGGCCACAGTATCCCACCAAAGTCGAAAGAACTCCTGCTCCACGGCGATGAACCTGCGCTCTGGAGCCTTCGACAGCTCCTCAGTCACTGTGGTGTAAACATTGGCAGCATAGGCGTGCATACTCTCCTGTTGAAGACAGATCCATGAGGTAACCACAGACTGTAGATGGTAACATCATGAATACAACTTTAACTCACACAAATATGGGCAACACTGGTTTGTTTAAAAAAAAAAAAAAAGAACAAAAAATAGCACACTATTATGATTTACAAGTGAAATCATAATTAAGGAACAAGGTGCCATACATCTACCTGGACAGTGTACACCCAGCCAACATCCATGTGACTGTGAGGGATTACAAATGTTTGAATGGGCTCGTTTTCTCCATAGCAGCAAAAGAAACAGAGCAAAGACACAACCCGGGTTAAAGATGTCATCTTTTTAAAACCCTTAAAGGCGAGGGGAGTTGAGCAACTTGTCAGGTCATCTCCCCAAAACTTCCGTATTATTGTTGTGCCGCAGCGCGTGACGACGACTCACGTGTCTCCACTACGGAAGCCCTGAAACCGCCAAGCGAGCCCGACGCCGCTTTTTGTGTACGCATGGGATTTGGGCGACCTTTAAACCGGAAGCTGTACATGTAAACACTGTTCGCTTGGAGGTGAGAGTGGCGCTTTCAAAACCAAACTAAAAAATGTCAAAAAATAAGAAAATAGCCTTGATATTTGGAGGGTTTGTCACGGCTATAGCTGCTGCGTTTTACCCGATATTCTTCTACCCTCTCACGCATAACAACGAATACAGTAAGTGACCTAAATACACAATGACACAGTTTACTATGTGTTTCATACCACCTACATATAACGATTAACTAAACACCTCTTCATTGTTGAAATAAGGTTGTAGTTTAGCTAGACACATAAACGCACGTAAATCATTCCACTTTCCAAATCCAAGCTTCGTATAAATAGTTTTTAGTTGCAGGTTCTGAACTTTTATTTGTAACCTATTATAGTTGAGATGGAAAGCTGCAGTCAGGACAGGACAGTGGATTGAAGATGAACCTCTTCTGACAGTGCGGACTAAAGTGTTTAGCTTTAAAATGAGAAGCTTGGTCTTCATGTTGATTTAAAAAAACGTTGTTCTCTCTTTGTTAGGACAAGTCCAAAAGATGAACCGCACAGGAATCAACCAGGCAGACGTTCAACCTGTGGGTAAGAAGAGCACAAAGCACATGTTCAGTCTTTTGGGTTGGAGACATGAGTAACATACCTGATGAAGGTTCAACTTTTGTGACAATGAAATAAATAAAAACCTTATTTCCAGACAGTGAGAATGCATTAGACCTTCTTTGTGTTTATTCCTCAAGAGTTCACATTCATCTTTTATGTCGATCCTCAATTCAACAGGCCAATTGCACCCTCCTTTTTGTTGATTGTTTAGCATAGCATTACAACCATAGAGTATAATTTGATTGCCATTCCATCTAATTAAACACAAATATTACTGAGCTTGTATTTGAAAGCAACCTCTACATTTGAAGTCTCACTGAGATAGTGCTGAGTGTGTAATGAAGTGAAATTGTAGTTCAGTTGTACAACAGAGACGCAAT
Source organism: Labrus mixtus (assembly GCF_963584025.1). Taxonomy (NCBI): domain Eukaryota; kingdom Metazoa; phylum Chordata; class Actinopteri; order Labriformes; family Labridae; genus Labrus; species Labrus mixtus. The sequence goes on from NC_083634.1 coordinate 7,579,988, forward strand.
GGAAGTCAATGATTCGTCAAACCCATCGAAAGAAAAAAGAAAAATTGTAGAAGGTACTGGTTTCGGCTTCATATACGTTAGAATGCATTGATTTTCTTTGTCAGTAAAAATTGTTTTAAAGACCAGAGACTTTTGGCTTTTGTATTTTTGGTTAGCCAGTGCAAAAAAAAAAAAGTGTTTTTTTTCTAGAGCCCGACAATATATTAAGTACTTTGAGTTTTCTGTTGTATCTTTCATCACTACACTGATTTACACAAGTATGCCAATATCAGCATATCAAGTGACTATCGATATCGGCTACTTTGATCGCAGATGTGCGCCTATATTTGCAGATTTATTCTCCAGTCAAATAGCATTACATTTGAGGGTCATTGTGTTTACCTTAGCAGTTCTCTTTGTGGCTGAAGAGTGATGATGCTTGTTGTAATCCATACAGCAGAGTGTCAAACGCTGCTGCACCTACATAACATGCGCAGTTACTTTCCAGTTGTGTTGATAAATGCATTTGAGGGATCAACCGGTATATGTGTATATCTATATCTATATCTATGACTCGAGGATAAGAAAGATGTCGACAAATATATCGGTATCTGATGTTTTTTCCCCCTAATATCGATATCTGTATCGGGACCCAAAAATCCCATATCGGTCGCATCCTATTTTTCCCCCCCACAGTTTTCTTGAAAATTGATTGAGCTTTTCACAATATTTGAAATGTTACGAACCACAATAAAAAAAAAGTGAATATACTACTACAGTACCTGAAAAGACGTATAATGTTGGCGTGTCATACTTGCTGAAATGTTTATATCAGGTTCATTTGTTTATTTCTGTAGGTGTAAAGACGTGGTCAGATCCATTCAAACCTGCCGACAAATGACGTTCCAGTGACTGTTTGAGCCTTCACTGATTCCACAAAGGGATGCTGATGGAGACTATGGAGAGAGAATACCAGTCGTGTGTGTGTGTGTGTGTGTGTGAGTGAAAGCTTGAATGTGTTTTTGTTGTTGTTGATTTTTTTTCTGAAATGAGTCCTTTCAATACTATAAATAAAAACTGAAAGCTCTTATAACTTAACCACGGTTCTTTAAATGACTTGAGTGATTTATTCTTATCTGAGAGAGAAAATGAATCTGAGAAAAGTCTGATGGACTTTTCTGCCATAAAACCGCTGTCGGTTCTCTTTTGTCCACAAGGGGGAGCTCCTCACCTTTCTGTTAGGACCAAAAAAAAGGCCCCGAGTGTGTTAGTTTTGTTTGTGCATTTTAGATATTTTGGAAAAACTTTCGTATTTCCAAAACCCTTCCCCTGGTATGCAGCCTGTGGGAAATTATAATAAAATACAGTGGTTTGTTTATCCATCCATATTCACAAGAATCTGTTTTGACATTTTATTTTGATTTAGCTGGTATGAGAGACTTAAAAACGGTTCAGCAGATGAGGGACAATGTCCAGTAATGTGCGGTGTCCTCTTCCAAAATGGAAACAGTGGAGACGGAGTTATTCCAGGACACATCACTCTGTATTATCATCTCCCCGTCACAGACACAGGCTTTAATTGTTGCCCGGCTCTTTAAATGGCATGTGACTCTTTCTGTGATTTGCCCATAGGCCGAGCTCGGCAATTCTTTTCAAAAAAATCGACTCAATGTGATCCAGACTCCCCCTTAGGAGTCTATGGGTGCTGTAAAGTTTTTTCTCCCTGTACTTTTGCGGTCTCCTGACATTGACCAGTATCCTTTTTTTGCAGAGTTCGGTCCATCAGAGTCCAGTTTGGAGGAAAGATAGATTAAGAAAGAGCTAAAGCATGTGTTTATTGTCCTTCAGAGATGGTGCGTTTTACAAGTTACTCTTGAATGTCTCTGCCCCTGATCTAGCCTGTGCTTTCAAACTTTTCGGAGCATTGGTGAGGGCTCGCTGCCAACAAAACCAATCGCACGGGCCAGCAACGGCCACTCTCCTTCTCAACCCCCCAATCAACAATCCCCATTGTTTATGAGAGGTTGTTATTGTTGGGCCGCATTCAGAAACAAGAGAAAACTCAAGAGCCCGGCTGTGCTGGAGGGATCCAAAGTAAAGAGAGAAAAAGGGGGTGAGGAGGGGGGGGGGGGGGGTGGCTGAAGGGGAGAAGAAAAAAAAAAAAAGAAAAGAAAATTCCTCTCATTCCCTGCTGGTGTTTTCCAGATTCCTCAAGCTGCGACTTCTCGGCAGTGTGAGTGAAGTAAGCAAAGCGGAGGGGAAATTGAAGTGAGCGAAGAGAGGAAGAGAAGCACATTCTTGAGGGGACGCGTCACCTACACACAGAAGAGAGAGAGAGAGAGAGACACTCAATCTCAGCTTGTTTGCCTGGCAAAGTATGCAACAGGTTGTGCAGCATGGCCCTCAGTTTTTCTGTCTGAATCACTGTGACGTCCCAGGCTTTTACTGTTCTGGGCCGTCTAGCCGCATTAACTGTAGCTGCATGTATGTAGATAGATTCACTATAAAACCTTCAATAGGGTCACATTGCTCTATTAACCAACATGAACTCAACAATGTCGCCTCTGAAGGACTTTTTACGATCCAACCATTAACCTATCACACAAATCTCTCCAAGCTATTGAGACTTTTTTTTTTCTTTTTTTCTTTGGAGAGTTGTGGCACATCGTCAATCCAGGCGTGTGTTCAGGGTGCAAAGGTTGCTACCTCATTTCCATGGGAACAAGGGTTGACAGACAGGTCACGGGGTTGCGAGTATCAGCAGAGAGCATTCGGGAAGGGGTGGGGATGAGCAGAGCAAACGCCTGTTCCCTCGAATGTCAATGTGGTGAGATGCTAACAAAACAACATTAAAAAAAAAAAAAAAAAAAAACTTTCAAGAGCTCTAAAGAGTCTTCATGATGACACGTGCTGTAATTAAAGGCAGGACTGTGGCTTCATTTCTATTTAGAGAAGTGTGACAGTGAAGGGGAATTCTTGTTCTTTTTTAAATGTGAATGTCAGTACACAGTTAATTAATGAGCTGCACGCTCACATGGAAACATCAAACCAGAAATAACGGATGCAGCACATGTTTTGTTTTTATGGGACAACGTTTGGTTACGCATTAGCCGATTCAAAAAATCAAACCCGACAATCTTCCCTGACTGACTTGTGCAGCGTTACATTCATGGCAATGGAAGTCGACAAAAACATCAATTACACCCAACAGGAATGTCCCGAGCAGCTGATAAAGGGCCCCCAAACGGGTCACCATGGCACCTTGCTGCAAGTCACCCCCCCCCCCCCTTCAACCCACTTTTATACTCTGTCTACTGTCCTCTCTACAATAAAGGCATAACGCCCCCCCCCCACCCTTTTTTTTTTTTTAACAAAAGGACCCCCGTTCTAAAATGTTGACAAATATTGATTGAATGTAAAACAGAAAAGATTCATTTTTAGGAGAATTAACTCGGGTCAATGATGTTAACCTTAAAATATATGCTAAACAGCATGTTCAACCTTAAAGACATGACAACAAAACATGTGTAATGGGGGGAGGGGGCGATAAAGGCATCAAATATTACAATATAGTCAAGTCTAGTCATGGTCATGATGGTCATACATTTCATATAATGGCATCACTACTCATTTCCAGTTAAAATCTCCCCACAGGGGCTTTACGGTCCTGATTGTTTCTTTGGTATCTGTTCTGTGTTTCCAATCAGTGTGATCTAACAGCAACAGTCTGAACAGTTCATAAAAGCATTCTTGGTCGTAAGAAGAGGAACACTGTATCACCAACCTCTGGAACTAGCAAACTTCCACTCGTACGTAACAGAATTAACATTTGAGCTTCTGTTAGCATGAGAAGAAAAAAAAATGGGGAAAAAATATCCGACTTAAAACAAGCAAAAGAAACCGGATATAATACCAGAAATCAGATAACTACTTTACCTCCAGTATAACTAAACTCACCTGACTGAAGTGACTTAGCTGTCGCCTCAAACACAAGGAGGGAGCATACTGCAGTCAAGCTGACTTCCTCCAACAAAAGACTTTCTTTTAATTCTACGCTTAAACCTGACCAACGCTGACTGGAGCGACACTTCTCAAGGCAATTAGTTACATTTTTGCAAAGCTCACTCTGGTTCCCTGTGAAGGCTTTAGAAGTGTTTACACAGTGTGTTTGGATGAGTTCTCTGAATCAAAGGAGTTAGAAAACACCAACATCTTCATTCTTCATCAGGATGACGCAGTGTATTGACAGTTCATTGTGTGCAGCTCTGTGAAACGATGACTACATTTCACCAAAGATGCAGCCAAAAAAAAAATGAAAAAAGAAAATCAAAGAATGTCACAGTTTGTCTCTTTAAAACAAATTCATCACTCAAGTGCAAACACACACACACACCACACACACACACACACACACACACACACACACACACACACAAGCAAAAGTCTACATCTCAAACTCTCTGCTCAGCCTTGTAAAACAATGCACCGGAGTGCTGTCCACATTCTTGGGTCAGCATGCGCAAAGCTGTGGAAACAGATAGTATAAGTCTGAAGCAATGTCCAGGAAAAAAAAAGGCACAGGAGTGTGTGTGTGTGTGTGTGTGTGTTTGTGTGTGTGTGTGTTAGTGTGTGTGTCATTCAGGAAAGAAGAAACGTTCATAAGAGGAGCTCAGTATCCCCCGGAGCCTGAACTGTGGTTGTGGAACTTACTGGAACTCCAAACATCGTGTGTGTGCTGTTGTATTATGTTCATGTTTGCCTGAAGCGGGACCACAAATAGATAATTATGGTTTGTTTTAGGTTGCATCTCTGTTGCCCAGTCGTGAAGGCATTGCAGTTCATTGCTGTGGTGTGTCAGTTCGTAGTTAGAGCTGTGTGTATGCATATAGAAACAATGCTAAACAGTAGATGACGTCTCGATGGTGTATATGTACTTTACTTCTTGTTAGATATCATTTCCACTCTTTATGAAGCTTTCAGTCGTAATCAAGTGGTAGAGATATTTAACCCACCCAGCCATGCCCGTGATTCAGCTGTGTTTCACATGGCATGGTATTCAGGTTTTTTGCATCTTAAAATCACATTTTAGCCGATCTTTTTTTAAATATTTAAAATGCTGGTTTTTGCTATTCTTGTTTTTGATTAAAGTGAAAAGTTCCACGTGCTTTTTTTACGTTGGCATGTTAGGATGTTCTAACCATGCTAAAAAAAATACAGATAGTCATCAGTCTAAGGATGGCATTGTTGGTCTCTTAGTGCAGTGGTTCCCAAAGTTGGGGTCGGGACCCACTGGGGGGGGGTCGCAAGACACTGAGAAGGGGGTTGTGAGAATTCTTCCAAACACATCAAAATTAAAAATCACTTAAAATTGCCTATTTTACCCATTATTGTCAAAACATATGAAAAAAAAAAAGATCAAGAGATTAATTCTGCTACCATTATGAAAATAATAATACAGTGTTCAGGCTGTTCTTTTGTGTCGTTCTAATTCCAGTGTTTGGATCGTGTACCCGGCTGTGCACAGTGGTAAATGTTTTAACCACCTCCATGGACGGAGTGGGTCCCCAGTCTCTAGCACCTTATTTTTGGGGGTCATGGGGCTGAAAAGTTTGGGAACCCCTGTCTTAGTGGATCAATCAGGTTTTAGTCATGATAAAATCAAAGCAAGATATGGCCTTAATTACAATGTACGTTTGTCTCTTCGTTGAAGAATTGGCCTCACACCTTTGCTCAACTATGAAATTACCGAACCAACTTTTGGATGGGGCGCTGGTGGCCCCCCCATGTATGGAGGCTGTGGTCCTTCAGGCAGGCGGCCCGGGTTTGAATCCGGCCTGTGGCTCCTTTCCCGCATGTCATACCCAACTCTCTCTCTCTCCTTGATTTCCGGCTCTATCCACTGTCCTATCTCTTCAATAAAGGCACAAAAAGCCCAAAAACAAATCTAAAAAACGAAACTAAAAACTTTTGGATGGGTTGCTACAAAATCTTAAACTGACTTGGTCTGCCCTTAAGAGATCTGTTGTTCCATTAACCTTCAAGGTCCTCAGCGTTTGAATTCCAATATCTACTCCTGTTACCTTTGATTTACGGCAATGAGGTTAACATTTGTGTTATTTTGTGAAAAATGTCTAAAAATGTACAATGGATAACCATTAAATTTGGTAAACATATTTATCTTCCATTGGCGATCCCTTAACTTTTAATTCAGTCCTATTTTGTCCACCAGTCTGCTCCATACCTAACTCCTTTTAAACATACCTGACCTTCTGCTTGTGCTCTTTAGCCAATGTAAGCTAACACATTGAACAAAGATTCTGTAACAGTTCTCCTGCTAAAATCCAGCATTTTTGACCATGTTTGCATGCTACCGTTAGCATTTAGCCCAACGCATTGTTGTGTCTAATCACAGCCTTACAGAGCGTCATGACTATAGCCTTGTTTACCGCATTTTGCTGCGATCACTAGGGAAGAAGACTTTCACACAGAGGACAAATTCAAATATTAATCTAGGGAGAATATTCAGCATACTTATTTGTTATTGCCCACACTTCTTTTTCTGCCTTTTATTCCAGAGAATGCCTGATCCACTGAAATGTCTTGTAACCCAAACACTGTTGGCTTATTTCATAATTTATTTTTTTGTCTTTTCGAAATAGAAAGAAATACAACTAAGTACAATAAATAAATACAAAACAAATACCACAGAAGCATACTACAGCAGTGAAAAGTCAAAATGGTCCCTACTTAGTTTTTTGCCAAACTCAACATATCCTTCTTTCTCCTTGGCTGTTCAGGCAGCCAGTGGATGTGATTAAACAACACCTCTGAATGAGGTGAGTAGGAAATTCTCAAATGTTTCTTACCACTGCCAGAAGGACTGGTGATTGGCTGACGTTCCACTTGTGATCAGTAGAGGAAAGTTCTAAGCAATTAGTTGGAGTTGAAGGCTGGAAAAAAAAAGTTATTATTTTATCCCTTTAGTATTTTTTAAATGAGGAGGAAAATCTTTGTTATGGACCGACCTCATCATGCTAACCATCTTTTCCCCTCTTTGTCCCACGTTCCACTGATTCTATGGAAGCAAAACCACAATTACATCTACTGTTTAATTAACAGAGACCTACAAAACCCCATATACACATGCACACAGACTGATTGAAATAATACGGTCAAAGATTCTAAACGCATGGCATTACACCACCACCGTCTGAGCCTCGGCCGTCAATCACGTTATATAGCAGGTTTCCGTTTCACAGTCCCATTATAACCTTAAAAATGTCTTATATGCGCTAAAATAGCAGGGAGGCTGTTGATTTAGGCACGCTTACTGACAAAGAGGGCCAGAACTGTAAGCAATCATGCTGTCCTTCCAAACCTCTCAGAAAGGCTAAGAAAAGAGTGGAGCAGAAAGTGATTTACAAGCCACCTTACTACTTGACACGTTTGTGAAAATACGTCTGCGGCCTATCAAAGCTCTTGCTAGCATTAAAAAAAAGTATGGTATAATAATAATCTTTAAAAAAAAAAAGGTTTCTTATACTCGGCAGGCCCATTTTCATGTATATTTCCTGGCATGGGGCTTTATTTCCCCTTAGTCTTATAGGGACAAAATCAAAATAAACACTTTAACCCCAAGGCAGCATTTCAATGTTATATTATAGTGAACAATACAGAAGGTATGCAATTTCAGAGAGCTCTTAAACAGCAGGCGATGCAATAAAAGATTGATAAAAATGTGATATTATGATCTAATAAGACATATGAGCCATGTTTTAGTTGGACACAATGTACAACTGGGCTGTATGATTCACAGTGTTGAAAATACCCATGATACCCTGCTATTTTCATGGAGCTAGATTAAGTGTTTCCTATCATTAGTGGTTTATACACAGGGTAAGTTAATTCAATAAGTCAAACCTATATCCTACGGCGTATCCACAGCTGTATATGAAGAAGTATTTTTGATGGATATTTAGCGTCCAAAAGTAGTGCGGGATGAGTCATGTTTGGTGTGCATTTTCACTTTAGTGTAAATGGGGTGTGGGTGAGCAGACACTGCGTGCCTCCGGGTTCCTCGTGGGTTTTCATTAGGGCCTAGTGGATGACAACTGAATATACGACTTGGCTCGAGCAGGGAATTCTGGGAAAGTCGTGGAATTTTGGACGCCATGATGGAACACAGGCCGTCCGCTCTTGGCCCGCACACCACTTAAGAAAGAGGAGGGATCCTTCTGTGCAGTGTGTGTGTGTTTTTGTGTGTCTTCGTGTGTTGTGTACGTGTGGGACTTCAGGACATCCTGAGGGAGCTGACCCAGAACAATGACAGGTTTATAGCACAGCACCAGGCAGCCAGGTTCACATGTGGCTAATATCAAATAGAGACAAGGATCATTCGGAGCACCAGAGCAGATTTGTCACAATTGAATTGTCCATTTTATTAGCGAGGCTGTTTTTTTTTTATTTCAACTGTATCTGTTCAATGCATTAACCCTTCTCATATGTTCAAAAACTCTCAAGGCTCTAGAAAGGAAAATCTGCAACGAGTCTCTTAGTTTCATGTATTTTTCAATGGGTAGCCATTGCATTTATTGATTGATTGATTTTTGCTGATGAGCGACATACAAAGTGCTTCAACTCCTTTGGAATTCCTTTTGGAATTTCTTCTATTAAAACACAGTGTTATGCAAACGTGGAAAAATTATAGTCACAAAAATGAGGACATGGCGAGATTTTACCTTGCCCGAAAAGATAAACTTTCAAGTCCCTAATGTTGGTAAAATCAGGGGAAACTGATTAGTTCATGAAGCAGTACTGGAGGAGAAAAAAAAGACACAATCATAAAAAAGCGAAGTTTCATTTGAACTTATCCTGACGGACGTGAGATGATTTAAAACTTGACTTACAGTGCCTTGAATTACTTTAAGCTTGGTCTCTAGACTTGACCTTGACCTGTCACAAATGCTTGAGAACTGACTGGGACTTGTCTTAATGCTCGGTATTAAAAGACATGACAAATCAAGCTGATTCCTCAAATGATGTGGGACTTGATGAAAACTTGTTTTAAATCGAGTGAGACTTGATTTCTTGAATCTTGCAAGTACAAAGATTGAGACTTGACTTCTTTAAAATAATGTATTGATGATGTATTTAATATTTAACTCGCAAAAGTCTTAAATGTCTTGTAGTTATTTGACTTAAAACCTTCCATAGGAACTTGGAACTTATCAGAAGGTGGCACTTTTTGATCCAGTAGAAGTCGCCCTTGAGCACCAGCAATAAACCAAAACAAAACTGTTTGGCAACACCTCTGCCATACTAAAGCCTCCGCTCTCCTCCAGCAACACACCTCCAACCCCCCTCCACTCCAGTTTGCATGAAGGAGTTTAGTTCAAGAGGCGGACAAAACTGTCCTTGGCTTGAGATGCAATTGCCTTTGGCTTGCATTGTTGTGTTAGCAGGCTAAGATTAGCACACTTTAGTTAGCTCGTAGCTTCACATTGCAAATAAATTGACACGGAATGACCGTGATCTAAAAACACTAACACAACATTAAAATCAAGCAGTCAGTAGGCTATGTTATTGTTTTTTTTCTAGTCATTGACTAAAACAGCTTTTATACGCGAAAAGAGTCGGCCGTCCCGTCCATGTTAACCTGATGTAAACACAGCCAGTGGGACTCGTGCTCCTCACTCACTGTCGACAGTAACGACTCTGAGAGACCTTTACAGAGCATATACTTGATTTCTGCTGTGTTTATGTGGAAAATGTCTCTCGTTCTTCCTTTAACTTGAAACCTCATGACTTGTGAATCGACTTGTGATTTGCTATTCAAATTTCTGAGACATGATAAGGACTGGCATGAATAATTTGAGATTTTGACTTTCATTGTGTCAGATGTTAAATGAATAGGTCTGGTCTTACATGGACTTGAGACTTGCCATCAAACGACTTTGAATCTACTCTCAAATGACTTAGGATTCAACTACCAGTAGTCTCACATGGGATGTAATTTTACCTGAACTTCTACATTAGGATATAAAGAGAGGGACTTGCTATTGTATTCATTTTGACTTGTGATTTTCCATTAAAAGCTTTCGTACAAAAAAAGACTTGACATGGACTTGTTTTGAATGAATAGTGACATAAATTAGGCACGTCCTTATTTAGATTTCATGGAATTTTTGTTACCACATGACTTGAGATATTGATTTGATTTTCTAAGCAACTTTTTCAAATTACAAGACTGAAGACCAAACTTTTTTTAAATGACTAAAGATACGACTCAACTGACTATTTTTCATGGACTTGTTCATAAAGATGAGCTATTGACTTGTGACTTGTTACAAGCTTTGAGATGTTATTTACATTTCTGTCGAATGACTTCAGATTTGACCTGTAATGACATCAGAAACAGCGCCTGCTTGCCTGGTTTTCACTAAGTCTCAGCCTCTTAGGGCAGCAACAGAGGCAGTTAAGAGTGTGGAAATTGTATTATTGTATTCATTTGAATCGCCTTAAAACCTTGGAGAGGATTCTCTTTCCACCACTGTTTCAGAACTTCATTATTTCCTACATTTGTACGTCTCCACTGTACGTGCAATTGCGGGTCAAAAATAAACCATGGCCGTGTCGTATGCATAACCCTAAACCTAACCACAGGATTAAATAGCACCCATATGCACTGATGTCAGTAGGAAATTTGCAGAAACGATTGAGTTGCATTTATGAACCTCATCCTCGTATAATGCCCAAAGGGTCTGCTTTTTAACGCCATCCACACATGAAATCCACCCCAAGATGAAAGCAAAATCATATCCCACCTGAGCTACCAAGATCTCTCCCTTTAGGCTGCGAGCTTACATTGTGGTCTCCCTTTTTCCTGCTCTCCTCATCCATCCATCCCTCCAGTGCCTCTCCATTCAGAAAAGAGCGAGCGCAAACCACATGTTTCAGCAGAGGCATCCTAAACGGGCAGCATCCCAGACCAAAGTACCTCCAGCTCTCCTGCCCCCCCCTGGCATCACTTAGCTCTACCCTGTCATTAAGGACAGGGCTGGATGATTTGTATTGGAACACTGCGTTTTGTTCGAGTGGGAAGGGTGCGGAGGGATAAAAAGACAGGGAGAAAAGGGGGGAATAAAAGGATGATGTCATGTCAGGTCAGCGCTGGAAGTGAGTCAGGACCTGTCGTGGCAGGAATTCATTATATTAGCACGGCCGCTATTTTCCACTGACATTATGCTCAAATGCTGTGTATCTGGTTTTCAGTTTTATATGGAGAAATAAAAAATAAATGATTGTGGTTATACTGGTTCTGATTGTTCGGCAAAAAAAGAAAATATTTAATAACATACCTCAAACCTTAATTTAAATTTAAACACCTTATTTATTAACCCATTCACCGCTATTAAGTATGTGATATGATAGTACAGCTGTGGACTCAGAGCCTAAAGTATACAATGATGTTAGTACTAAATCACTTCCGAGTAAGGATTATTGTTTGATTGGAATTAATGCTATGCCTGTTTTATCATATAAATGTTAGCATCCCGTCACAACAGCTAATCTAGGCTAGGAAGTAGTTGAATGCTAAGATACATTATTGAAAACGTATCATACATTATAATAAGAAAGGCATACATTCCCAGAGCTTGAGTACCTTCAACCACTTGCTAGCTAACATCACTGTTAGCTTGGAACGTATGGCTTTCTTATCATACAAAAATGATTTGTTAGCAACTAGCCAAAACAGCTAATATTAGCAAGGGAGTGGCCAGATGCTAACATTACTGTTTTAAAAAAATAATTAGATGAGAAAGTGAACATCCTCTGGAATATCTAAAGTCTTTTTAAGTACTGATCATTGAGAAGCAGTGAAGTAACATTTTGTCAGATACTCTATGAATATTCTACTTAAGTGAATCACAGAACTTTAATATTAAAACAACAAATTAAGCTTCCAGCATGCAGTGTTATGGCCAACATGTGAAGATGGTGAATGATGTTGCCTTAGTGAATTTGATAAATAATCTCGCTTTTGTGAATTTGCTGAATGATGTTGCCCTTAAGGCGTCGCTGCAGGAAAATCCAAATGTCGATGGATATTGTGGAATACAATGAAAAAGAGCATGTCATTTGGAGTATGTGTATCTGGATTAGTGAATACGTGTCTTTCTATGTTCTGGACTGCGGGTGCGCAATACTTGACTACATGTGGTTCAGGAAAGCACAGGCTGTTTAATGTAGCGATCTTGCTCTTTGTTTCAGTGTTTCTTTAGTGGGTGGATGGTTGAATGAATCATTTGGACAGAGGCTGAGGTATCAGAAACAGCGGTTTGGCTTGGGGTTGAGGGGTGGAAGACAAGAGAGAAGGAAAACCAACATGTACTTGTGGTTTCTGGATTCCTAACGCACTCTACTGCACAGTGATGTCTGCCTCCTGCCTGTTACCTACAGTGTAGTGTGGAACATGTCAGATACACCACAGACAGCTAGGACTGAAAGTAAATATCCAAATTACTTCTGTTCTAATGTAGTGCTGAGCTGATAAAGCGTATTTACTTTCCTTGTTTGTTGTAATAATTGTGTACTCACATACATGCCACATTGCCATAAAGAAAGTGCAAAGTAAGCAAAACCTATTTGAATGAATCCATCAGTCCATTATTGATACCACATTTCCCGTTCCAGATCCAATCACATCTGTCATTGGGCTAGAGGCGGGGTACACCCTGGACGCCAGTCTATCACCGGGCTGACATATTGAGACAGACAACCAGCCTACGGTTAATTTAGAGTCACTAATTAGCCTAACAAGCATGTCTTTGGACTGTGGGAGGAAGTCCAGAGTAGCCAGAGAAAACACACGTATGCACGGGGATAACATGCAAACTGAAAAACCCTGTCCAACTGGGATTCAAACCAGGAACCTTCTTGCTGTGAGGCAACAGCGCTAACCACTGCACCCTCGTGCAATCTTCTTGAAAAAATTATAAATAGCATAACATAGAGCTTCAAGTAAAATTAGTGATGAATCTTTTGGTTGTACATTTTTTTTTGTTGATTACACCAATATTGTTCATAATTTGTCAAATCATCTGCAAAGTTGAGATGGAAATAACCATTGAACTCCTAAATGTAAGTCACAAAACCAACGGAATCATTGGCTCCTTTTGGTGCCAGCTGATCTGAGAAGATAAACGCAAAAGACCACCGTTAAACATTTTGAAAGAAATCATTTCACATCAGACTTGACGTTAACGGTTTACTCGAAATAACTTTGCTTCCTCCTGCAGGTCTAAAGATTGTTTCAGGACTTGGGTCCCAAATCGGCAGTTCAGAACCAGCCTCAAGGGATTCATAAAATAAATAAAAATAAAAAAGAGTCACAAGACGATAAATAAAAAAATAAATAAAAAAATCTAAATCTATTTTTTCAGACTTTTTGGTCATTTTTACTTTCATTTCCTGCAACCTTTTTTCAACATTAAAATGGTATCTTACCAACCATCTTGCTTTTGAATGCACAAGCTTAAAGATGTAAAACCGCATATCCACCACATCAACCACTACCAAGAACCACTATATAAAGTACTATACAGTTCCTGGAGGATGATAACCCTAGTGGGATGATTTGCTAATACAACACTGCTATACTCTTTTATTAACAATTTTTCACTATAAGGAATTTTACACTCCATGTTATTTTCCCCTGCTATACAGCTACATGTTTACGTTATTTCTGCGGGTTACAAATGGCTTTTTCTGTTTTTATCCATGTGACTTCTGCATCTTTGGACTCTCTGCCACGTTTGTAAGCAAGCATTCAGATCAACCATAAATGGGCCGTGGACAATTAAGCTTGACGTGTAACTCTCTGGATGTTAGAAGAGTGAGACAAAACACTCTATTGTACGAGAACTTCATCGATCGTTTGCATTTCATTTCAGCCACATTTAACTTCATCTTCCACGGAATTTGTATGGAGACTTTATTTTCATACATTTGAGCAGAAATTCCATAAAATTCCATAAATTCATGAACACATTCGTTTCAAATGTAAAGTGAGAAGGAGATAGACTTCTTCTACACTCCTGATGTTATTCCACATATTAATGGCATCTCTTATTGTCTCTGCCTCCAATAATATTTAGATGGAAGAGGACTGATAGGAGCCGAGTTCCAATAACAGAGATTAAGTGCTCTGGGGGTTGATTGTGCAGCGCTTTTTGAGGAGCGAGGAGTCTGCCTAAGTAAACCCAGCTCAACACTGAGGAATTGCGCTCTGGAACGTGGTGGTGTAACCGGAGCGCAGGTTTGGGAATAGCCCAAGGGAACTGGGCTCAGTTTTCCGAAAACCTCTATCTTCTCCTGCGATATGTAGTGTGATGTGAGGAGAACGGCTAAGTCAGGAAAACAAGTATTAGGAAACCCTATACCTCGCTCTGGCACCAACACAGACGTTCTTTCTTTCTCCTTTTCTGTCTCAGTCCCTCTTTCTTTCTTTCTTTCTTTCTTTCTTCTCAATGCTCCTGTCTTGCTGAATGTCTCTCTATTTTTCCTGCTTGCCTATATAGGCCTACCCTAGAAATAGGAGTGCAAGCAACAGCAGCCAGAGCAACAAGAAATTCAGCACTCTTTGCTGTAAAGGTCACAAGGATGGCCTTGTACTTGTTGGGATTTCAAACCTCTTTGAAGGGAGACTTTTTTGTTCTTTTGTTGTTTTTGTTTAGCTGATTTTTGGTCCCCTTTTTTGGATCAATATTCAAGTCATCAAACAAACATTGTTCTTTTCTGTGATTGTTGCAGCACAAAAGTCTAATTATGTGCCAGCTTATCTAAAAGTTGCAATACAAGATTGAATGTTTTCATGCTTAATTTTTCTTCCTGACACAGCCTTACGTTGATCTACTGACCTTTCGACTTTGACCTCTGCAAGAAACACCCCACCACCCTCCACTTTGCTTGTGAAAGGATTGAATGGACATTGGCCAGTATTCATTACAAAAAGAGATAAAGTCATTTTGAACCTTAAAGATATCCAGTGCAGCAAAAAATAATAAAAGTTACAGGATACAAGTAACAAGATATTTTCAATGTATGGAAATGTACAGTATATGGAAAGCAGCAGAAGCCCTAGAATACATCCCTGGGGAACACCTTGTATTTCCATAAGGAATAATGCAATATGACATCAACAAATATGAAACAGTTACACCATAACAATATCCACATCAGTTGATATCTTTTTAAACTCAAGAAGAAAAGTCCTCTAGCAGCTGATTTGATTATTTTTGCGTGTGAAACATGAGGCGTTAAGCAAATATGAAACTGACAAAGACAATTGGCGGAGTGAATAGTTTGTCTTCTGAAATAATTAGCGATCGATTTCCGGGTCAAACTGTTATGGATTTACTATAAAATGTCTAAAAAAAGAGACTTTTCTTCATGTTGTAATTTCTTTCAACATGGCTACTCCCTCAAGGTATTCTTTAATTTTTCTTTGCTATCTCTCTGCTTCTCACACATATCCTCTGCCTGCACTCATTTTTCTTATCCACTTTCCAGTCGGTCCCTCCCACCCATTTTGCCTTTTTCCACAGCTTTTCTTCTCCTTTTTCTATCTTCCCCCTACAGTTGATCCCCCCTTCTCTTTCTATATCTATGAACCCCTTACTGCACCTCCTACAACAAACACAACACAGCCATCTTCTTGTCCCTATTTCCATTTTCTTCCTTTTCCTTAATTATTTCCCTGTCTTTCTCGTCATTCTGTTCACCTCATTATTAGCCTCTCTCCCCCCCCCCTCCCCACACACACACACACACACACCTTATCAGCTGCCTCCCGCCAACTCCAGCTCTTCCCCCGTTCTCCTCATCCTCTCTCCTTTCTTTTTCCACCTCTTACTGTGTACGCGGTGTGTCTGCCGTGGCAGCGAGTGGTCAGACCTGCCTATGGGCATTGACAAAATCATATGTGTGTGTGTGTGTGTGTGTGTGTGTGTGTGTGTGTGTGTGTGTGTGTGTGTGTGTGTGTGTGTGTGTTTGCATGTGTGTGAGGTTGACTGGCACAGTGCCCAGACCTACCTCGTGTGGTAACTCACTCCTTTTTCTTCTCAGCAGTCTGGACTACAGCCCAGACTGACCCTTGCGCACGCGCACACACACACACACACACACACACACACACACACACACACACACACACACACACACACACACACACACACACACACACACAAATACACACACACACACACATAGCCTGACCCACAGAGCAGAAAATCTCATCTTTATCTCTGTCAGTTGTAGTAAATGTATTTCAATGTGTTAATATTTGCCTCCTCTTGTATAAATTCATGTATACGTGCCTACATTTAGCATGTGTGGGTTTGTGTTAAAGAGTTTCCTTGGCAGTCAGTGTGTACACACAATAAGCCCGACTTCCAGCAACTCTTATTCCTCAAATTGTTGTGTATATAATTTAATTTAGGATGTTTGCGTTAGATCAAAACTGTGCATGCCAAAAAGGGTTCTACATTATAATGAAGGAAAATTGAAAAAAATAAAAATAAACAACACTTGTGCCTTGTGGTTTCCAGGAGTTAGTTTCCAAGTAAGGCCAGACTCAGACTAGAGTTTTTATAATCTGAGATTATTGTAAAAATGGATTTGCATCATGCCCATAAGGAAAAAAAAATGTCCGTAGTTCTTCCAATTCATCTTGAATGGGGACACATAACATATTTTATAAGATTGGCACATCATTCATACAGGACAATATTAAGATAATCATGTGTACTGGAGGAATTGATGTACTTCACCTGATATGAACGCAAAGGGAAGCAGAAGTACACAAAACTAAGACTGACTATAAAATTTTGTTTCATAATGAGTAAAAATCAGAAGCAGACAGCGATACGTTGGAAGTCAAACTTATAAGTTGCAGTTCAGCGTTCACACATAAACGCTCTCAGGCCTAGTCCACAGATGAGTTTATTTGAAACCTTGAAATCTCCTTCTAGGGTGAATATTTTTGAGAAACTCTGTTTGAGGTGTTTATGTGTAGACTGAAAAAAACATTTTGGGCTTGCAAGGTCACATTGAGATGGTAAATGGTCTTGAACTTGTATAGAGCTCTTTTAGTCTTCTCACTACTTAAAGCACTTCTTCATCCTTTTTACACCTGCTATGTAAGAAGTAATTAATCCCATTCAAACACATTCATACACCGCAGACAAAGCAGCAGGAGCAATTTAGGGTTAACCCCCCGATTTCCACATACTGCGTGCGCGCCAGTGTCCTTCAGTGCACTACGCAGTCAATGATTGTGTTTCCACAGCGAGCTCCGCTGTCCTTCTCCGGAGTGTGTCAGCAGCGTCACTACGCTCAGCTCTGTTTCAAATACGCTGTGAGTCTTTTTTTTAACGGAGTAAGCTGCAGGTTTGCGTCAAGCTGGACAGAATATAACAACCTGGACAGGAAGTCAGACAAGGAAACGCACGGAGCAACCGGTCAATTTGAAAATAAATCGTATTTTCATAATGTTGATCACTTTACATTACGTCAACAAACGAACAACAAACGAACAATAAATCATCCTCAGAAAGACAATGCAACACGTTGTTTGCATGTGCTGCAGATGGCTGCTCTCCGCTGCACTCACGTTCAAGAAACAGATCCAGTGGGGCAGGGCGCAAGCCGTCCGACGGTGCAAAACCGTGGCGATGACGGACTGCAGCGTAAAAACTATTTAAAACAAGGACTAGGGGGCGCTGGTGGCGCAGTGGCCGGCCCAGGTTCAAATCTAACCTGTGGCTCCTTTCCCGCAGGTCATTCCCCACTGTCTTTCCCTGATTTCCGACTCTATCCACTGTGCTATCTCTTCATTAAAGGCACAAAATGCCCAAAAATACATCAAAAACAGGACTTGGCCTCAGTGTTAGCTGTTTTTTTTCACTGCACTCACCACGCCTTCAGTTGAAAAAAAAAGAGTCAACTTTTGGAATAGTGCTGTGCTCAGCATTGACGATCCTACCTCACCGACTAATAAAAATCAAGAAGAGGCGGGGCTTCTGATATCAGCTTCTTTAACAACAGTGGTGGAGCAGAAACTTACCTGTCTTTTTAAGGGTCAATTATTTTCACGTTTTCTTGGGGATATTTCCTTTGATAAAAGCAAATATTAAGCACATGGAGATACCTAAAACATGCTTTTGATGTAACATACTTGTGATGAAAAACTTTTAGCATTTACATCTATGTAAAAGTCCACAGAAACTGTATTACTTTCAACTTGAACTACTGGGGGAGATCAGTTGGTGTTTCATCAGTCCTCTAACACATCTTTCATGACAGTGTCACTCTTTCCAAGTCATGGTCAACTAGCCCGTAGCTGCTGGCCACAAATAGCCAATTTGTTCCTTGACACAATTGAGCCAAACTCTGCTGTCTTTTATCATATACTGTATATATATATATATTTTTTTTTTCCTTCCCCATCATTTCACTAAGCTTTCTCTCTTATGCATCCCTTCTCATTTATAACTCCTTAGAATAATAGATAAAGGGTAATAGATAGAAAGACAGAGAGAAACATTGAAAACCACCAGAAATTTTCCCAGATCCTTTCCCCAGATGTAATGCTAACAAAGGCTAGCAAAGGCCTGGCTGCTTGTTCCCTGACACTTGGATGCCAGCTCTTCTGTGGTTTCATCCAATGAGCTCACCCGTATTGAAAATAACAGTGACATCACTGTTTTGGCCCATCGCAGCTCCCACCCAGTCAGGAGTCCGAGGTAACCCACAGCGAAGGCAGGAAAAGGCTAAAAATGAACAGAAAGAAACAGAGAAAGGGGAAAAGATGGGAAGATGTTTTTATTTAAAGGTAATAAGGTTGTATTATTGGCAGAAAAGGGGGAAGAAAGAAGTGAGGTCAGATTAAATACAGACAACCAAGACACATATGCATGTATATAAATAGATTCACATTTCACTTTTGGCTTCAGCTATATTGTGAGTCTGTCTTCGTCTATGTCTCCTAACATTTAACATCTGTTGGGTGGTTTTGTTTAAGTGAGTTTTTATCCTAACCTCTACACACAGCTTTTTATCTTTCAGTCTTTTTACCTCAAGGTCACAAGCTGACATACAAGCTGCTCTTCCTGACAGAATAACGTTGATCTACTGACCTTTCGACTTTGACCTCTGCAAGAAACACCCCACCACCCTCCAATTTGCTGGTGAAAGGATTGAATGGACATTGGCCAGTATTCATTACAAAATTAGATAAATGCATTTTGAACCTTAAAGATATTCAGTGCAGCAAAAAAATTATAAAAGTATATTTTATATTATCAACGTATATGGAAAGCAGCAGAAGCCCTAGAATACATCCCTGGGGAACACCTTGTATTTCCATAAGGAATAATGCAATATGCCATCAACAAATATGAAACAGTTAAACCGTAACAATATCTACATCAGTTGATATCGTTTTAAACTCAAGAAGAAAAGTCCTCTTGCAGCTGATTTAATTAAACCAGGTTTTAAGAAAGAAGTCAGATGATATTTTAGTAAAACTAAATTTGTTATGTTACATCCATTATATAATTTTTCATATCATGTCACTGTTATTAAGACTATCTGCAATATTACTTTTACTTCCACTTTCATGTGAAACGTTACTGAATGGAAATACTGCACTACTTGTTTTCTCATAACCATAGACAATGTTTAATATCAGTTTTTATCATTGGAACATACTATAATAAGTAACATTATTTCTCTTTATTTTGAACATTATGTTCTAATATCTGCATTTTTCAGACTAAACAAAGGAAGAAGACATTTTTCATTCTTGATTTGGAGAACAAGGCTTTTTCAGAGACATTCGCCGTCGTGATTTGAATCGTCAGCCTTGAGGTCACAACCTCACTTCATTAACCTTGAGTGGGTTAATGTCAACCTCTCCTCCCAGTGATGTCATGTTCAATGATGGGGCTCAGGTCGGGGGGGAGGGGGGTGGGGTGGCTCAAGGGGGATCGTTATTCATGTGTGTGTGTGGACTTGGCGGTAGAAGGGAGGAGGATGACGAGGGGGATCCTATTTGTTTGTTTTGCCCTCCAGACGTGTCCGAGAGCAGATTAAGGGATTTAGCTTTGTGGGGCCTTGCATAGGAGGGACTTAAACTCCTCACCCATTTACATCTCTACGACACACACACTCACTCACACACACACACACACACACACACACACACACACACACACACAAACACACACATTGAAGAGGGCAAGAAAATGAAGAAGTTTTCCTTTGTTGAAGATAAAATGGGCAGCAATGGATGGATGGATGGTTTTAGACAGTGGAAGAGAAAAGTAGAGAGGAAGTTGTGTGTTGACACAGTGATACCTCTTCCAGCCGTCTGATCTTCTCTTGTTTTAGGGCTAATCCCAACTTTAAGCACCAACAGAATTAAAGACCCCAGAGCTGGTGGCTTTGCCAGGTTTTGCACGCGATGGTCTGCATAGAGAACAGGAGCTTCTCAGTTCTACTGCGTTTATACAAGTATTTAATTTGGGATTTGACATAAGAGGACTTGTGGAAAGCATCACTAAGTGCATTTTACTGTCCCAAATACTACTGTGAGGAGTTAAACACACACGTTAACATAAACAGAGAAAAAACCCCACAAAACAAATAGCGAATAAGAAGGCAAATAACACTAAACCCCATAGAGCAGATAAAGCATAATCAAGTTTAAGGGGGGCAATCTCAGAATTTGGACTCGTAGATATACAAAATACAACCTACAACAGATTGGATTCTTTTTTTATGTATAAAGACCGAGTTAGTTGAAACATGGCACAAGAGACTTATCAGATCATGCCATAGTGACATTAAATTTAAAACTTAACATAAAGGAAGGGGAGAAATTATGGAGGTTTAATAACTCCCTCTTGCTAGATCAGATATTTGCAGGTAAATGAATAATTTACTTAAATAATACTTAGAGATAAATGATACTATGAATCCAATTACTAGGACGGAACTAAATTATATACCCATGTTACATGGGCAACATCATACGTGGCGTTTCAAAAAATAGATTAAAACAATAAAACAGAGGACATTATAGAGCAACAAATACAATGTTTGGAAGAAATGTAAAAATAACAATGAACTAAAGTTAAAAAATTGAGTTAAAAAAGAAATACAAAGAGTTTGGATAGAATCCGAACAGAGGAAGTGGGGACATTAATTGCAGACTCTGCAAAGAATAATGACATAAATATTTTACTTGTCACACTGGATGCTGAGAAAGCAATCGACCAAGTTCTGTGACCATTTATGTTTGAGATCTTACATTGTTTTGGGTTCCGTGAAAAATGTATTCAAGGAATGTATAAAAATCAAATGTCAAGAGTAACAGTTAATGGCACACTGTACAGGAAGTTCTCAGTCCCTAAAGGGACAAGACAGCGAGATCCTCTCGCCAATTATATTTACAATTTGCATAGATGCTCTTGCAAAAAGTATACAGGAAAATGAAAACATTAAAGGAGTAAGTATAAAAGAAGAACAGCATAAATTGCCATTATATGCAGACGATTTGATTGTTTATCCCCAGACCAATCTTTACCTTACCTTACCTTAACTTAATGGAAACAATATTAGAATACAGTAAGCACTCCGGCTATACGTTAAATGAAAGTAAAAACAGATATCTGCAGAACTCAAAAATAGGTACAAATGGAAATCGGACTTTAAGTAAATTAAATATTTAGGAATCTACCTTGCTGGAGACATACAAACTCTATAAACAGATAGTTATCAAATTTTAGAAAATAAATGAAGACAAGATTTAAATAGATGGAAAACGGTACCAGAATCAATACTCAATAGAGTAGATATAGTGAAGATGATGATTCTATTCCTGTTCTTATATCAGGCTTTACCAGTACCCATCCCACGAAGCAGTTATAAAAAAAAAATGAATAGAATGCTCTTAAGTTATATTTGGATTTACAAAATGAAATGGAAAAAACTTAGTATGTTAACTCAACCACCGTTAATAGAAAATATTGTAATTTTACTGCATGACATCTGAGACCTATGGTTGATTTTAAAATCAAGATTTTTCATTTAAAATCAATCTATTTGGCTTTTATAGAATACACCAACCAAACACTATTAAAAAATGCATCGCCATATCGCAGCTATTTCCCTTATTGCTTTAACCAGTGAATATCTGACGTTTTGCCTTAAAAACCTTATCAGCAATTCTAATTGTTGCTGATTAACTAAACTAAAACTGAAGTCAAGGTGCAACTCCTCCATCTCCTGCATCTAACACCAGCCTGCCACGCTCACATGTGTGTGTGTGTGTGTGTGTGTGTGTGTGTGTGTGTGTGTAATTTGGGTGGGGGTTAAGAGGAGGGAGGTTGTGTTGGGTTGTGGGGGAGTTCAAACTGCAAACAAACGAATGAACGAACGCCAAGCTCAAATTCAACCGCAGGTCGGCGGGGCCGGGCTCTGGGCCTGCCTCTTTTGTAATGTATATCAAGTTCACCAGGGGCCTTTTCATGTGACAGGCCATTGTTAAAGAGAGGCTAGTCGGCGTTGCACTCCCTTCTTAACCCCGCCCACCTGACACGGGAGCAGGTCGGCCCACAATTGTTTTATGGAAATGCACGCGGGCCAGGCCGGGTGTCTGCCAGGCGAGGACGGAGTGGAGGGAGAGACGGGGGGGGCAGTATCTTCTGTATAAGTGTGTGTGCGTGCGTGTGTGTGCTGATGGGTGGGGGGATTGGACGTGACGCCGACCCCTTTCGAACGCCCCTGACCCTGAGCAGATGGCGAGGCAGGGTCTCTCCGCTGAGCCAGAATTAATAGCGTGTGCCATGTCACATTGTCTGAGAAGGGCCTGCCCCCCCCCTCCCTCATCCCCCCCTTTCTATCCTGATTTTTACTCTCCCCCCCCGTCTCTCCCTCCATTTAACCCATCTTTCTTCTATTTCTGCTTCTTTTTCTCATCCCATAAATCCTTCACCTGTCACTAGCCTCCTTCTTTCCTGATTTCTGCTCCCTCGCTTCCTCTCTCATCACTATCTCTATCTCATTTTCTCTTTTTTCTTATTTTTCCCTGTTCCCTGACATTTTTAAAATAATTTTCACCACTCTATGCATCACCCTGCTTCCTCTCATCCTGATTTCCATCCCCCTCCTTGCCTCCTTGCCTCCTTGCCTCCTTGCCTCCTTAATCTCTCCCTTATTTCTGTCCTTTTTTTTTTTTTATCTCAAGTGCCTTTTCTTTCAGTTTTAATTACCATACATACACATAGCCTGTCCCTCCCCTCCTTCTTTCCAGATTTTGCCTCCCTCCATCCCCTTTTTCCTCTCCTCTCTCTCCCTCTTTAAACAACCTTTCTTCTATTTCTTTTTATGTTTCTTTGTTTGTTCCCTCCCTTCTTCTCTTACTTCCCATCTTATCACTTCTTCCCTCACCACTATTTTTATCCCAATTTTTTTACTTTTCTATCTTACATTCTGTTTTAATTCCAACTTCACATCACCTTTCTCAACCTTCCTCAGGCCCTCCCTATTTTTTTATTTATCCTGCAGTCTGCTACCCGCCCCCCATCTCTTCCTTCTTCCTTTTCTTCTTCACCATTATCTATTTTTTTCAGTCCCCCTGCTCTTTTTTCTTCTTCTTTCTACCTCCCATATATCACACCAATTGTCTCTTCCTAAGTCTCGCCTCTCTCCCACTTATCTCCTGATTATGAATCCCTCCACCTATCCCAACTCGCTCTCTTTTTTTTACCAACCCATCTTCTATGTTTCCTCACTTTTTTTTTTAACTTACAATACATACATTACTTTCCTCCCCCCTCCACGTTCCTCCTGCTTCCCCACAAAGTGCTCACTCTCCCAGCCACTCATTCCTCTCATTCAGTCACTCGTTCACTCTTTCATTCATTCACGTGCCGCCTCATTCATCCCTCTTTTTAACAGACACTCATTCACAGGTTTGCCCACTCGCCGAGGCTTTATGGGAGGACAATTAAGGCACCTGCGTTTCTAAAGCTCCCCTGCTGAATGCCTTCCACCCCGTTTCCTCACCCGTCTGTTCATACTAGGGCCACTGTTCACTCGCTCACTCCTTCCAGTATCCGGCCTTGCTCACTTGCTCATGTACAGAGCTGCTGGCTCAGCACAATCACTCCATGTCACTTAGATAAAGATGTCTTTTCTTCATTAGTTTTGGTCTATATTCAGAAATAAAGCGGCTGCATTTGAAAATCCTGGGCTCACATAATATTGTGTATGGGGATTTTCTTTTTGCACATGGGAATTTATGAGTTTATGATGTTGCGTGTTGCATTTTTTGAACTGAAATAGCCACTTTGACATGTAAATTGAATTGTAATTTCAATTTTGTCTTCCATTTTTTTCTTTGTATAAAATAACCCATTGACCTGCGTGTTAAACATAGTTTAAGTTGAACAGGTCCCTAAGGCTTAAAGGCAGAATGTGCAACATTTTACACATAAATATAGCAGAAATCCAGTATATCCTCCGAAATATCTCTCTGAGTCAGGCTGTGATCATGTCTTAGCCGTATTTACGTTGTGCTATCCCCTTGCGTATCAAAGCTGTTTAAATGAGGGACCAGAGAAAAGAAGAATATCAAGCTGTACTCACTGCTTATTTGAATGTCACGTAAGTGTTTTTAGATCACGCTCATTCTGTGTAAATTTACATGCAGTGTGAAGCTACAGGCTAACTATTGAGCGCTACCATTAGCATGCTAACACAACAACGCAGCATGACACAAGGACAGTTTTGTCCGCCGCTTGCGCTTAGCACGAGGGGAAAGGGATTGGAGGTGTGTCGCTGTAGGAGAGCGGTGGATTCAGTGTTGCTGAGGCGTGGCCAAACAGCAGTTCGTTTCGGTTTCATGCCGGTGCTCAAGCCGGCGACATCTACTCGATCAAAAAGTCGCATACTCTTCCTTTAAAGTGATGAATTAAAAAACGAACTGGTCTTCTGCAATGGTAGCTCTGTTAAGCTGCATGTTACATGTTAATAGTATAATGCTAATATGGTGAAATGACCCTGCTGATACACTGATGAGAATTAGAAGATGAAAGGTTCACCATGTGTGCTAGATTTTTCGCAATATTGAAACTGGAATCCAACAATTGCACACATGAAGCACCAGAGGATCACTTGTTAAACAGATTCATCCTCAAGGGGGACATACATTTCTCACAGCTTTCCACAGAGCACCTAGTTGTCTTGCTTCTTCTTACTGGAGCTCTGTGTGCGAGTGTTGACGTCCACTATCTAATCTGTGGGTGTGGATCCTGTTCAAATATTTGCCAGGCCTCCCCTCTCTCCCTTCTTTTCCTCCTGGAGTGGCACGATTTGTTGCCAAGAAGAGGGTCAGGGGTACGTTCGCCCTCCCTGATGCTCCCCCCTCCCCATCCTAATCACCAGTCCTCTTCCTGCCCCCCTCTGACCCCACCTCCTTTGCCTCTATCTGCCTCCAGACAGACAGCATGGAAGATGGAGGAGGAGGCAGGCGCAGAGGGTCATGACCTCGGCGGTGCAGTCACTTGGCCAGAGTGTGTGCTTTTGTGTGTTTGTATGCAACGTGTGGGCGTTTGAGTTGTGTGTATCTCACCGTATCACCTCTTCCTCTCGTAGAGCATTTATTTTCCGCGGACGATGTAGCACTGTTTGTTAGTGTGTGCACATACATTTGTGTGTGTGTGTGTGTGAGGATAGAGAATGAGTGTGTGGGCGTTAGGGAAGTAAAGGTCAAGGTTTTAGTGGTTCACTTGGCTGAGGATTGTCCTCCCCCACCCCAACACCACCACCAATCAAATATGCTGTGGTTAAAGTGAAGCTGTCTATCTAAAAACTTTGTTTTTTAAGTGGCAACAGCAGCCTAGAACAAAAAAATATATATATTAGTCAAAAGTATCATGTTTTACAAGTTCATGAGTGCATTATGTGTGTGAACAACTAGAGAAAACTTCCTTGGATATCAGTTTCAGAGCTCAAGGTTCAAAAAAGTATCTCTTTCAGTTTTCATTTGAGCCTACCAAAGTGTTTTGCACCCACTAATAACTGTTCATCATTCTTTTCAGTGTCAGCCGCTCTTGTTAAAAAAGCATTAACATCCAACATTGTAACATTATCAGTCTGCTTCTGCTCCGAGCCTTCACCAAACTTTGGCTTTTTTAACTGACAGAGGCAGCAGGCCAAGCTAAACGAGTAATGCTCTGAGTGTACTAGATGTGAAAAACCATTGAGGGTTTTTTTTTTTTTTTGTATTTGCAAAGTGGCGCTAAAAGCTACTTCTGTTTGAAGGTTTCATTGTCTTGACATTTTGACCCTTATTCCTGATTAGTCTCCGAAGGGTCTGGATTTCCGTTGTGCACTTTTTTGGGGGGCCAACTGACTGCGATATCGAATCTTTAGTCCCAGAAGATGATGTTTCAAACGTATTCTGATAACAAACAAAATGCCTCAAGGATTCTTGAAGCCAGCAGTCCTTAGAGCTTCCATGAATCAAGATTTGAATCCATGAAATGAAAAAAGGGATCAAGAAAAGGCTTTGTTTGGGGCTGCATACATCAGCTCAGATTTTCTGAGCTGAAACCTTGACACCACTCATAGTAATGCACAACTCATGAAGCATTTCAGAGACAGCTAGAATACCAACACCATGTCATTTAATAAGAAAATAAAATCAAAAATCATATAGCCTAATATATTCGTAAAGGAAAAACATGGATAACCTAGCATAGCATAAAGATAGGAAGCTTTGAAGCTAGTCTGGCTCTCTCTGCAGTAAAAAAAAAAAAAGACCATATTAAACTCCAAGAGCTTAAAGGCCTAACAAGAAAATCTGTTTTGGAGCTATAAGTGGTTTGGATTTTTTTTTTCTTTCATTGGGAAGGGAGCAAGACACACTTTTCATGCTAACTATCTGCTAGCATGTCAATCCAAACCAAAGCAAAGGTATTTTCGTCTATATACTCTCAACCAGAAAGCATATAAGTATGGGTTTGTTAAAATGTCGACTAAGTGGTTAACCTAGTTTAGTGAGAAGATGGAAAGCTGGGGGGGGGGGGAAATAAGCCTGGTTTGGTACAAAAAGTTACCATGTTAAACTTAAAGTGCTCAAAGATACCAAAGAGATCTGGTATTTTTATTTTTTTGAATGTAAATATGAATTAGCTGTATTCATTTATAAATATTATTTAGCCGTAGCTTCGTGTTTACCACAAGACCAAAGTTTAGTTTCTATCTTTCCTTCTTACTCTTGTCCATACAGCAATTAGGGGTGCTTATTAAAACATAAAATATCAACATCTATAATGTTAGCACCGTATGTCGGATTACTATTTACCTTAAAGACACCCTTCAAATCCTCATTATGTACTTTAAAGGCTTCTTTACAATTCTATAGATATTCTTCTTTATTGGTGAAATTGTATTATAAGATGTGTTTCTTATTAAAAGAACATATATACAGATGTAAGACATCAAATGTAGGATTTCATTTAAGCCCACCAACTTACTTTAACTCCCTCGAACGATGTCATTTTTCATAGGAGACAGTTTGCAGGGGAAGATAGATACAGGCTGCTTTTAAAAAAAAAAAAAAAATGTAATGCATTAAACATATTTTGAACAAATCTGTATTTTTAATCAAGGTACAAAACCCAAAGGCAAAGTCAGGCTTAAAAAAAGAAAAAGATACAGACAAATCAGCAATTATGGAACCTTTCACAATAGCTCCCCGTCCAGTCATTTTGTTTTTTCTGTTTATCTACTCTGTTATTTCTGTTGATAACCATCGTTCTAATGGATTAATGGCTCCTTGCTGTGATTGTGTCTTGCATGCGAGAGCCTATAATCTAACTCTATTATTACCATATTTAAAGCTGTAACATATACTGCAGATTGATTGCTCTTGATAATAAATTTAATGGAGGTGTTATCAGTCATCAAAGATTGTAAAAGGCTTTCACTGAAGCCATAAACTGTTGGATTCTTCTCCTGAAGTTCGACTCCAGTCAATCATATCATATTGCTTATTTTCTGATGTCATATACCGGCTGTGTAAAAGCTTGCCAAATAGCGTGTTGGAGCAGCTCATGCCGTGTATACGTTTGGCAGCTTGAACTCGCCATGAACCTCTCCGGTCCAGGAAAGGGGAAATGTCTCTTTCCTCATGACTCCAAGTCGCCTCTCTTTCAAAAGAGAACGCTTGCAAAACAGGCGCTGTAGTTCCCTGGACAGTCTGCAAACTTATCACCCTGTCATTCTTTTTTTCTTCTTCTCCCCCTCTAAGGCTCTGTGATGTCTTTGGGACCTAATTGAAATGACAGTCATGTGATAAAAGTGGGAGGTTTTGATGAAGGGGAGAGCGGGAGTGAAGGCGTGCACCCTCTCGTCCTTTCCATTTGTCAAGCTGTCTGCGTCGTCCACCCCTGGGTTTCCCCTTGTGGTGGACAGATGGACATAACGAACGGATGGACGGGCAGGGACGCCCTTCCCTCGGCTGTGAACCCAGACTAACACGAGCCAGACTTGATTCATTCCTGACTTTTAATCTTTTTATGTTCACCAAGGGATTAATGAAAAATTAAATAATGTTTTCTCCTTCTTTTGAAATGTTTATTTGCAGCTTAGAAGTTGCGTTTTGGATTCTCATTTCTTGTTCTTGTCTGCTGGCACACAGCCAGTCCTTCAAGTCAGCGTTATCGGCTTGTCTGACATCCGACCCAGTGTCTCTCGACCCACCTTTCTGTCTGTCTCATTTCAGGAAGTTTCACCACACTCACACTGAATCAAAAGCCTTTGAGTCAAAGAGCCGCTCATCAGACAACTCAAACTTCACTTCCTTTATTCACTCCCTTTCTCTTTACCTTTTGTCACTTGTTGAATCGGCAAACATATTATATAAAATACGTATTTTATTTTCATAAATGCTACAGTGGCAGTGCTTTTGTGGGACGAGCTCGATGTGAAAATTGGGGGAACAAAACTTGCCAGTTTCAAAGAAAGAAAAAATACAAAATTGGACAAAAGGCTGCTTCATTTGTGACCCTTTAAAGTTTTCTGAAGGCGTTTGATGACGAACAATACATTGGAACCATGTGGGTTTTGAAAGCCGAATCTTTACAGATATAACAGAGAGTTGTGATCTACTGTTGGGTGGGGGGGGGCGAACATAGGCGCAAAGAATCGTTCTATCTCAATCTCTCTCTCCGTCTGAGCCACGGGCTTAAGCAGTCAAGTGAGTGGATTTATAGACCTGAGGCTTATGGCTCAGACACGATTGCTTGAATTGGCTTCGTCTCAATTAAAATAAAAGGTTTTAACTCCTAATGAGGGAATGGTACAAGAGGGGAAGAGTGAGACAGTGTTACAGGCTGCCTGCCGTGTCGATTAAAATAAGCAAAGAAACATAACTTTTTATCAAGCTGACGGAAGGAAACTAAACAAAGAAAAATTCAGTTTCTAGATGCAACTAAAAATTGACATGGGGTGCATCAAGGAAGCCTTAAATGTTATGTTTGAGTGGTTTTTAATGCATGTTGTATGTTTTGCAACAGCCACAAAGTGTAATAGTTCAAACTCAAGACTGCTCTAAATTTAAAGGGTTGACAAAAAAAAAGGACACCTCTTCTTTTCCATTTCACCCCCAATTTCTCTAAAAAGCTTTTGCACTTGTGTCATCTCTCCTCCTCCTTCTTTTTTTCAATTTTTTTTTTTCAATTTTTTTTTACTGAGTTCAGCTGTAAAACATTTGAGGAAACTTTATGCTTCCCCATTCAGCCCAAGAGTGTAACTGGAGGTTCTCCGACGACTATAAAAAAGAAAGGGAAAGGAAAAATGGTTGAGGGCAGGATGAGGTCCTCGTCTCTGTGTCTTCATAGCTCGGGCCGCTGGCCAGGCACACTCTCGTGCAAAACCTCATGCCTAAAAGTCTTTTTACCCCCCTTTTTTTTTCTTTCTTTTAGGCAGAACAGTGAAGCTCCATGAAAATAAATTACACCTGAAAAACTGATTTCTGTATTCAGGAGAGCATAGTATCCACAAAAACGGCTCTGACCCATGCACAAATCAAAGTTTTTACACTTCGACTTTGCCCGGTGTTTTTACTGCCAGCCTAGTTAATGCTCCATGTGAAGTTGGGGTAAGCTCATGTGAGAAAGCAGCAGGAAATATTCAGGAAAATTCACCTTTAGCAAATGGGAGAGGATGAAATGATTATCCTGTGATCAACGGACCATAGACTGTATGCACGTGTCTGAGGCCTTTTTTCAGGAACGTAAGGAAACTGCTTGATTATGTTTTCTGTTCTCTGCTCCAAGTATATACAGTAAGTGTTACATGTAGCTCCACATATTTACAAACCATTTCACTCATATGTTGAGCTACATGTAGCACTTGAATTCTCATCATAGCCTTTGGCTGTGTTGCCTCGCCTGCGACTTCCGCGTTATTCTTTTAAATATTATAGACATTTTCAGGAGTGCATGTGTGAATATGGCTAAAGTTTTAGTTTCCTAAGTGCTCTTGTAAGCTTTGTTACTGAGACTTAGATGAGAAGTTTTCTACCTTCATATATGTAATGTATGTATGTTGACTTAGTTAATCAGAAAGGTGAAAATGAGAGAACAGCTAGCATGGCTAAATCCAAAGTCACCAGCAACCTCCAGGGCCACACATAAACCGAGGCAGATGAAAAATTGTCAAAAAATGCAGTTCCTATAGCAACATGAGGCTGGCTCTAAAAAAAATAGTCAACACCAACGAAGCCCAGTACTCAAAAACCTGCAAAAATAAAAAAATGTACAGTCTGGATTTACCTTTATCAGAAAACTACACAACCATGTTTTTTTAAACACCAGTTTCATTTAAAGTGCTGCTTGAAATAATCCGTAAGAACATGATCGTCATTGACCGGTTAGTGCTGCTAGCTGACTTTTGTGCTTCAATTTGCTATGAGTGATTGAATTTGACATATTGGCTGTATTTGTAGTGTTTGTGTATTTGTCATATCAATATTGGTGTCTTGTTGTAGGGTTGAGTGTACTTTTCCACCGTCCAAGAAGTCTGAGTTCCCAAAGTTTCAGTGAGCAAAACATCATTTAAACGTTAGCATATATTAGCATATTTTTTCTAAATACCTGGTCAGTTAGTTAACTATTTATAAAAATGGCTTTGTTCAAAACAGACTTAAACTATCATTTTGATATGGCTGCTTTTTTTTTTACCTCTTACAAAAACTGAGATTTCCGCTCATCTACATAATGTTTACTTCCAGCTACAGCCAAACCAAGATGGCTTCGGTGAAAATGCCAAACTAAAGGCTTTTTAACAGCATTTCATGCGAAAATAGAGGCTCTCTCTAAAAAAATTTGTTTTATTTTTGTGCCAACAAAGATAAAAAAAATTATTAAAAAAAAAAATCAAACATTTTAACCAGTCATGTTCAAAATATTGACTGCATTTTAACATTGTGATTTGTATTTGACTGTTTTGTCTTTCCACTCAGGCCACAGCCGCTTTTTCCCATACGAAACGGCTGCAGGCTGATCACACACACAGCATCTAACAAATGAGAGCTTTGACTCTCATTGACTCAAGCAACAAGTGTGGTCTCAGAAGCCTTCACTTTTCCTTTGAAGTTGGAAAAACTCCCACTCGAAGTCACTTGAAAGGTGAACAAAGATGCCAAACATATTGAAATGAAGGCTGCAGAGACAACAACACACAGACCTACATGAAGGTTTATGGCTTTCTGACCCCTCCCAGATAAACAAGTATGACCTGACTCGTTTGCAGAGGTGCTGGTATAGCACGCAGAAACCTTTGAAAATGCTCTGTGGCTAGGGGAGAAACTGAGGCAGACACAAACAGAAGGGCTTATAAATCCCATGCTACATTTCCAGGCATGATTATTCTAAATAATAGCCTCCCTTGTGCTTAGACTGAGGTTTGGCCTGTGTGGAGGGTGGTCATGGGGCTCCCCAATGTGATGGCGGTGCACTAATCTGCCCTGTATGGCCCATTCACATGTGTTCACACCATTGTTTCCACATTCTAAACAGGAACTGCTATGTTACCCAGAGGAATTATAAATTCGGTGTGCAGAAACCCTCCATTAATTCCTGCTCTTGTTTAAAGTCGGCGTGTCCTTGCAGTTTTATCACTTCTTGTGCTTGTTGACGATAGGGGAGACCACGCGGTTACAACACTTTAGAATTCAGAGACTCTTTAGACACTAGTCCAAGTACATTTGAAAATACTGAACTTGTCTATTTTTCAAGTTTCACAAATTGTAAAAAAAAAAAAAAAGAAAGTTATGGAAAAAGACTGATGTTGCAGTTAACATTGGCTTAATGTCATTGTTATGCTGATAGGGACGTTTGTACATTAAAAAAAAGCTTCACTACTTAACCTGAGTATTCGTCAATATGGATAGTATTGTAAACATATATTCTGTGGAATAATCTTAAAGAATAATCCAATAATATAGTATTATTTAAGCAGAATATATATTGTGTAGGCCTAACATGTTTCCTTTTTTGAGTTTTGTTTTTATTTCATTGTATTTTATTGGTCGGATGCCTCTATATCTACGTGTGAAATAGAAAAAAGGGACAATTTGCAATTTGATACACCTTTATTTTACATCAGTGGTACATACAATACAATAAATCACATCTGCCATTACATAAGTGTTGTGTTAAGCTAACTTAGAATTTAACAAAACATAAAATGTTATGCACCTCAATTAAAATTAAATAGACAAATAAGAATTTAACAAAAGATGGATCCAAACTTAATAATTTATGTTTGATTTAAATGAAATGTTGTACATGAACAAATACAGCTCAACAAAACACGTTTATTCCTAACTATAAAGAAGGGGCATTTGAGACAGGGTTTGCATAAAGAACAACTTGCCTAAGCCTGGGAAAAACGTCCCTTTCTCTCTCCAAACCAATCGGTGCTGTAATTTATTACCCGGTAAACACGTGGGAATAGTATTTCAGCACCACAAGATAAACAACTACTCCACTTCTAGCAAGTCTCGCGATAGGGGACGCTCCCTGTGTGCTCGCCTATTGTGAGAGTTTTCCACCTCTCGCGCGATCTTCGAAGTTTCCCACGCCTGTTGTTGTGGCGTCTGCCCTTTTCGCTCACTCTCTCCCTCTCTGCTACCGCTACCCGCCGCCTCCCCTTTTTCTCCGTCTTCCTCACCCACCCCCTTTCTCTCCGTCTCCCTCGTCCCTACACCTCCAGTCTGCTTCTGTTGTCTCGGCGGATTGTTGGGCTTGTGGGAGAGAAAGGATATCGCGAGTATTGGAGTTTTGGTGAGAGTTTGTTGAAGATGGCGCCTGTTGTGACAGGGTGAGTCTGAGATTCGGGGCTGGTGGTGGGGAGCAGAGTTGAAGAGAATACAAGTTATTGACATGAAACTGCTTAATTTTAGTTTGTGTGATAAAGTGTAGTGATACGGTAGTGTTTTGACCTCGGGTCTGGACACTACAAGTCATTTCTTTGTCTCAATGTGTTTGCGTGTGAGTGTTTTTTCTTTGAGCAGTGAACGATACTTGGGCTGACTGTTGCTGCAGTGTTGTGTGAGCTAGCCCCCTGCTAACACATACTTCACCCTCGGTGGTCTTTTTTCCCCCCCAGACAACGGAGAGCTATCAGCTAGCCACAGAGCGAGCCAACCACTGAAGCATGGTTTTAAAACAGTTTAGCCTCAGTAAAAAAAAAAAAAAAGTACATTTTTCTCTTTGCCTAGTAGAAGATGAAAGCAGTTGTTGTATTCCTGCTGCTGCATTTGTTTTGTAAACGTGCTCACCTCTTAGCCGGGCAGCACGCTTCAGATTGGTTTCAACACTTCACGCAGCTAGCTGTCCGATAATGGACGCAAGCTAGCGATATGTAAGTGAAACACGTTGCGGCTTTGTGAGCAAGGCATCCCCTTCTGGCAGTGTTTTAAAAATATTTACTGATTTATTTACTGCATTGAAGCTTGTATGTAGCACATGCACTGAAAAGCGTGTGCATGTTAGACTTCAGACAGTGCAACAATACACAGTTTACTCCTGCAACACCAACTCTGATCGTCCACTGCTTATCTTTATATCTGCTTTGCACACTCACAGCCATGTGAACTTAACACTCTCATGACTGAATAATTGT